>NC_142124.1:8863333-9197500 GCF_056152115.1 Neolamprologus brichardi | reverse complement strand
ACTTTGCAAAGGACCTTTTGGTGGGCCAAAGGTTTGACACCCTCCATCTAAAATAGCATAATGTATCGCTCACCTACAGATTAGTAGTAGCAGTAAATAGGTGCCCCAAGGTCAATAACTATTCATCATAAGTAAATACCAAGCTTCAGTGGCACTCATATATGTACTGGTATACATGCTAAGCTTTAAATGTCACTGGAGGAGTGCAATTCCTCATGATGTTTATGTTATATAGGCTGATAATCCTGAATGATCACTATTTTCATACCAATTAAACATTCTGTATCTCTCATGTCTCAAATTGATCTATATCTATTATTTATACTTCCACTTGTTCTATTTACTTTTTCCATTAGTTTTTACTACCTGTCTCCAACTTCTTTTATTAAATACATCTAAAAATATTGCTGTTGTGACAAACAGCCTCTGGGATGTACTTCTGGTTTATGGATCTAACATGCGGGAGAAAATATCTTAACAGAGAAAAGTCCTTTGGCTGTTCCCACAACAACCTGATAAGACAAAGGAGCAAAGTCTCCAACCCAAGATAAACTGATGAACAAATGACGCATAGAGAGATTGAAGCAAATGAAACAGAGTTATTCAAGCAGCTCACTCTGTTGTACTCCGAGCACAAAATGATATTGTGAAAGATTTCATTCAAAAGTTCTGTTTTACTTTCAATTTGTTAGAAAGTGATTAATGCCACCTCTTATTGATTTGTGGGTTTTGTCTTCTTTTTAGGACATTGTAAGGCAGACTAAGAGGGGCTAATTCTGATCTATTTTCCACCATAGGATATATTTACTTTCAGTTTCTAATAGTTTATGATATTAAAGTTAAACTGTCGTTGGATCCTAATGGTGCAGACCAGGAGATGTGATGCCCACAAACTACAATACATATAAGGCAAAGAGTTTGTGTTGGTCAATGAGGAGCAGAGACGCGTTACTGCCCATAAAAGTAATCCGATTACTTTTTTCAAGTAACGAGTAAAGTAAGGGATTACTATTGCAAAAACGGTAATTAGATTACCGTTACTTTCCGTAGGAACGCTGCGTTACTGCGTTACTAAAACCGTGATTTTCTTGCGAGAATGTCTCATGACAGTGACGTAAGCGAGTGTGATGTTCGTGACAACAGCTGTGTGCAGATCAACAATGGATCATATATCGAGTGCGGGAGAGAGTATGAGCGTGCAGCGTTTAAAGCGTGAAAGTACTGACCTTATTTTGAGTTTGATTCCGTAAAAAGTGACAAAAACATTAGTGTCCGCTGTGCGTGGGAAGAAAACTTCTTTTCACAGTGGAAAAAAAAACCCCTAAACTTCCAAGCAAGCACCGAGTAGCTACGACGTAATGAGAAACTCACAGAGAAACTGCGGTATCCTTCCACTGACCGCTGCGGCACACCTGCACCAGGATAAACCTCCGCCTACTCTACTCCTGCTTTACAGGTGAAAATAGAGCAAAAGGACCGCTAGTCTTTGACTTTATTTATTTTCTGCTGTGTTTAAGAATGGTGCATATAATTAAAATTTTGCTTCATGCATAAAGTTAAAAGATTAAAACTAACAAAACAAGTTTTAAAAAAAGACTTTTCCATTTGATTACATTTTGTATGATGGATTATGTAGAAAAAGTAGAATTGGGCTGAAAGATCTATCGCTTTATCACCTATTCAGGTTGTAAATCATGTTTTTAAAAGTAACTAAGTAACTAAGTAATTAATTACTTTTGAAAATAAGTAATCAGTAAAGTAACAGGATTACTTTTTTGGAGAAGTAATCAGTAATTAATTACTGATTACTTTTTTCAAGTAACTTGACCAACACTGATGAGGAGCATTTACCAGAGCTGAGCCTGAACTTTTGACATTAAACATTAAAACTGCATGTTATAGATTTGCCATTTGAATATGACAAAAACATGAATGGAAGCTGACGTTTCTTTGGTTTCTGTGGTATGTTCATTGCACTTGTGTATTCCTCTTTTTCTATTAGAACTATTAATGCACAGCCACAAACAGTTTCAGTTGTACAGTAGAAATTGATTGATCATCTCTTTGAGCCACATGTTTCTTGTGATGCATTTGTGGACATCGGGAAACTAGAATCAATCAAAATGTGGGATACTGATTCAGTACATACCCATACTACAGTGCTGATTGTCAAGCTTAGTTACACTGACAGCAGAAAAAAAAAACTTGGCGTGGTAGATTCTGTTTATACGTGGTATGCAGATCAGCATTGCTGCCTCACAACAAGAAAGTCCTGGGTTTGAATCCAGCGTGGGATGTCTGTGGGATGAGTTTCCATGTTCTCCTTGAGTCTGCGGCTTCCTCCCACAGTCCAGAATCACACATTTTTGGTTAATTGGTGATTCTGCTGCCTTATCTACTCCTTTAGCTTCACTCAAACAGAACTAATCCAATAAGATAGCGGTGAAGTAACCAGTTACGTGCTCTGAGGGGTGAAATTGAAGTTTTTTTTGTCATCACAGATGATGAGAATGCCTTTAGTTCCTCCTCACAAACCTGTGATCAGGTGTAGCCTTCTTCTCGCCCTATGACACCCAGGCTCCAGCTCTGCTACAACCCTGAAGCAGATTGATGACAGATGCTGATTATCTGCCAAAACTGGGTCATTCTTGAACGTTTCCAGGCTGATGTAGTTCAAATTCTGTGAAACAAACAATATATTGTTGAGGAAAGCAACTGATGCTTTCACAATATGCTGCAGGAGTATAAAGGCTAAAAAATGGTCATGGTCGTGCCATTGCTTGGTGGATGTCAGGCAGCATATCATAGATAATTTAACAAGTGGGTATGAATGAGATGTTACTGTTGTGAAATAAAAAAGTGATACAATAGTTTCTTATAAAGTGTTGTAGGTGGCTAAAGCCTAAAAACATTTATCCCATTGGTAGTGTTGCTAGGCAACATGGCAACAACATAATATCTGATATTAGATAAGATGTACTTGTGTGCAAAGTATGATTGCTCAACTCCTTCAGGAGTACGCACACAACATCTACAAATGGCTCTTAAAAAAAAAAAAAGTTGACGTTGACAGAAGGAAACGAGTACGACGTCCAGTTTTTGTAAGAAATTGTATTGATCAGCTTTGAAGAGGTATATACAGCTCATATATACTGTTCAGTATGTATGTAACATAAAAAAGGCAACAAAACAAGTGATGCATTGTGAACACGACATACAGTACAGTACACTCCTTCCTAACAGCTGGTAAACTTGTCTGTAACCAAAAACTGATACTTCTTTCACTCACTGCACACCAAGACAGACTTAATGGTAAAAAAAAAATATTAATAAAAGAAGAAAATTTTTAAATCAGGAGCAAAATAAAAACAAACATGACAGGCACTGAACTCAAACAAAGAGCTCTGTAAATCTGTCTTCTAATGTTACGTCCGCCTGCTGTCTATGTGTCTGTTTATGACGAGGGTCTGCTTCCTGACAGGTAACATTATTCATTACACTACTGATCATCGAGGGGATTCATCTTTAAGGTTTAGAGTCAAATGTAGATTTATATTAACCGCTTATATTCACCACATGTGGTGAAAAATGATTTGAGGAAACCAGCACTATAATTATTGGTCAAATCTACCAAAGAGGTCACCGGCAGTTTTCGTGGTAAAGTCTCTAGGTCAGTGGTGCGTCTGCGCCGTTTGTGAGCCGGCACTACGTCGGCCTAACCGATGTTGACGCCAAAACCGCACTGGAACTTGTTTTTGCGGTGGTTGAGGAAGCCGGAGAGGGACAGAGAGAGGGGCAGCGGGAGCAACTTCTTTTCCAACGTTGCCCCAACTATCCAGTTACTGTCAATTGAACCTGAAAGAGGCAGAACGGCAGATTTAAAGTAAGAAAAACTCTCAAATTGAGAAAGCCTTTGTGTATATGTACACCTCTGGTGCGTTTCACAGCTGGGTGTGATCATGTCCGTTTTTACCTCCATTTGAGTGATTTTGGAACATTACACTGGGATGAGACTTTGTGTGGGGAAAAAATACACCGAGCAATGTCTTTGCTTCCAGTTCTGGCTTCTTCTCTTCCTACATCAGCATTATGTGGCAGTAATAGCAACATCTATCATTCAGCAGAATACTGTAGCGGCCTCCTTTGCCTTAATGGCGGTTCTTGTCCAGAAAGTGAGTCGCTTTCTTGTTATTGGGCAGCAGTATGACCTTAAGCACAATTTAAGTGGACACACATCGTTGTGTGTAAGCTCGCCACACCACAAACTCATCTGTCCATTGGTTGGATGAGATAAAAACTAATGAGGACTTATTTTCTTACTGCAGCAGTTACATTTCTGTTTGGTAAACCTACCAGATCCCATTGACAAAAACACAAATATTATCTCACAGAACATAAACCAGGAGGGTTTGTCAGGCTGCTTTGATGCTAGTTTGACTCCAAATTCGTCTTCTTTCAGGAGGCGCCTCCAGATCACCCAATCCCAGCATCCTTGTGCCACACTACATCCGTGAATCTTCTCTTTCCCAGCAGCTCCACATTCAGCATCCTTTGTCCAATATATTCACTATCCCAAAACTCATCCACCTTCACTCAAACAAAACTAACCCAATGAAGCAGTGGTGCCCTAACCAGCTGTGTGTGGGGGTGTCAGCACAGTCTGGAGGCTGTGATGAGAGTTCCTCATCACCAAGAGCAGCGAGACAGCAGCTCGAGAGCCAAAACACATCAAATACATCCTATACTCACACTGGAAGAAGTGAACAACCTAAGGATGGGACGACGGGGCAGATTTAAGCTCGACTGCTTTAAATGACCCTTTTCTTCTTCTTTTTTTTTAATGTATAATCATTTGGAAATTCTGAGGGGCTTATAAAACTGGGACACAGTTTTGTTGCTAGGGAGGCAATTTCTGATGCAAGCAACTTCAGATCTTCAAAGCTCATATTTGACACCACAAGGTTTATAAAAACACTAAAAACGCTATAAATGACAAAGCACATTTATAACGTCGACTTTGTTCTATAATCTGTCACAAAAATTTGGCTGCAAATAAAATGCAGCGATGGATGAAGATGAAACTGCTCTCCTGAAATTATTTTACCAAACGTGCACATCTTTACCTTTAAATTGTAAATTTGCTTTAGGGACATCTAGCTGGTAGCCAAACGACACACTGGTGTCTTGCATGCGGGCACTCGCCTCAAACTCCACACCGACCTGTAACTGTAGAAGAGACAGATCATCATGAAGGCCAACTGTACAAAATAATGAGTCCTTTCTTACAAAAGGGATACATGCGGATGCGCTTACCTGATCGTTGGCTTTATGGTAGTAAGATGCATGAGCTCCCGCTGAGCCGAGTGTTAAAGTGGCGATGTAGTTGTTGCCTACAGAGAAGTAATTCTATCAGTTAGGACATGTGTCTGACGTTATAGTTCAGGCTTTGTATTAATCTTTAAACTGTGTCTCACCTGTGTATCTGCCAACTAAAGACATTACTGAGCCCTCCTCTCCAGGCCTGCGGTGATAAACCAGCTCCCCTCCCAGAGCCAGAGCCGGCGTTATGGACTGGAGGTAGTGTGCGACGACGATACCTGACAGGTGCACGACAGCAAGATGACAACAGATGTTCAGGTGCAGATCACAGTTTTGGTTTTGGCTGACTACATAGCTGCTTTTCACCAATTTAAAAGAACAGACAACAGTAACAGTGACCTGCACGGCATCTGTGACTGATGACCTACCAGAGCCAACAAGGACATCTGGGTTTCCGAGCGTGACAGTTGCAGTAAAATCTTCTCCCCTGAACTCAGCGTCGCCCTGCCAGTTCACAAATTTGTGTTGCTGTGTCTGAGGATACAACATATTTAACAGTTAGAATCATGCAAGAACAATAACACACAAAATAGAAACATCTCAGAAGACATTTTTGAGCGTAGAAACTTCTCGCCACATGAAAAAATTAAATAAAGTAAATAAGATAAAAATAAGAATCTGACCATGAAAAAACCCAGCAACTTCTACTGTATAATGATGGAGCAGATATAGACACTTTGCACATCTGGTGCTTAATAATCAAAGATAACTGGAAATGTGGTTGCTAACAAGTGACGCATCCCTAGTTTTATCCCACAGGGTTGTGTCAGAGAGTCCGGTGGAAAAATCTGTCAAACATGCAGAGGAACCTGCTGTGGTGACCCCTGGTGAATAAGGGACCAGCTGAAAGCAGGTTTAACTGGAAATGTGACTGGCATAAAGTGCTCTGAGGGGATTTATGTCAAAACGGCACATCTTATCACAACGGAAAATATATGAATAAACTGTAAATGTAAAGGGTAAAAAAATGCCAACATGACACATTCTTTTACTCTTTACCCCTTGAAAGCCAACTAGGAGTAATCCATGAGGCTGTTTGTTGAACAGAGAGGTTTCTGTAATATTTCAGGTCTGCTTATGGAACAAATTAAATGTGTCTGTGACAGAGGGTACAGAGGGTGGTCTCTGCATAGGCAGCTACCCTCAGAAAAAGTCATCAAGCACATCTTAAACACATGCCCTTGGGGGCAGGGATACCTCAGTAGGTAGAGTGGTGGCCCCATGATCGGAAGGTTGGGGGTTCGATTCTCCTGAACAGCTACCCTGAGGTACCCCTGAGCAAGGTACCGTCCCCACACACTGCTCCCCGGGCACCCAATGGCTGCCCACTGCTTCACTGAGTGAATGGGTTAAATGCAGAGAGGAATTTCCTCACGGGGATCAATAAAGTACACTTTCTTCTTCTTTTCTTTCTTTCTTCTTAATTAATATATACTTATGTGTCAAAATTGGCCATTTAGGGTACTGGGGAGGTCTTCAAACGTTGCCTTTATATAATATATAAAAAGTCAAACGAGCATTTTACAGACATCAGCTGACTCTAGTCTGAAATTAGTGGGAAACCCCCCCAAAATAATTCATTCGTAAAGTGTAAACTGTGATTTTGTGAAGACTGGCTCAGTCTGATAAAGTCCAAAGCCTTTAACTTGTTTGAACTGTTGAATGATCTTTCTATTAAAAAGTATGTTGGTACACTAGACGGCCAAAGTTGGTTGGATTGTTTTTATTATTTTCTTTCTATGGAGTAAAACATTTTTATTTTTAAAGAAATTACTAAAAACTGCAGTGAATTGTTAACAAGAGTCACTGTAGAGCCCCACTCGACCCACACATTTTCATGGTTGCATTAAAGGGAAAAAGTCCAGACAGCAGTAAGAGGTTTCACCTGGAAGGCCACTTTGGATCGTATCCTGTTGGTGATCTGGTGGATGATCTGGGCGTTAAGGCTGCCGCTGTTGTCCATGTCTCCCACCATGACTGGAAACGACTGAGCAACAGGAGAGTGTTTGTATAACAGTTTAAACCACAGCGTAAAGATGAGATTCACATTGAATTTAAGGCTTCATACCTCTGCTGGACCCGTCTGCTTCGATCCAACATACGTAGCACCGAACCTGTAGAGGGAATCTCCGGTGGTGCTCAGCAGCACAGTGTGAATCACCTGCAAGCACGCAGATTAAAAATGCACTTTATTCACATTTATTACAGTTCGCTGAAAACAGTCCAGTGACGGCAAAACTTTAGACTAAAACGACACCGTAAAATCTGAGTTTTAAATATGTTGCTGGACTTCATGAATCGACATAAAGGAGAATCGCTTCAGTCGTGCAATGACGGTAAAAACCTGCGTCAATGCCAAAGTTTGACATAATCTTATTTTGCTTCCAGTATTTATTCCCCCTCTCATTCTACAGACAGAGGGAATCTTAAATGTATATAATCTAACTATCTTCATCACACCATCCTTGAACATTTGGGTACACAGATATCAGTCGAGAAAGCTAATTTTAGCCAAGCTAATAACAAGGTTAAATGAGCTTAACTGACCTGGAAATGATTGCTAAGACCCTTATTAACAACTAGCTTCACGCCTTCCATCTGCAAAGGAAAAACCTCTGAGGAGAAAACACACACAGGTAAGACAAATTGAGATCAAACAGACATTCCTCTCCAATAAACATTTTTTTTAAAGCTGCTCCTCTTACCTTTGCACTTCCGATGACACTCGTCAAACGCCCCTGGATTGGGCAAAGCATTTTCTGACTCCTGCTGCTGAGCAGAGGTTTCCCCAGTCTGGGGTATAACTGCGGAAACCGGAGGCATCCCAAAGCCCGGTGGCACCGTCAAGCCAGGGGCAGGAGTGCCGCCCGAGGCTGGTGGTGGTGGGTTGGGGGAGCTGGCAGCCAAAACACTGCCCATTCTGAATAGCCAGGACAGAAACACAGAGACAGAGAAGGAAGGACTGAGTGAGTAGCTGATTTATAACGCAATAACAGACTGCCAGTACAAGCTGAGGAAACGTTAAACATTAAAGGAAACTTGTTATGGTTTTCTTCATTTTCTCTCATATCCTGTATAAATACTGTTACAACTCTCACTCAAGTCATGGTTCCAGCAGCTTTTCTACTCTTTGTGCTGTATGATGTCAATAATAGCTGATATCTCCAATATCTCCAGGCAAATAACTCTGTCTGTGACCCACTTACTGTTTAACCTTCTGTTTGTGAGGGTCAGCCAATCAGAACAATGTTGGCTTACAGGAAAAGAAGCTTAAGCAGCTAGTTACAGATGGGGGAGGAACTGAGACTATATCAAGGCCCCGAATTAAAGGCCTAAGTCATGGATTACTTTTTACGCTGTAAAGCCTCTGTAGTAAACATGTGGAGCTCAATATGAGCAGAATAGGTTTCTTTTCAACAATCAGCACTGTTAGTATAAGTATAATACAAATATGTCAATAACACAGACAAACCTAGAGACTACTCATGTTTTATCCATATCAATTACAACATTATCAACTAACTTTGAGCATCAAAACTGAACCCAGCATAGTAACAGAGCCCCACCACAAAGAGTCCGATGCTATTGTTTAGCAACTGTCAAAAAAGCACTTCAGTATGGATACAAGGGATTCATAAGCTTGGAGTCTTATAATTTAGACTAACCAGTCAATCATCCTGAGCTGGTTCTAGTTCCCCAGGACGGCAAAAAGTTAATGAGCTGAGTTATCGGTCCACTCCACACTTAAAATAGTCCTGAGTGACTTGAGCAGGGTATGCTGTTGAACAAAACTGGAGTTTTAACGTCATGATGGTGACTCTCTTAACCCGGTAAGATCACTGTGGTGACTTTAGCTGAGGACATGAGCTGGTCCAGAGGAGATTATGTTCAGATTTGGGTTTAAAACTGAGAGGAACCATCACCGATTCTCCTTCTTCTAAATGTGATATAAATCAGATAATGTCTGATCAGACATTTCCACTCACCCCAAAACAAATCTGTGATACAAACCATTACAAAATAGGCCACAAAAACACTGAAATCATGTAGAAAATAGCAGCTTTTGAATGAATTCAGAAAATGAATTATTTTCTGCAGCACCAGGAATACCTTTAGGTTTATCTTATATGCATCCCCTATTCTCTGATAACATCACTGAAGCAGCTCGCATTCAAGTGATCAATTTGTGCAGAGGCGTCAAATGACACAGCCTTTTATGTGAGTACACAGAGCTTGGAGCAGAAAGCATGTGCTGGGAAAGATGATAACCACTACTGTGACACTTGTTATCTTTGACAGGGGTTTCCGATTTTGTTGAACCAGCAAACACAAAGTCAGTCTGACCATATCAGACCTGTGTTGTAGCCCACCCCTCTGTTTTCACACTAAAAACTCAAGTCAGCATAGTTTCCAAAATGACAGTAATAAATCGCATACACTTTAAAATATTAGTGTGAACATACAGAGCTGTGAATTTTTTTTCGCCCTTTCTTCTTTCTCTTTTTTCTTAATTATGAAGGAATAACGTTATCCAAACATACCTGGCTCTAAAAAACTACCTGCCCTCTATACCTAATAACTAGCTGCGCCACCATTGGCAGCAAAAACTGCAATCAACCAACAAAGCAGCCCTGGACCATCACACTACCACTGCCGTGTTTGACTGTTGATATGTTTGATATGTTGTTTGTTTTTTGTTTAAATAAAACGCTGTGTTAGTTTTACTTCAGATGTAAAGGAACTCAAACCTTTATAAAAACGTTCATCAGTCCACAGAATATTTTCCCAGATATCTTGGGGATCATTAAGATGTTTTTGGTAAAAATCTTGGATGCCATTTTTGTCCAGGCTCTTTCTTATTGTGTTTTTTCATCATGAACTCTGACCCTGAGTGAGGGTTAGAGTGAGAGCTGTTCTTTAGATGTTGTTTTTGGCTCTTTTGTAACTTCTTTTGGAGTAATTTTGGTAAACTGGCCACTCCAGTGAAGGTTCATCACTGTTCGAAGTTTTCTCCATTAGTGGATAATGAGCTTAGCTCTCACTGTGGTTCACTGAAGTCCCAAAGGCTTAGAAATTGCTTTCTAACCTTTTCCAGACTGATGGATGTCACTAACTTGGTTTCTCATCTGTTCTTGGTTTTCTGTAGATCATTGCATGATTGCAGATCTTTTAACCTACTGCACTTTGTCAGAGGTTCTATTTAAGTGATCCGATCATTCATCAGCTCTTGCATTAATCAGGCCTGGGTGTGGCTACTGAAAGTCAATTCAACTTTCCAAAAAAATGTGATTAATTACAGTTTGGCTTAACAATAAGGGGTAATTACTCTTTCACAGCACTGTACCTTTAGAAGCAGCACCATGTACCACCACCTGCCAAGCGCCACTAGGAGGATCCCGTTTCTCTCTGATGTTGCCATTAAGTCATAAACTTATAATTATGTAAATTAATATAAGCATATCACGGTGACAGATCAAACTGATCCTTTCGGAGTTTGGAAAGCGTTTGCTTGAACTAATTAAGCATTAAAACAGCAGTGCCTCAGGTTGCTCATGAATGAACATGTGCAGAATGGGTGTAGTGTCCCTTTAACCTTCCTTCCAAACAGCTTACACTCATTCATTTGCAGTTAAGGTAAAAGAGGGCGGTTAAATTAAACTAACAATGATGCGATATCAATGAAAATGTCCACAAACCAGCAATTATTATATACTCTCATAATTTTGTGTAGCTTACACCCTGAATGGGAACTGCCTCATGTATAAGAAAGCATGAATAGGTTAGCCGTGCTAGCTCCTTTAGCACCTGATTAGCTTGCTGGCTAGCTTTACAAACAGCAACTGACAGTCTGGAGATAAAACGCTGCTGCTTATGGAGGAAAACTGCGGCCGATCTGTGAGACAAAAGTTGCCGAACAAAACCGCCAACACGCTTCCACTGAAGCATCACGTTATATAAAATACAGAGCTTTCAAATGCTACTCACGTTGTGATTTCCAGAGGACGATACAGCCGGAAGTTGAAGCCAATGGCACCAACGAAGAAGACTCGGGAGCCCCGCCTTTTTCGTCAATGCAAAATGATGATTGGATGAAGGAGCATGTATCCGCGGACATGATTGACGAAGTCATCTATCAGTTATATGAGGCGTCCTTGACGAATCGCAGGCCGGGCTTCGAGTTGATGTAATGCTCATTCTCAAGCATTATTGGCTAAACAAGGAACGGTCAGCCGTAAGGGGGCGGGGCGCTGACGCCGATTAAGAGAGACCAGCCGGGCGGTTGGTTGGAGTTTTAAGGGCGGTTGTAGTAAAAGGTGAAGAAGAAATACTTTCAAGGTCAAAAGGTAGCCTGAGGATCTCCAAGCAAACAAAAAGCAGCCTGAGGATCTCCAAGCAAACAAAAAGCATTGTTTTCAAACAACAGGCCTCTGTCCCATTATGGCTACACAACGAGCAGCACCCTTATATTTTGTAGCTGGAGGCCCAAAACAGTAGATGAACAGTTAGCAAGGTGGAGAAAGACGTACACATATATCATCTTCCACTAGTGAAGTGCAATACTGCAAACTTTGGTATCCAGCCCACACCAAGTAAATACAGGGCTGATACTAAGAAGGACACTGATACAAGTTTAACCTATGAAGGTAGCTTGAGTGACCACTAAATCATGATTCATACCTTCTGTAATAATTACTTAAATAAATAAAAATAGATGTTCAGATATTTTTCATAATGCATGTTTGAGGTGTGGCTTTTCCATTTCCCCAAAAATAATTTATTTACCACAATTCACATGTAGATAAAAAATGGGTTATGTACTGAACTGAGAGGATAGACACAAGGTCTTAATCCCATTGTGCTAATATCAATCAGATATGAGTACCAGCATTAGTGTCAACACTATCGATATTTGTATTGATCCGCCCACCTCTCTCCCCAAAATACAGCATATCACTAGGGTTTGGATAGCTCAGTAGTCATAAAAACTAAATGTTTAAATTCAGTATCTGACTTATCAGAATGTTAGAGGCCCTAAAATTATCCTGGAAAAACATTTGTGGAATCAGAACTGCCAACAATCCAACAAACTGACATTTCAGATCTTTCTGCTTCTTTTGACGTCTTCAGAGCACAAAATGTTTAGCTTGGTCCCATCAGGTCACTACAGATGTTCATCTAAAGTATGTGTGAAGTTGTATGGAATCAAAAAGGTGGAGAAATAAACAGCCAACAACAGCAGCCAGTAAAGTTCAGGTCAATTTATTGAATTTCTTATCAGGCCCTGAATATGCGTTTCCATGTTACAACAATTGAGGACAGAGTTGCTGGAATATACTTTGTGCCTCTTTAATGCATTTTGTAGGCAAAGAAACCCAAAAGCATTTTTTAAAAGTAACAATGGAAGAACAACATGTTTTTAAATGTCATCCAATCAAAACCATTTCAGTGAAAACAAAAATGGGTGAAATTATGGGAAAGAGGGAGAAAACATGGAATCTTATTTTATACCAATTCAAGTCCAATCTAGTCATGGTTTTAGGAAAACAGGGCCAAAAAAGTACCAGTAAGTACAAGGAAGGAGAACAATTCAACAAAAGGATAATTTAAACCAACATTTATCTGCCAATTTAGATCATAAGCACCCACTTCTACTCATGCGACTTTGTCTTCATCTACTTTTAATTTTACCGCCACTGTTCTGCATCAAAGCTGCAGGGGGACTGCTGCTCAGCTTACAGCAAATCTGCTGAGTGCGTCATTAAAATCTGGCAAAAACCTCCAGCAGCAGTGGTCGAGTCTATTTTAGTGCAGCAAATCCACGGTAGAAATATTAGCGGCATTTAAGCCTTTAACACTAATAGTCCACATTAAGATGTTAACTTTTGTTTTACACCAGCAGGGAAAAAAAAGAAAATTCATTATAGTATCCAAGTCCTCACCCTTTCTTTGATTTTAACTTTGAATATGTTTCTGATAATATCCCTGCCTCCCGCCCCCCATCAGCACTCCATTTAAAGAGTGCAAACACTCCCATACAAAGACTTTATGACGACAACAAAAACCAACATTCATGACCACATTCAGCATAACTTCCTCTGTGACAGGTTAAGCCCGACAAAACAACAACATCGACTTAATGCTGTAGTTTCTATCGGTTACGGCGACTCTCCCCCCCTCCCAATTCAAAACATTCGACTGAGTCGAAATGAGGCCGCGCTCGTTACTTTAGAGTGTAAGAATGTTACAACTGACTGCGCAAACAGCAAATATATAGCTAAGAAACAGCTGGCAGATTCATTTCATCTCATCCCTAAAGTGAAAATCCAACCACTTCACAAAGATCTCGGGTGTTCAGCTAAATATCTAATTTTCTGTGTCACAGAGGAGTTTATGGACTGACTGTCAGGGAAGTGAGTAGGAACACAAACCACTGAGGGGAAAAAAAAAAGAACAGAAAAAGAAAATCTCATTAGAAATTATTTTTTGTGTCCACAAACATCAACTTCTGGAGCAAGCGGGAGATGGAAAAAAACAAAAGGAGACGAAGGAGAAAAAAAAAAAAAAAAAATCACATCCCTGACAACTGTAAACACCCACATCGATACTTAAGACATCGTACTTGACCAACAAAACACAGTCTGCACGATAAGCTCGCGTACACGCAGCCTCGAGCTACAACAACAGGTCAGTTTGATTCTTTTAAAATCATGCATGAGTAACAAATTTGGCTCCAAATCAACTGAACCTGTTGGATTTATCCACAGAGATAAAGCTGTTCGGATGAGGCTGCATGTAAACACGATGACTCCTTATCAACTGCACACACACTCTTTAAAACACACATACCCACAAACACACACCCACCCCAGATCAATCAACTCACTAGCACGCACACACACACATAGATCCCAGATCAATCAACTCGCATGCGCACACACACACACACACACCAGATCAGTCAACACACACTCACTCATACGACATTCAACTTTTTTGGTTTTGCTTCAATGTAAATCCTGAAAATCTATTTCAAGGAAAACAAAAGGAAACAATACAAGTCTACTTCCTCTTCCACCAATGAAGCAAAGCATTTTCATTTTTTCTTTTTCCTTTTATAACTGTAAACAACGAGTGTAAACAATGAATCATTTACCATTTTCTTTCCTCAAAATGATTCAGAATACCTCGTATAAAGATTGCCCTACTGGGGGGAAGAAAAATAAAATAAAATAAAAATCACGGCACTTTGATCTTCCATCACACAAACGTTGAACAGGTTCAAGGAGATCACAGTGCTTCATCACTTTCCACAAACTCTTGTTTGTTTGTTGTAACTCTCTGGCAGTCAAAACATAAACAAGTTTTGTTTTTTTCCCCCCAACTTCTGGGGGAGAAAAAAAAATTTACAAATAAAACAAAATCAATGCTTTTTGACTATGCTTTAAGTCCCAGAGAGATAATTCAAGATGCTCGGTGAGCATCTGATAAAACACTTGGCTTCTGCAAAACTCACCCCAAAAACTCCAAAGGTTACCCAGTGCTAAAGCCTCACCCTGTCCCCACCCCCCAAACTGCTTAGAGCAACAAAAATAAATCTTAAAAAGCAAAAATTTCTCTTTTTAATAATTAGTGATGATCTGTGAGGGGGCGGGGGGGAAAAAAATCAGCTGCCTGTTCAAAGATGCTACAAGTTTGCTTAAAAGAAATCTACCCCTCACAAAAATTGTCACTTAAAAAAAAATAAAAAATAAAAAATGTGTAGGCTGTGGAGAGAAAAAAAATGTTGCTGCACGAGAGAAAAAAAAAAAAGTTGTTTCCAATTGACTTTATATGTGGCCTTTTAAAGACTGAGCGGGTTTCATTCCTCTGTGGTTCATGAAACCAGCTCACATCCAGTTTATATTTCATTAAAGTAAAGCCTGAAGCGGAGCCTCTACTGCAGCAGCAACGTGAAGAGCTTGGCATTAAACCACTGGGCTGCACAGCTATTATTGGCAACTAATACATTCACCGATGTTAATTTTGTCATGAGGGCTTAAAAACACATTTCCACCGTGTGTTTCCTCGATTAAAAAAACAAACAAGCAAATAAAAAAAACAACAAAAACCAAAAAACAGAAGCTGTGTGGGGAAAGAAAAAGTTAAAAGTGTTGTTTTGCACCAATCGTGGACATGCTGAAGCTCATTTATCAGCCGTTTTGAATGAGTCTTGAATGCATCATCCTTTTCAGGAAAAGAGAACATATTTTCATCCAGCAGCTACAGCGACCAATAGATTTACACTATTTACCAGTCAATATATATATTTTTCTTAGCTGTAAAAGAACAACAGCTTTAATTTAATGAAGCTGCTGTTCATCTCCCATGCTGCTTGTGTGTATCTGCAGGCCGACATACTCTACGAATCAGTACAGGGGCCGTCTTCTCACATTAGCTCTGCTCATGTTTTATTCATGGTGGAAGGGAAAAACAGTCACGTAGTATTTAAATAAAGCTGCCCTTTTTTTTTTTATTGCAACGTTCACATTAAAAACAAACGTTCACATTCAGGATGGTTTTGATGTTTCTGCACACCTCTCAGCGGGAGAGCAGTGTGTGTGTGTGTTGTCCTTTTTCCTTTGCATAATGACTAAAGTTTCAATAAACTCGGGTTACTATTGATTCGTCTTTGTGCTCGTACTCTGCTGCGTGACAGTCGGCAGCAGGCTATGAATGGATGAGTGCACACGGGAGTCAAGTAAGGCACTTAAGTGACCACAGCAGTGTGAGTGGACAGAGTGATGGCTGGTGTAAGTGCACCACTTTTAAAAAACAAAAACAAAAGAAAAAACAAAAGAAAACAAAAAAACCCAAAATAGACCAACTTTGCTGCTGGAAGTGAAAACTGTCTCCAAAGGCGACGGGTTCAAAACGGCTCATTTCTCTAATTCTAGGAATTGTTAAGCTTTCTCACGGTCCCAGCTTGGTGCAAAGCACACTTTAAACTTCTAAATGTATAAAATAATGAGGCAGCTCTTGTTGAGGAAAAGCTAAAGAAATGCTCCAAAATAAAAACAGCCTTTGTTTCTTTTTTTGTTTGATTTTTTTTTTAAAGACATCCATTCCACAGGCTCGGAAAACAAGTGACGAATGTGAAAATGAAGAGTTGCCTGAAGCCTGCGTGCAAGCGCTGATGTCTGTGCAAAAGCCCGGTGTGTCTCAGCGTCCTGAGGAAGAGAACAAAACATGGATTAGGAGCACATCATCAGTCAAGTTACCAACACAAGGAGCCACACTGCATCTGAAATCATTCACTACTCACTTGAGAGGGCTGCATAGTGAGTCTTACTCTTTTAGACTGAGTAAGATTATACCCTACATCAGTGGTCCCCAACCCCCGGGCCTCGGACCGGTACCGGTCCCTGAGTCGTTTGGTACCGGGCCACGAGAGTTGAGGCTCAGGTGTGAAATGTATGGTTTTCAGGGTTTTTTTAATCGGTTTTCAGAGTTATTTTGTTATTGTTTTTATCGTCAACTCAGTTTTCCTGGGTCTTTTCATGTGTGTTATGAATAAATCTTCTTTTTTCAGTACCGGTACTAGTTTTATTTTGTTGTATTTATCCGCAACACCTTAAAGGCCGGTCCGTGAAAATATTGTCGGGCATAAACCGGTCTGTGGCGCAAAAAAGGTTGGAGACCACTGCCCTACATGGCATTTTTCCTCATAGGGGTAAGAATGACTTTGATAAAGCAAGTGAAAGGCCACACATTGATAAAAACTCCCCCCAAAAACCAAACACGACACAGAGCTGTTAAGGCAAGTTGCTGCAAACTCTTCCATGGATCAGCTGATCCTCGCTCCATGATTTCAGTCATTAAGTGTTTCATTTTTTTTTACACATCCTTTTGTGCAAACAGATTAGTCCATCCTGACAAAGCTACAGCTGTTATGATTTTTGGGAGAGATTTTAGGATTTTTAATATGCTGCATAAGCATAACCACCTCTGCAAATGACACAAAGTTAAGAGAAGAAAAATTTAAGAAACTGTTTTGTGAGCCAATCCCAGGCATGTGTCCCCTACCCTACAGCATTTAATGCATCTCACAATGCCTCAGGAAAAGTAGCGTACAGCTGATGTGCACTGCCCTCCACAGAACATCATACGCTGAGCAACTATTTTTTAAGCCAGCTGTGATTAATAAATGTAATTGTGTGACAGCAAAGACATAACAGAGACAAAGGCGCGAGTAGTCTAACAGCATTTCATTTTGCTGATCTAAATCTTCCACAAATCTATCAATCTTTGCCAATTTTTTTTTTTTATATAAACCTCTGTCATTTTCCCATGTTAGAAATCTAGTTCACCGCTTACAGCAGTTCGCTTTGCCCACCTCTACATGCCCAAAGTTGCTTGCCATTTAATTTAGCTCATGCTAAACTATATATTTAAAAGGTAAGGAAAGCATTTTAAAATGAACTTGTTCACATTTAAAATCATAGTAAATATTGACCAAATATCACCCTGAATTTACTTTTAATCATAGCTGTGACGCTCAATACATAGAACTCCCGGGATAGGCAGCAGTGAATGATTTCAGACAACCTCGCTTTTTCTTGGCATCGCACCTGTTTTAGGTGCTGTCCTGTTGGCGCTTCTCCTCGACCTCCTCCACGTCACAATCCCCGCTAGTTGAGTGGTACTCGGCCACATAGAGGCTCTTGTCGATGCTGCTGGGAATGGGCTTAATGTCGGTCACCAGCTGGTCTTCAATGGCCTTCAGGTTGAAGCGATCCTCCGATGTGATTAGATTGATGGCCAAGCCCAGGTGTCCAAACCGCCCTGAGGAACATGAGAATGTGGTTAATATACAATGTCCAGTTTAAACTAAAAACAAAGTATGTCATTAATATCGTGGGGAGAAAATAATCAAATAAAATAGTACAGTAGAGAAACTGTTCCCAAGGGACATCAGAACATCAAAACCATAACATCAGTCACAGTCTGAAGCGCTGTGAGCATGTCAAACATGAAGAAGAAAAAAAAAAAACAACCCCATGAATTTGGCAACTTGTGCCCCGTGGCGAGACGTCACAGATGCAGATTGCGAAATCCAAGCCTGTAGTAAAGCTTTAGTTTTGTGCTTTCTAACTAGTTTGCTTTTTCCTGTTTCACTTCATGTGGAAATTTTGGTTTGTGTTTACTTTCATTTCAGTTACTTTGCAGATTGAATTCACTCGTTTCAGTTTAGTTTTTAAAATAGTATCATAACACAGACCATATTTTTCAGAGGCGGCTTTCACAAGTTCAGAATGGATGTAAAATTACAAAAAGTACTTTTTGAAGGCAGTTGAGTCACAGATTAAAGCGCTAAAGCCTGATTACAAAGGCTATGACAACAAAATTTATCAAACTGCCATGAACTGAAGGACGTTTACTCTGTTAAAAACAGGGCAATTGTTAGAGCGAATAGCAGTTTATGCTCAGCACTGTCACCCCCCCCCCCCCAACAACCCAACATGTTGTATCAGATTCTGCGTACTCTGATTCTGTTGGAGGACTCTTCCTCTTAAAAAAGGGAGTTCTTCTTCCCCACAGTTGCCAGGTTGCTCCCAGGGGATCGTCTCATTGACAGAGTTTTTGTTCTACTGCCTGCATCTTATGATAAAGTACCTTGGGCTGGCCGATATTATAAACTGATGCTGAATTGTAACCTGGGATGCACAGGTAGGCTTGTGTGTTCAGTTTAAAAACTTATGAGAGCAGGCCAGTTTCTACATCAATGAGCTGTTCTGCACAAAATCAGATCTTTTGCTTCATCTCTTTTAGTGGTGAAGTAGTGACTTATTTTTCTGTTTAGCAGAAGACTACAAATATACCAGTGACCCACTTTTCAACCGTAACTGTGGCTTTAGGGTTAGCGACAGGATATTTAGACCTCTGATGGTTAAAATGAGAGTTTTAACTGTGACATAAGAAAAGAAACACTTTTCTCTCATTGTGCATCAGGGGTTCAGTATCAATTTATGCTGTGCGCCATGGTTTCTAGCTAAATACAAGCCAGTTATAAACTTTCAAGCATCCTGGAAAACAATTTCATTTAAAAAAAAAAAAAAAAAAAAAAAAAAAAGCAGGTAAGCTTTAATGATTTACATTTACAAACAAAAACAAAACATACCTGATCTTCCAATACGATGGAGGTAAGTCTCTGCGTTCTTCGGGAAGTCGAAGTTGATAACCACGTTTACCGCCTGGATGTCAATTCCTCTGGTGAACAGATCTATTGGAAGGCAACAGAAGATTACAGCAGTACTACAACATATCCTGGATTAACTCTGAGGCTTTTGTGATGCACAAGTAGATATTCCAGTTAAAACTCACCAGTGCACACCAGATTTCTGCACAGTCCATTTCTGAAGTCGTGGAACACACGGTTTCTGTATTCCTGGAGAAAACAAATGATCGCAAATCATTAAATATCCAACGTCAGGATTTGCTTTTCGTCAGCCTGAAGAAAATGTATTCCTCATTGAAATATTCAGGTATTTTAATACCGTGATCAAAGTAATTTTAAGGTTTTAAAAGAATCTAACATTAATATTTATATAGATTGAGGATTACGAGCAGGCATATTCTTTTATTTTGCACCTGTCATTAATTTGAGAGCCCACTAATGTTCTGTTAGCATAAAAACATTGTTCTCACCTGCATCATTTTAGCGTGGATGTAGAAGCAGGAGTAGCCCAGCTGAGTGATCTTCTTGGCCAAGAGCTCCACTCTCTGAGTGGAGTTACAGAAGATGATTGACTGGTTGATTTGAAGCTATTATGGAGAGGAGGGGAAAAAAATGAGCCTTTGAGGGCATTTTCATCTGTGGAAAGTAAAAGTAATAAGCCTGCGTTTCCTTATCTGATAAAACCTTTTAAAGAAACGAATTAAAATAAAATAAAATAAAAAAATAAAGGTAAAGGGAGTAAAGTTTAAGCAGGAAACACTGGATTAACACGGGCTAACTTATCACTTTGAAAGAAGTGTACTTGTGGTCACAAAATAACCGCAGTTAACAGAGTCAGTTACCCTGGAGAAGAGTGTGTTGAGGCAGTGAACTTTCTGCCTCTCTGTGACGTAGGCATAGTACTGAGTAATGCCCTTCAGAGTCAGCTCCTCCATCAGGTTTATCTCATAGGGCTTCTGAAGGTGCTTGGCCTACAGCAAAGACACAGAGAGATAACAGTTTACACAGTGCTTTTAAAAATGTGTTTTCAGAACTGTAAAAGCTTCGAGGACATTTCTGTCATGATCATTTTCTGCTCTTCTTTATGGGGAAATTTCTTTTTGGATGCACTGTCACTGAAACCACCACACAAGTAGTGCCTGCTTAAATACTCAGAATTTCAAAAAAGACTACAAACAGTAAAAGCAATCGTATCCTGTGAATGTAAACTAAATTTGCTTTAGCTGAATCAACCCTGGAAATGTCCACAACAAAGAAAGAAACAGATTTGGGCGCGACAGGAGCGGAGCTCGGACTGCAGTGTGAGCTAAGTGGAGCCAAGTGGCTCTGAGCCAGCGGGCTGGACAAGCAGCGCAGTAATTAGCCGTCTACTCACCATGAACTTCTGCACACTGATGGGGAAGGTTGCAGAGTAGAGCAGGATCTGTCTGTTCTTGGCCAGGAAACTAATAATATCTTCAATAAGCACCACAAAATCCTGAGACAGCAGCTTATCCGCCTGAAGAGAAACGGAATAATAACTACCACGAAGCAAGCCTCTTTTCTTACCCGATACAACACAACACAATACATAAAATAACAGCTAGCTTCTGAAATGACTTTACTCATATTTACCTCATCCATCACCATCATCTGGACTCTATCCACCTTTGCCACTCCCTTCTTTATCAAGTCCAGGATCCTGCCAGGCGTGGCAATGACCACATGCACTGTTGTGAAAACAGAACTGTGATTATCATCAAAACTTCCTTTCTACGGGGCATTTTGTGACAATATTTAACAACAGATAACACACTGAATTCAGTGTGACAACCTGCATAACCTCTCGTGGATAAAAGTACCACAAAGCTGGTTGATAGGAATCTTTACCGGTCTCATCCAGACGCATGATGTCATCTCTCAGATTGGTGCCCCCGGTGGTGGCCATGACTTTGACTCCTCCCAGGTGTTTGCTGAGCTGGATGCAGATCTGGCTCATCTGCAGTGCCAGCTCACGAGTGGGCACCATGACAATGGCTGGAAAATTTAAAAAAAAAAAAAAAGTAGTAGAGATTACAAACATGATAGATGATATGTGATTTCACAAGCTGTTTTCACACATGAAGTTAATCTGGCTTTTTAGTTTTACAGTTGTCCTTTCTGCTAGGCAGCACACAGCAGGAGACAGTGCACTCTTTGCTGGGTTCGGTTTAGCTGTCTGGATAAAAGTGCAGTAGGCAGCACAAAGATGGCCACTTGCTATATTAGCTGTGCCTTCAAACATCACAGAGACTTTGCACTTGAGAACTTAACGGTTAATGGCAGGCTGAGGTGCATCCCTGTTGGCTCAGTCCTAGAAAAGATCTGGGCTGCAGTGCATGTGTGAAATCTGCTTTGAAGGCAAAGCATAGAACCAACAGAACAAACAAGGCTGGCGAGACAATGACGATGCATTAGCTTCTCTTTCTATAGCACGTGCATGACTGAACTGAAGGAAATGCCATGTCAGGTAAAATGGAAGCATAGGAAAACAACACAAGTTAAAAAACACCTTAAAGAAAAAGGTCGTTAGAACTGTAGTCAGTAAAGCTTACATTTGGAGTCCAACTATAAAACCAAAGGCAGTGCCTCACCCTGTATGTGGTCCTTTTTCAGGTCTATCCTTTCCAGCAGTGGGATGAGATAGGCTCCACTTTTCCCTGTTCCATTCTTGGCTCGGGCCAGAATGTCCCGTCCAGACAGGGCGATGGGAATGCTCTCCTCCTGCAAGGAACCAACAGGCAAACCGTCTGTCTCATTACACAAACATACTTGCCTTTTTTATTTTATGGACTTCACACACAAATGAAGTGTGTGTCTTTGTCTTACATGTTTGTGCTTTTAAGGTAGGCCATAAAAACAAAAAAAACAACCCAAATTGTGTCAGCATATGTAAGCATCTCTCAAATCAAACAAATAAAATAAAATGTATAAAACTGTATGACCGTACAAGTAACCCTGTTCCCCCCCCCCCCCCCCCCCTTCATCCATAGTGATAGTTAAAATTAGGTAATGGAGATAAAGCCACTATTGTGTTAGATTCTTGTAATAATTCACTTGTCTTGTCACCAGGCTGTTACATTTTTATGTCAGTTCACATCTATATTTTATTTTTAGTTAAATTATATTTAGAGTTTAAGGAAAGTATTTGTTTAAAAAACAAGATTTGTAAAGTTTAATAAATCTGATTTACTTTATAATGAGAAATAATCCTGATCTAAAAAGTGAACCACATCAACCGTGCTGCAGATGATGTTTACTTTTAATGTTAATTATTGATGAGTTTTAAAGAGAGTACAAAAGAAACAGGATGAAAACACCTATTCTTTTTTTAAAAAGTCAAACGCTGACATACAAATCAACTGATATCGGCGTATATACTGTCAAAAATTATTTTTTCCCCCAAAAAACACAACAGAATACAGACAAATGTGTTTGTCTAATACAGAAATGCCCAGCAGAACGGTTACATGTGTTGAGTTTTCTGTCAACATAAAATTGGAAAGTTAAGCTATTTGGAAAGAAGATAAATGATAATAAATATTGAGCATACCTGAATAGGGGAAGGTTTCTCCCAACCCATCTCAAAGATGCCCATCAGGAGTTCTCTTTTGAGACAATAATCTTCAAACTCATTCCCCTTTGTGGACGTCACATCCTGCAGTGGTCACAGAAATGGTTAGGACATCAGGAGAAAAGTCTGTAGCGAAAGCACGATAAGAAACTGAAATCAAATTTTAACTCACTGAGGTTTTGACCCTGTTGTCTTTGGGAGGGAGCTGTAGGCTCTTTTTCCAGTCATCTCCAAACTTAATACCACCTCCGTCCTGAGAGGCTCCTCCTGCTTTCTGGGGAGCACCCAAAGTCTTTCCTTGAGTTGTTGGTGCTGGCTGGACTGCAGCTGGTTTGGTCTGCCCTCTGAGCTGCCCGTTCTGCTTATTCAGTCCCATGACAACCGGGCCCACATTTTCTGTTCTGGCGGTTGCCATTTTCCCTGTTTTTGTCTTCTTCTTTTTTCTGTCCTTTGAAGTATTAGATTTTTGCGTCTTAGGTTTAATTTTTAAAAATTCTCTTCAGATGTAAAAAAGTTTAATAAAGCATTAACAAACGATATTCTCTCTCTTTTTTTGTTTGAAGTCCAAAGCTGACGACAGAAGTGGATTCGTAGTATTTACATATACACACGTACGTGCAGTTCGGTCCCCTTCAACAACAGAGTGACTGACGTACACAAAACAACAACCAAAAAAAAAAAAAAACTTTTTACACAAGAGCTCTTCAAAATGAAGAGAAATTTGCATTCATATGCATGAATATACTTGTCCACAATATAGAAAAATTATATGTGAACAAGTATCGAAGCAGTTCAAGTCCTGAAACAGAACAACTAAGGCAATCTGAACTTGGGGATCTTCAATATAATCTTACTTCAATACTTAAACTTCTCTTTGTAAATTGAACAGTATTTCTTATTTCCACTTTTGAGTCCATTAGAGTTCCTCAATATCCCTGTTCTTGACAAAAAAAAGGAAAAAAAAAATGCCCGACTTTGTACAAGTATCTCCCCAAAATTATAGTCCGTAATGCTTTCTGTTTATTTCCACTGTGTGGGTATAAGTCACTCCAAAAAAATGGATCCTGAAATCAAAAATCACACAAGGGGTAACTGAGTCCAAAGCCCAAAAAGCTTTCCACCCTTGCTGAGTCTTCAGTGTGTGTGGGGGGTGTGAGTTTCCTTTCTCCTCCAGGTGTTTGACCTTCTCTCCTTCGACACCACAGATCTTCAGCTCAGTCTGAAGTGTGAGAGTTGTGGCCTGATCGCCCGCTGCCTCCTCAGAGTCAAAGCCAACAACTCAGACTCCTCACCTAAAAGAAATAAAAGCGCGAGATTTTACATTTTTAAATGACCATGAACAGCTGACTCTAAGTCCCAGTTATAAGTAGTTTACCTATTTACGCTCTTGATCATCAGTTGCACTGAAGATGACTTCATAACCCAAAATAGGTAATGGTAGTTTATGATTACAAAATGAGAAAAAGAAGCAAATTCTCATAAATAAACAATTTGGCATTTTTGGGATGTTTGCATTTAAAGCCATCAGGCTGCTATGTTTAACTTAATAATAACTTAATAGTAATCAGATTACTTGTAATTTGATTTCTTTGCATAAAAACAGGTAGGACTCACAGTGGCCTCCATATCTTTAAAGTTGCCCTGTTCCAAAGTAGACCCAAACACTAACAAATATTTTTTGTTCCGTTTTGTTGGTAAATAAATTTACTTTCAGCGCTCGTTATCTGTGACAGCAGAGATGACAGCGTAGGTGGGGATGTTCCAGATCCTGTTTTAACTTTTCATAATGCCACCAATAAACCACTACTGTTTCAACTGAAAACTACCTCTAACTAAACAAAAGGGAAATTAAAAGGATTCGCACCATCAAATTTTACAGGAGATTAAAACTCCTGAGTGTCAAAGACATGCCTGATCATCTACATCAGAATTCCCTACAAAATTTGAGATCTGCAGCTTCTCATTTCAACTTATTGAATTGCAGATATGTACCGGAGCAGTTATCGCCAACATCCTGCAGTCAAAAACAACACACAAATCAATCACAAAATACACTAATGTGACGTGTAGTCACGTAGCTGGGTTTCAGAGGGGTCTGTGGTTATGATGTACCTATGGCATATCTAACCCTTAAGTCTAATCTGTTCTGTTAAGGGTGTCTCTGAAGAAATGTTACACACACAGTCAGTTGGCTTTGAAGTAATGGAGCAGCAGCTACAACGGGCCACACAGAAACCTAGTTTGCCAGTCATTCTCACATATTTGACCACGGTTAAACTCCAAAAGCCCACTGCTGGCCTCAGTAAATAAACACAGTCACCTCGATCCCTGTGTAGATATTTGCAAATGTGGGTAAAAGAAGGGTAGTGACATGCTGCAGATGCAAAAATGCACAGGGAAAAAAATCATCATCAAAGCGGACTTTTCTTTCGAATCTACTGTTACTAATATTTATTAATTCTTTATTTAAACTGGCAGCATTCTTACATGATTTCATATTACATATTAATGCTAAATGCAACATAGCGAAATAATAGTGCTATATTTTTAAGAAGTGAACAGTTAGTAGTAGTTCGTTTATAAGCATATAGATTAATTACAGAATACCTACAGAGTAACTAACTAATGAATATTCAGTATATAGAAACACTGAATATTTCCGTATTAAAACACCATACTCAACAGGCTGTGCCACTTTTATTAAAAAGCTCAAACTGCGTTTTCGGCTTCTTGCAGACCCCTCCCCCTTTAGTTAAAGTTGTTGAGAATCTGCTCTTTTGTTAGTAAAGTTGGCCGACTTCTGCCCTGAACAGTGATAAATAAAAGCGGCAGTTATTTGCAGAAAGCGACACGCTACTTCAGCACTCCGAGGTTAGAGAGGTGAACCTGCCAGGTGGCAGCCCTCAGATTAACGAAGCCCAAACTGTCAGGATTTTTTTTTTTTTTTAAATTGAGTCTATCCTTTACTGAAGCCTCAAATCAGCTTGAAACAAATCAAACAATCACAGTTTGAATCGATTGCCAAAAGCTGCTCACAGCGTCATAACTTTACCAAGTTTTTTTTCCTCCACCGTTCAGACTGCACATTAGCTTAAACTTAATTTTCACGCGGTTTTCCAAACGCAGTCTGAAATTAATTAACTTTAAAACACCAAAACAATTACTATGGATTTGATAAACTTTACTTACCTTCATTTATTGATTAATATCTTACATTAACGCTGCCTCTAAGGAGAAACACTAAATACGTTATGCTAACGGAGCTAAAGTTAACGAGCGACTGAGCCGTTAAAACGTTCGTTCGTCTTTTACTTTTTATGATCTTTTAATTTATCATAACGACAACAATGCGATAAAAATGTACTTTGACTGGGTTAATTCTTTTGCAATGTTTCCACTAAAGCTTCATGGAATACGGTTATCCTCCGGACTAATTTAGCACAAATAACTCCACTCGCTAACGTTAGCTACATGCTAATCTGCTCATAGCAACTCAGATGTTTTTTTACAGAAAGTAAACGCCTCAAAGCTCCACAAACCTACCTTTATAGTTTTATTTTTCTGCAAGGAACACTCACTGCGCGGTCGATCAACTATTTCCTTTACAATAAGCTTCAATCACTGATTTTTTTTCTGGATATAAATCTCCTCTATTGTGTTTCTTCTTCCTTTAAATCAACATGGTCGCCTCTTCTTCGTCTTCTCTTCCTCGTCGTCTCCCTGCTGTTTATCACACGTGAGACTCCATGACGTTTCTGCCACCTGCTGGTGCACCTAGTTACTGCTACATAGGATTTATATTTTGAACTATAATTATATTATTCATATTTTTATTTTTATATTTTATGGAATGATTAAATAAAAGTTGAATATAAAAAAGCTCTGTAAAGCGATCAATATAGCATTCTCATTGTGTACTTTATCTAATCAGCCACAGAGTTTTCTTCTCAGTCATAAACGCACCTTTTTGTGACTTTTATACAAAGTCACAAAAAGTGCCTAGTTACCAGAAACACAGCTCACAGTTGTTTTAGATCTTTGCTCACACATTCTTTGCTCAAGGTTACAATCACCTACCGATCGTAATGGGTTCAAATGAGTTCAAATATGCACTCTTAATTGCTCTGACTCCTTGACATTGTAAACCTGTTTCCCATGATGTTTGGTACAGAGATGAATGGTAAATAAAAGCTTCCTAGCTCAGGCAACATTGCTGGCAGCTAACACTGAGGGAGCAACAGCTACATTCTTGCTAAAAAAAATCTAACCTACATCCCCGAGAGGATCTATAATAGAGGGTTAATTTGAGGATGGGTACCTAGAGGCATGAAGTATCTCGGGATTAGGCTAAGCCAAGATATGGAGGACCTACCCCAACTCAATTTTGACCCAGTCCTACTAAAAATAAAAACAAATATAGAAAAATGTAGCAAGTCTAAGGAGCTTGGAACGAAAAGCGTCTGGACTTCTTCGAGTTGCTTGAAGACGTTTCACCTCTCATCCGAGAAGCTTCTTCTGTTCTAAGGGTCAAATGGTGGGGAGTCCCAGATTTAAACCCAGTGGGAGTTTCCCCCCAAAGAGGGACAAAGGACCCCCTGATGATCCTCTACCTTATCACGTGAGCCAAGGTGTGAAAGCAGGTGTGGTTCCCAATCAGCCAGGGTTTCGGGTGAGCTCATTGTGAAACCTGACCCACCCTATCATGTGATTTCCTGAGGTCAGATGGCCCAGGATGTGAGTGGGCGTTAAGGCGTTTGGGAGCAAAAAAATGGAGCAAATTAAAAATCTCATTGTGGGGCAAAATAAATATTGTAAAAATGATTATAGCTTCCCAATTCAACTACGTAGTAATCATGTTACCAATTGTGATACTGCATGTTTTCTTCAAACAGAATGAAAACTTAATTAAGCAGTTTCTGTGGGATGGGAAAAGGGAAAGAATCAAGCTAAGTAAATTATATGGCCCTAGAGAGAAGGGCGGCTTAAGTTTACCCGATCCAAGACTATATTCAATCTCATTCGAAGTGGCAAAATTGGTTAATTACTGGGGAAAAAAATCAAGCTGGACAGGAATGGCTGAGTATAGAGTCTGAGATTTATATCCATTATGACCCAAAATGTATGCTGTCTCAAAGCCGCACTTCAACGAACACAATTTTGCTTCACTCTAGCCAGGTATGGCTTAATATAGAATCCTTAAAATATCACCTCATGTGCAGTTTTACTCATCGCTTTGGAACAATCCAGCTATTCGTATAGGGGAAAAAAAATGATGTTTTGGAAATTGTGGCAGTCTCATGGCATAAATGTTATTAGTGAGTTATTTAAAGATGGGGAATTTATGTCCTATATAGATCTTGTCCAAACATACAAATTGGAAGGGAAGGAACATCGTTGGAGATATTGGCAAATTAGACATTGTGTGATGTCGAAGTTCAGAAGGGGACATGGAAATCTTGTTCTAAATTTTTATAAATATTCCTCGGGAGCACCACACAGCATAATGCTTTCATAAGTTGGTAAATGATAATAGAAGTGGGTGTTCGAATATTAAAACTTTGTGGCAGAAAGATTTAAATGCACCAATTCCAAACAAAAAATGGATGGGAATTCTGGCAGAAAATGGGATTTATGTTAAGGAGGCGAGGAGCAAATGCATACAATATAAAATTGCGCATAGATATTATCATACTCCAACAAGATTACACAGCATGAAGCTTATGCCTGACTATCTCTGTTGGAAATGTAACATTGAGGTGTGGACTTTCCTACATTGTTTTTGCGAATGTTCCCTTAAAGCTCCTTTTTGGAAGGAAGTCGTCACACTTTTAAAAGGTTGTTCAGGATCAGAAGTGCCCTTAACTCCTGAATTGTGTTTGTTAGGAGACTGTTCTCATATTCCAAGAATTCATAATAATATTTTTACGGTTGTTATGGTTGGACTGGTAACTGCATCGAGGATTATCCTCAGGCACTGGAAGACTACAGGACTTCCTGAGCTGAAAGACTGGATCAGAGCAATGGCAGAGACTGCTTCCTATGAGTCCATGCTGAATAAACGAAAAAAGGATACAAAAGACAAAGATAAAATTTGGGACTACTTTTCGAGCTATCTGAAGCACCCAGGAAATCACAACCATAATACCATAATCTGAAGGATTATTAACTGTGACTACCAGCCAATATATTACTTCACTGTCATTTTTAGTTGCCTGTTTCTGTGTTTTTTCTTTCAGAACCTACTGTAAGTTAGCTTCTCTTTCCTTTCTTAGATTTTTAAGGAGAGGGATGCACACAAGCAGTTTTCTTGGTTTCTCTCCACCCCCCCCCCCCCCCCCTTTATACAGGTTTAAGTATATGTTTTCAAAAAACTTGCAAAATCAATAAAAAGTTATATGTAAAAAAAATATGAGGACGTGAGAGCCATGTTACATTTCCTCAGATTTACAGGTTATTCTGATAAGCTAAGGTGATGCACACTGTGACCTCTGGGTTCAGAATGTGTTTCACTTGTGTTGTCAGTAAAACCTGCCATGCAAGTTTATGTAAAACAATAACACTAGAGAACACAGAAAACAGTACAAAGACCACATATTAAATGTTAATACTGAAAGGTCTTATTGTTTTCTTGATGGACAATAACTCGGGTATAATATTTTTTTCTTTTTAAAGACTGGAAACGTTGACCCAGATAGATAAAGACACAGGCATATCCAAGATGCCAGCATCTACAGTCCCCTGTTCCTCAGACTTACTGGTGCTCTTGGTGACAATGGTATCCTAGATGCTTATTAAACTCAAACTACAAGCTGGCTCAACAGGTTTGATCCCAGTGACGTCGCTGCGTCGTGTGAGGCAGACAATGGAAACAGGAATTATAAACTTCTCGTGGATATTTTTGTAGTTGATGTGACACATCAAACACACCTCTACGCCTTCACTCTTCAAGGACAATGAGACAAACGTAGAAAGAGTGGACACACAAATTCCTTTTTTAATAGAGCTAGTTGGTTGTGTTTAAATCAGTTTTGACTTATTTATAGCACTGATGACTCTGCCATCATTGATCGAGGTTTCCTTCAGAGTATTGCCAGCTGCTGTTGAGTGACATCAGCCAGGAAATGGACTGAGGTCTGCACTTGTAGCAGACAAACATTTTTATCTTAACATTAAAGCTGAGAGCAGCTATTTAGCTGACAGAGTCCAATTAGAGGACGCAGACAGATAAAGGGGAGAAAAAACTGCAAGAACGAAGCAAATGACTGGCAACAGAGCAATCCGTATGAAGGCTGTGATCCTAAAGTTGCACACACTCGAAAATTTGAAAACAAGAAAAGCCATCAGTGTGTTAAAAACTAAAGCGTTTATTTCACCATTTACTGCATAGGTGTCAAACTCTGGCCCACGGGCCAAATTTGGCTCGCAGCCTAATTATTACCAAATTACTATTAGAGCTGGCCTACTGGTATTATACAGCTAATATATATATATTGTTTAGTATTAAGCTTTGCTTGTTCCATATTCAGTTTTTCAGCAAAACTTGTTTGAGTCCATAAGAAAAGATTCATTCTTATATCTGGAGGAAGATTTTTTTTCCAATAAATATTAATGTTAGCCCGCGACTTTGTTCCAGTTTTAAATTTTGGCCCACTGTGTATTTGAGTTTGACACCCTTGATTTACTGCCACCAACATAAACATTTAATTTCAATAAATCAAAAGTTTACTTCCTGTCAACGTCTGTGACACCTAACGTTGAAGAAGGCAAGGTAATGCTCAGATTCACTAATCTGAGTTATCACCATGCACCTCATTAAAAAAAATTCAAGTACAAAAACTTCAGAGTGCAGTTTTATTCAACACAGTTGTGAAAGAATAACAACATGACAAAACAGTTAATTTACACCTTATAAAGTTACTTTCACACTAGTACCAGATACTGCTGGTAAATACAAGGTGAAGGCCTTTTTAATGGTAAGTAAACATGTAAAAAACTGTAAAAAACAAACAAACAAAAAACCCAACAACCCAAAACAGATGACACACCTTATCCAAATAACAATAATAATGATAATAATGATAATAATAATAATAATAATAATACTACAGTGCATCTGGAAGGTGATTCCTATAGAATCAAACCATTAACGCCGGTCAGTTTGACGCAGGCATTGTGAAATAAAGTGTTTCTAACTTAGATCATATGTTTAGACAGCTTTGAATTTTAGGCACAGCAGCTTACCGACTTCAGAAATCTTCCATCAGGTGATAAATTACTACAAGAGCTGGTTATTGTGATTTTCTGAGTTAAATTTCTGTCAGTCTGTGATACTCTGAATGTGCAACAGATTGTAAACATGTAAATCCTGGTAGAAAAATACTTCATAACTATGTTTTTTGTCGTTATTATTATTAGGATCCTATTAAAGCTGGTTGTAAGAAGTTTTCAGTGGTTCTCTTGAACGCCACTACCTACAGAAAACGCTGTGCGGGGTTAAAGTGCAGAAAGACAAAGCTTCCTCAACTTTGTGCTTGTAATTCCTCCTCATTTGTTTCTTTTTCACTTTTCTGTCAGATCTTTCTCTCTCTATTTTTTTCTTTATTTAGAAGTCCCAAAAATATTGGATCAGTCATCCCGATAAGTTGGCACTCTTAACACATGTTTAATTAAGTCTCTTCCACAAGATTGTGCGGTGGGTTTTCTTGCTCAAAAACCTCCCTTATTCGTGCTATGCAGACTTCTGCAGCCACATCCGTCTCCTTGGAGAGCTGGTACAGGCTGAGGAAGCCATGTGGGAGGTCCTTCGCCACTGTCAGACTCACAGGTTGGCCCATGTCTCGAAGCTTCTTGGCAAACATCACAGAGTCGTCCAGCAGGGCATCGAGAGCAGAGGCCTGCGTGGGCAAAAGAGTCAATTCAAATTCTGCTGTGAGTAATAGACTGCAGTTCAACTCACACTGGACTTTATATGAGGAGAAATCAAGTAAGCTAAATGTTAAAAGTGCCTTTTGTATCTAGTACATTTTCTAGAGCATCTCTCCCGTTGAGCCACTGTGTTACTCAGCAACCAATGATCAGTGAGTGCTACATATTGTCTCAAATGACAATCTCGAAGCACCTGTGATTGGACCTCTGGCTGTGGTCAAATTTTCTCCTCGTTCCTCTCACAAAACATTTCTTTTACCCTTTCTAAATGCATCTGAATGTGTTCCATGTGCCTCCCTGTTCTGCAGCCTTTTGAGCCAGCCACAGCAATAAAGTTGCTTTAGAAACACTCTCTTGTTATGTCTTTCTGCTGGAATCATAATCAATGTTTTTCTATTCCATCTATTTTTTTCTGTTCAGGCGAAAGATCTGGGGCTCATCCCAACTGTCATAGGGCAGAGACAGGGTACACAATAGACAGTCTGTCAAAAGACTAACACAATAGCCCTTTTCCAGTAGTACCTACTCAATTCGGCTCAACTCAGTTTTTAGGGTTTTCCATTAAGTGATAGTACTTGGTAACAGGTACTTTTTAAGTACCTGCTCAACCGGGATTCCAAATGAGCGAAGTTGATCTGAAAAGGTGACGTCAATGGACTGCATGCCACTGATTGTCCAATCAATGGCATCACTCAATGAGTCATGAGAGCAATTCCTTCACAAAAAAACAAAACCAGCAGTTCGAAGTCCAGAAAAAAAACGAACACTGTGGCTCATACGTCAGACAAAAAGCCATACACAGAGCAGTAGGTTCAGTGGCTTGCAAAATTATTCGGCCCCCTTGAACTTTCCCACATTTTGTCACATTACAGCCACAAACATGAATCAATTTTATTGGAATTCCACGTGAAAGACCAACACAAAGTGGTGTACACGTGAGAAGTGGAACGAAAATCATACATGATTCCAAACATTTTTTTTTACAAATAAATAACTGCAAAGTGGGGTGTGCGTAGACCCGCGAGTGCAGTCAGTTGCCCATAGACATGGCTCATAAGTGCTAATGACTAAATGTGCACCTGTGTGTAATCTAATGTCAGTACAAATACAGCTGCTCTGTGACGGCCTCAGAGGTTGTCTAAGAGAATATTGGGAGCAACAACACCATGAAGTCCAAAGAACACACCAGACAGGTCAGGGATTAAGTTATTGAGAAATTTAAAGCAGGCTTAGGCTACAAAAAGATTTCCCAAGCCTTGAACATCCCACGGAGCCCTGTTCAAGCAATCATTCAGAAATGGAAGGAGTATGGCACAACTGTAAACCTACCAAGACAAGGCCGTCCACCTAAACTCACAGGCCGAACAAGGAGAGCGCTGCACTGCACAAAGTTGGCCTTTATGGAAGAGTGGCAAGAAGAAAGCCATTGTTAACAGAAAACCATAAGAAGTCCCGTTTGCAGTTTGCCACAAGCCATGTGGTCCATCTAATCTGACTGAGCTGGAGCTGTTTTGCAAAGAAGAATGGGCAAGGATTTCAGTCTCTAGATGTGCAAAGCTGGTAGAGACAGACCCTAAAAGACTGGCAGCTGTAATTGCAGCAAAAGGTGGTTCTACAAAGTATTGACTCAGGGGCTGAATAATTACGCACAGCCCACTTTGCAGTTATTTATTTGTAAAAAATGTTTGGAATCATGTACGATTTTCGTTCCACTTCTCACGTGTACACCACTTTGTATTGGTCTTTCACGTGGAATTCCAATAAAATTGCTGTAATGTGACAACGTAAAGGGGGCCGAATACTTCTGCAAGCCACTGTATACCATCGCCTCGATGTCCTCCATTGTCACTTGTTGTTTGTGTCAGACACAGATGAAATCACAGGACTTTTGACCGCTTTCCCATAATGCCCCGATGCACATTTATGTGGTGCTTAGTTGTAATGGAAAACAACTAAAACGGAGTAGAGTCAAGTTGAGTCAAGGCGAGCAGAGAAGGCACTAGTGGAAAAGAGGCAACAGACACGCTCATTGATCTAACCCCATGCATGGAGAACCAGTTAAGAAGGCCACCGCTAGTAAGCAGTGACTGAACTTCAAAATAAAAGTGTGGGGATTGTTGTTATCCACTGGTTAGAGTGATAATTAAATAAAGAAAAAAAATAGTTTCAAATATACTTTGGGCAGCCTTTAGTATACATGGGCGTATATATGTATACACCCATGTATACTGGATGTCTATGAGTGTGAAGCCCATGGGCAAAACTGATCAACTAAAGAAAAAGACAGAGGTGTCTATTGTGTGACAACAAATCGAGTTTTATGGCTAGAAATTCCAAAAGTTGCCCAAATCCTAATGTAAACATGAACTCTTTCCATCTCCTTTCTTACCACTATGTGTACAGGTGGCAGGCCTTTCAGCATGCTGTTGGGAGCCAGCAGGGGTGACACAAATGGATTCTTTATAACTGGACAGGATGTTGGGTTAACCATAGCAAGAGACTCAGAGCGCAGAGGCTCAAAGCCTTGTGGGTAACAGAGCTGAGCTCCAGAGTTGGGTACGGAAGCTTGGTTGGACATGTGGGTTTCAGTCTGTCTCTGTGAAGATGAGCGGGAGAGCGAGCGACCTGAAGTCCGCCTTGGGTCCAGAAAGGACTGGATCCAGTTAGAGGCTCCCTGAGTGAGATCACTGAGCAGCATGGCCGTGTCTCTACTCAGAGTGCTCAGAGTGCTGCTCCCCATTGCAGGCTGCACCGTCTGGTAGTCCATACCTGAGAGGATACCAATGTTTGGTCAGCAGAGGAAACAACAAACGTGAAGAAAAACAAACAAACAACAACAAAAAACCCACACAACGGTCTGGCACACACTTGTGAGAATATCTACTGAACTACAAATCAGTAGATATGCCCAATATCTAAGAGTTTTACAAGTACTTTTTAAGGTACTTTAAAAAGAGGGTGTTCTATTGCTTATACATGAGAAGAATTTGTCACATATGAACAGATGCAGCTCAGTCCCACAGTCCAAAAACATGCTATTAGTGATTTTAAAGTGGCCATGGATGAGAGGTAGGTAGAGAGTTTGACCGTGTAACCATACAGAGCACTGTATGGTTATAAGAGGGTTGTATTTCAAAGTCTTTTCAGCGGTTAGTAAGTTGTACTTGAGAAAAACAACTGAAAAAACAGCTTCAGAAGCACTTGGGATTAAATCCATCGAACATCTATTGAATAACTCTTGGATTATCTTTGACAGAGACCTTCTGCTTCAGTCTCAAATATAACTGATGATCGTGAACAGTTGTATCACAACTACTACCCAACTACAACTTTGAGACTTTATTCTAGTTAGTCTTCTCATTTTCACCTTGATTTAAATCTAGATGTACTATTGTCTGTATACCAATAGTCTTGGGGGACTACAACACTCAGTCTCTTTTTGAACCTGAAACACTTCTTGTGTGCGGCTGAGTGCAAGAAGACAAACGCAACAAGTGCCATCGTTAAAAAACAATAACTCAGCAACCTAAAAGAAACCAGATGAAGAACATCAAAACAAATGGAAGATATGTGAAATATGAGCATTAATGGATTGGTGAGGCTGTGCTGGCTTTATTGTTTGGCTTATTACGCCAGTAATGACGTCAGAGAATGAGAGGCAGTGGTGGAGTGAGCCAAAAAATAAATAAAGAGAGGGAGCAGTGTCAATAAAAACAAAGCGATGAATCATAAAAATAATGCGTTATTTTCAGACTGTTTTACAGCAGTTACATTCCAGAGCGCTAATAAACACACCCAGATCTCTGCTGCTCGTAACTGACGAGCAGGCTTCATCACGTCTGCTGCGGCTCCTTTGTGTGTATCAACCGTCACATTGACATTCAGCTCTGAAATGCATTGAGACAGCCAGGATGTAATCTGCTCTGTACATTTTTAATAACAGGTTCTGTGATTCGTCTCTACGCCAGCTGACTAATTTGCCTATACAAGCCTTCAAATTTTAGCCAAAATGATCTTTTTAAAAGTTAATTATCTGGAAATTATCAGAAAGCAGATCAAACAGAGTACCAGTGCTGGTTTTTGTTACTCTGCATCACAGACATTAAATTGGTGGAGGGTTGCTAGTATATCCCATGATATTGATGCTTTTGGCTTTAGATTGTGACACTTGGATTAACTGTAAAATTGTTTGGTTCCAGTTTTTAACAGAGCTTAAGACTGTTTATTAAGTAGGTATATCCTGAATCTATGACGGCTACAACTTACATGAGGATGTAACTTGTAAATATATTTACAGATATTAAGGAAAATGTTTGCATGGCTTCATTAAATATACCAAATTATACCCAGTCTGCCAGCAGACTCAGTTCTCTTTATAAAGTGCCATATTACAGCAACAGTTACCTCAAGGTGCTTTACATCGTTTTTGTAGGCTAAACCCCAACAACAATACAGAGAAAACAGCGAAAACCCAACATTCAGATGTCCCCTATGAGCAAGCGCTTTGGCGACACTGGAAAGGAAAAACTCCCTTTTAACAGGAAGAAACGTCCGGCAGAATGAGGCTCAGGGAGGGGCGGCCATTGTTGAAATTATGTCATTATTTCCCGGTTTAAAAATGGCTGTGGTATGACAGCAAAAGCGGAACCACAGACAAACTGATCTAGTTTTTGTTTCTGTATATAGTGCAGGTCCACTCAGAGCATGAAACACTTATATTATTAGAATGACGGTGATAAATACATGTCTTTGTTTTTGGTAATTAACTAAATATGAGTGAAAACTATACATGGTTGTGAACAACAGGTCACATGACTGAAACCTTCCAGTTTTTGCTTTGGCAGTTATGCGTGGCTGACAACAGGAAGACATCTAGGCGGTGCGATGAAGATTAAATCGAAGGTAGGCACAGATTTTGTTTTTAGTACATGCTTAATTAGAAGTTTGACGGGGCAAGTTTTTCCTCCCGCATTTGACGGTTTATACATAAATCCTCTTGATATTCCGTGTTCTTGTCAGGTGGCACCTGGATGTACTTGTGTTAAATGATCTGTAAAACAACACACCTGATCTCCGAGCAGGCACACACGCCCTGCACACAAACATACCTGCATAAGCATTAATGCACTTGGTGAGTACACCTAGAGGCAACAGCGGGTCAATGAGAGTGAGCAGTCGGGAGGGTGAGGCATCGGTGGTGAGCAAAGTGGCGGGGTAGGCGGCCATAATGCCGTCAGGGATTCGGATGCCGGTGGATATGGCCTTCATGGACACGGTGATGCAGAGATTCCCTCCAGCACTGTCGCCTGCCAGACAAACTCGCTCTGCAGTGGAGCCTGACAATAAAAACAAAAATAATTCCCACAATAATTCTTTGGGACCATGGCTGCAGATTCAGATGTGCTGTTGTGATATTTTTAAACTGTAAAAATACTTCCTGCCATGATTTTGTCAATCTAGTGCTCAATCTACTACTTGCAGTAAATGCAGTCATTTATGTGTGGTGTACTGTTGTGTACTTTTTTTTTTTTACTTAAGATATCTCAGACTATTTATCATCTGTTTTTAAATTAATCTCTCATGAGAAAAAATTAAACAAAAGAAAATTCCTAAGGTATAAAAAGTAGAGAGTGGGGTAAAGGGCTGATTTTATGGCTTTCTTGGCTTTGGGGTTCATGAACAGTTTCAAAAATTCTCAGAAAAACTTATAAGAAAGACAAAATTTGAAAAAATAGGTTATTATGGACTGGTTTTACTGGTTTGCCCCACTTTAAATCAAATTAGGCAACATGTGGTCCATGAATTACAATGAGTTCAGCTTTACAGTAAGATAACACACACTGACCCAGCAGATGACAGTTATTCAGTGCCCAGCAGTAGGCGTAAAAACATTCCTCTAGAGCTCTGGGAAAGGGTGCTTCAGGTGACAGAGAGTAGTCGACGGAGAGGACCGGGACATTCAGCTCCTTCGACCAGCTGCGAAGATAGTTCTGCAACACGAGTGGGTTAAAAGGCATGCGATTAATTTATATCCACAGGAATGCAAGATCTAGTGCTACCTGTTACTATTATTATCATTGGAATTTGAGTAGAATTAATCAGAACAGCTATGACAAATAATAATAATAATAAAAAAGTGTGTCTTCTGTAGTGTACCTCGTGAGATCTCGAAGTCTGGGCCACAAAGCCCCCTCCATGGAAGTGGATGAGCAGCCAGGGGGAGCGAGGCTGTTTCTGTACCCAGGGCAGATGGGTGGAGATGGGGGGAGGCTTAGCACGGGACAAAACTAGAAGCTCTTCACTGTCCTGTAAAGTGAAAGGATGAGGAATGGGATCATAAAATAAAGGAAACAAAGCAATCAAGTCTTTTAACAGAAGTCATCTTTCAGCATGTGTACAACCACATTTTTGCAGCTCTCTAATAAAAACCTTGAATATTTCCCCTGTGCTCATTTTTCATTGCCCATCCATAAGCAAATTTTACTGGTTACTAAAATAGCTCTACTAGTTTTATCCAATCTCAAAAACACATAATACAAAAAATACAGAATGTATTTCCTCGCTTATTCTGTAAAAAGTCTGATCCTCACCATATTGGTCAGTTGTGTCAACAACTGTATTTACATATTATAGTCTTTTAAATGCCTTCTCTACATAAAATGTCTTTTTTTCTTCTTCTTCTACTCTACGAGTTGTTGACCTTCACCTGTCCTTCTCGGAGTTCATAGGAGATCAGACGCATGTGGACTGGCCCAGGGCCCCAGTGAGCTATTGGAGGTGACACGGTGACAGACAGCCTGGGGTCAGAGGCCAGAGGAAGGCATAGAGTGACTGGAGGCACGGTCATGGTGAAGTTTACTTGCACTTGTTTGGAGGCTATTCTGTTGAAGCCCTGAAAAGAGTAAGAAATGGAAGAAAGTTCAAATGCTGAAGATAACTTTAGGTAAAAGACAAGCAAAAGAAGGAGTCTGTGATACTACCTACTGCTAATAGGCCGGACTCTGTGAGGTTCCAGAAGGACTTCCAGAACTGCATGTCCAGATTCTGGGTAATGCGCTCAAACTCAGCGCCCCGGAGCTCTGGATCAATAACATACTTCCCTGATGTGAGGAGAGACAAGGCTGCTGTTCCTAAAGGAGGACAGATACTTATTTTAAAGATGGTTAAAGGTAAAAATGCCCATTTAGAAGAAGGAAATGTAACTTTTGACAACATCCTAAATAAAAAAAAAAAAACTCACCTAAGCCAGACTGTTGTTTACCATAGGTTTCTCCATATGAAACCATACTTATGACAACAGTCTGCAGGAACGGGCGAATGGAAGGGGAGTACTGTGAAACAAAATAAGAGGGGCATTTAATAAATACATTCAAAAGACAGGCATCTTACTTATTTTTACAAGTATTAATTACCACCACATAACATAAGAGACTTGTGTGAAAGACCTAGGGATCGGTTCACCCTGCCTGGGACAGGGTTACCAGGGGCTCGCCCTGGAGCCAGGCCCAGGAGCATCTGGTGGCTGGGCCTTAATCCATGGGGCCCAGTGTAAACTTACCTAATCTGCATATAGTAAGCGTAATGAGCCTATATTACAGTACTTGATGATAGTCTGTGAAGTCTTTGCTTTTATTTCTAAATAATAAAAATAAATGGAATTTAAGCTGCCAGAAATTAAATCGCAGTTAAAATCCTTGTCATGTTTTTATTAGGGGAAAGGTCTAAACCTACTGCAGGGCTGCAGGTGGCAGAATTGACAAATCAAACCAACAAAAATAAATAAATAAATAATAATAAATTTTTTATATATATATATATATATATATATATATATATATATATATATATATATATATATATATATATATATAAAAGAAAAAATACAGTTGATTACAAATATTTCTCCACTGTTGGCTGACCTGAAAGCCCAGACAGCGGCCGTAGAAACACGCTTTGTGCATGGAGGAGTACTCCTGCACAAAGCTGCGGCTCAGGTCCTTGTCCTGCAGGGAGTACAGCTGGCCGCAGTCGTTGTCGTTGATCAGCTGCTGGGCGAGATGGAGAAGAGCTCGGAGCTGGCAAAGGGCGCTGCAGTACGCCTCCATCTCAGACGTGTTGTGGTCAACCCTAAAGAAGGGGTTGTTGTAACTGGAGGCAATGTAACGGGCTTTGTGGATGATGTGCAAAAGGCAAGCCTCCAAGACCTGAAAGAAACAACAGGATGAGAGGTTGGAAGGCAATGATACATGAAATGCACATGTTTATTATGGCTTTTCATGAAATATAGTTAATTTTAAAAAAGGCTCTCATGCAGCCCAATCACACTGAGATGATGGGCTTTTTATATCTGTAGTGATTATTATAACATTTATGATGTGCTCCAAAACCTATGAAAATTTAAGATTGAACCAAGATTAAAACAATCTTGGTACCTACTATATAAATATTAGGAAGAACTACATTTCACAGTAGTGTAACCACCAAACCTTAAACCACACAGGAAGTCAACCATTTTTAAACCATTAAAGAATTTTGTGGTTGTTTTCCAATTTGCAGAGTTTGTACTTTAACCCTTTAAAGCCGGTCGGAGCGGGCACGCTCTGTTTTGCGTAACTATTTTTAAATCCCTGTAGAACTGGAACCACGTAAGCTAGCGCAATAATGTTTTTTGCATATGAAACCGGAGGAGTTGTACTTACATCTTATGCCATCAGCTTGTCCTAGGTCACATTTTCCTCAAAAATAAATCTATGAAGACACTCAAAATAAATGTCCTGTTGTTGTAAACTATTTTTTTTGCAACTATTTGTATTTAAAGTTTTGAGGGATAAGCCTCAAAGTAGACATATATGTAAAAAAAACAAAAACGATTTTCAATTTTTTTGTAGTTTATTGCACTTTTTTGCAATTTATGTAGTTACTATGGACTTAATGCATACATATTATTAAAATTTGGGCTATAACAGTTGTATTGATGTATAGCAACTTGAAGTGCTCCCTAAAATGACTCAATGGCTCAGCATGTAAAAATATAAAGTAAGCTCTGGCGGACTTGGTTCTATGGTAGGTCTTAAAGTGTTAACTCACTGCAGACAATTAATCAGACTGATATGATATTTTGTCAGTCTTCTACAGATTTTTGCATTACTTTGTTTGTTTGTTAATTTGTTTTATTCCTATGCACAATGTCTAATATTTCTCATGCTTTAGGAGTGTCTGTATAACTCAAGATATCAACAGTTTTTTTTTTTAAATTTAAGGTTTACACGTAAAAAAGATCTCTTGAACTGAATTGATATTTAATTTAATTGATATTTTTATATTGTCGCTGAATTTCTATAAACTTAAAAAAACAAAACAAAAAAACTCAAATGAAAAACCTAAATGGAAAAATATGTTAACTGAGCAAAAACAATAGGGTCCAACCCTCCCATGATCCTAAACCGGATAAGCAGAAGAAAATGGATAAACAGATGAATAAAAATTAGTGAATCGGTACTTGAATCATCTGAACCCCACACTTCTAGTATTTGCAGAAATACAAATATTAAAATGTTGTTGTTGTTAAAATGCAATAACCTACAATCTAATAAACTGTTTTTTTTCTAATCATTTAAACCAAAGATCTGAAAAACCAAACACACTGTTAGTCACATAACACACACGGTCCAGCCACCGTCATACCTTGACCAGCGTGCGGTAGCCATTCCCGGGTGTTTGTTCATCAAAGTCATAATGGTGATAGACGGCGGTGAAGCTGGTTACTACAGGCTCCAGGGCTCGACCATGTTCCTGAATCTGTTTCAGACAAGTGACCAGACGCTCAACAGCAGTGCCGTGTGGCAAACGAGAAGGTCCGCAAAAAACAGAGATGTTGTCTTGGCACACTTTCTCCAAGGTTGCAAACACAACCTCGTGGTCCATTTCTGGGGCTGTGAAGGAAAGAGAGAGAAAGAAGAAGAGACCACCGAGTGAAACTTGTCATTCATTTGAAGCTCTCTGTGTCGATTCAGCAAACCTCTGATGTGCGCTTTATACATCTAAATAAAAGACTTAGGGGAAACCCAAAGATCGCAATGATCTCATTGCCATCTCATGCTCATTGATTACACTGTATTATCTGTTCAAGGGTTGAAGTTCAACTGACCTCATGAGAGCAGCTGACTGTTATGCAATAAAGAGCAATAAAGATAAGGAGAAAACGTGGCAGTCACAAAATAATAAACAAATCTGTGGAAGACTTCTGTAATGGCAAAGATGGTGCATCTCCAAATGAAAATGAAATGAAACACGCCCTTTATTATAATATAACGGGGAAGGTATCCAGTAGTGTACTTGCCATTGGGTCTGTGCTGCATCATATTGTCAGCAATTAATCTTGCAAAAAATGTTTAAGTAATATAACAATGTCACGTTGCAACATCTTTGCTATAACAACACTATTTACCTTCCCTAACAACGATACATTGCGTGATGTCTTCTGATGATTTAGCTGTGGGTCGGGGAACTCCAGGGCTCAAGGTCCAGTGTCCTGCAGGTTTTAAATGTGTCCTTGATCCAATACAGCCGATTTAAATGGCTAAATTACGTTCACAACATGTCATGAATAGGGATGGGTACCGGTATCCGGTGCACATTTCGGTACGAAATGTCATACACTTTGGATTCTAGCCAATCGTTTTATCTTTGCAAGCGTAGTAGGCGGGCCCAGGTACGTACGTTCTTTTAGAGCAGAGCTACAGATTAAAAATGCCCAAGGCGAAGCAAAAGATGCAAACTCAGCAGCCTGCAACAAGTGCTTTAAGCTTTAACCCTTAAGGACCCACGGTGACACTGGTGTCACTGCCCCTTTACACTTAGAGAATTGGTTATATATGATCCATTTGATATAAGACCCCCGTAATTTTCATGAAAGTAGAAATAGGTCTGGGCTCTTAAGGGTTAAGGTGATACTGTGCAAAGGAGGTAACACCTCGAATCTGATGAAACACCTGGCGACGTATAGCATTTTGTTAAAAGCCGAGAAATGCGCCGTATTTGATAGCTTGCTGCGAGAGCTCACACCGAGCACATCTACTGCGGGTGGGTTGCCTGTTATCGGACCCGGAGTTAGCAACATCCCCCAAAAACCCGAAAAGGGGAGAGTCCTGGCCCCTAGCCCTGCCAGTGTAGCAGAAATGATGACGGCAGCAGCAGCTTCTCTGCGTGAGTAGCTTAATGTTGTCCGTGTGCAATTTACGTTGAGTAGGCTAACCACGTTATTACATTAAAGCATGTAAGATGAACTAGCAAACACCGTCGTAGTTACATGTGGCTGTCTTCTTGTTTGATGGCAGATACTCCCTTCACCCTGGCCAAAAAGGCTAAAATGACCAAAGAAAAAGTGAAAAACAGCTAAACATGAGAGGTTTTTGGACAAAATTAGTTTTTTCCATTGATTAAGCACTGCTTCCAGGCAAGAATGATGCCATAAATCCCCAATAGCTGCAGAAAAGGCTAACATTGTTATCTTTTTACAAAAAAACCCAGCTGAACATGAGAGGTTTTTGGACCAATTTTGTGTTCTCCATTCTTTAAGCACCGGTTCAAGCACCGTTTAAGCACCGGCACCGTTTCAAAAGTACCGGTTTGGTATTGGTATCGGATAAAACCTAAACGATACCCATCCCTAGTCATGAAGTCCTCCAGAGATCTGGTAATGAACTAATCATTTGATTCAGGTGTGTTGACCCAGGGTGAGATCTAAAACCTGCAGGACACCAGACCTTGAGGCCTGGAGTTCAACAACCTCCAACACAGAACTTTGCAAAACATGAAACAAAAAACAAACTTCCTACTAAAACAGGAAACAAACTACATACACAGGGTTACCCAAAGTGTCGTGGGATTGTCCACCATGGATGCACCACTTTGATATTTGGATCAGATACCCATTCAATCCCGACTAACAAAAGCTGGATCGGCTGTCAGTGGTAAAGAGCTGATCTATAGGCCCATCTGTTCACCCGTTATGTTTGCTGTAGCACTTGTTGGAATGCTTTTAATTTTTTATTAGGATTATTTAAATTTAACAGTCATGTGTCATAAAGCAGGAATAGAAACTACTATCCTGCACGCCAGAATCAGCAGACTCTGATCAATTAAAGGGAAGTCAAACTAGATGTTTCTTTACACATAAAGAATTCTTCCCGGTCTCTTCCCACAGTGAGGAATAGTTTTTTAATTCAACACTTGTGTCTAATTGGCACCCTATATTGAATTAAAACTGGAAAAAGTTGAATTAATGCATTCCTAAATATCACACACACACACACAACACAGGAGAGGACATTCACCCACTGAAGATCATATTGCATATGATGATTAAGAAAAAGAGCAGTCACAGTTTAACATGCTACATTAAAAACCATTGTGGAAATGGTCATGGAGACAATGGACCAGTGTGTGTGGTGTGGCTTTACTAAAGAAAGAAAAGTAAAATCTTTCATGTCAGCAGGAGCTGTCAGAGCACAGAGCCTGCAGCGAAGAGTGAAATCGGGACACCGTGCCAAATGTGGAGATGCTCATAAACACTGAAAGCTTTGTCGCAGTTTTGACACATGGTCGATTGTGTTTTTCCATTTCTGGGCAGCACTCCGTGCCTTAGAGAGATGACCTTTAGGCTTCTCACAATATTTTAATACTATAAGGGCTGCAGTGTGATACACATCTGCCTGCAAAGCCCACTAAACAGCAGTTAGAAACAAGCTCGCACAGATGACAAGGGCTGCAGCTATTCTATCGCTAATTGAGCAATAATAAATATTCAACAGAGTGAAATGAACTGCTTATTTTTGACATCGCAATGTTTTTATTAGTTTCACTGCAATCCACATTTGTCAAAAAAACCTTACTGCTGTATTTGCGTGCCATTTCAAAAACATATTTCTTAAGAAAATATTTTCTTAAATGCAAAATTAAATAATCTGAAGTAGAGCTGGGCGATATATCGAGTTTTTAAAAAATATCGATATATTTTTATACGAGATATAAGATGTGACAATATCCTTTATATCGATATAGTCTATGTTACTTGTGGAGCCGCAAGTTTGCCTCTCTTTCGTCCACTTTTATCTTTACGCAACATTACTCAGCCTCGCCTCTCCTTCACTGAACACAACTCCCCCTCCTCCCCCATCGCTTCACCTGCAGGAAGCGACAAGATGGACACGGCAAATCTCCGTTAACGAGTTACTGCACATCGCCCCGTGCGTGGGGCTGGACGCCGTCAACGTGTTAGCTAGCTAACCACGCTAACGAGCTAACCACGCTAACGACATGCAGCCCAGAGGCGCTGCACAGCCTAAAATCCTTTCATTTTCTCAAAAGTTGACAGTGCGCCTTATGTATGAATTCTGGTTGTGCTTGATGGCCGCGAACAGATTTTATGTGGTACACAGCGCTCAGCAATCTGTCAAAAAATGTTTTAGTACGACTTTGGTAAGCTACGGTGCTGCACCGGTTGATGGATTGTCGGAGCATTACGGCTACCGAGGAGCCTCGCGGAGTGATACGTACTGTGCTTCAACGTAATATTACCCTACTGTGTATAAGGACCATAAATGGCACCTGTTAAGAGACGTGGTTACGAAGAGGATTTCAAACTCAATGCTGTGAGTCACACAGTAGAAGTTGGGAACAGAGCAGCTATGAAATCTGTCTTTGTTACTATGCTCAGTGTCTTTTAGTTTACATTTTGACTGCACAATTGTGAGCTTTTTGTTATGCACAAAAACAACATTGTTTTCTTTTATTTATGGAGCATTATTATTTAATAAATGCTCATAATTTATTTTTGAGTAAATTTTATGTACATCTATGCTCTATGTTAATAAAAGTGCCTGTGTGACATCTGGGACACAGCTTTGACTAAGAAATCTCTTTTTGTTCTTACTTTATGGCTTTAAAAAAAAAAATCAAGATATATATCTTATATCGCCGTCCAGGTAAAAAATATCGAGATATGAATTTTGGGACATATCGCCCAGCCCTAATCTGAAGTATGGTGATATTAGCTAAAAATAGGTATACAAACTTAGATTAACAGATGGAAAAATAAGAGTTCTTACATTATTATATCTTCAGTATGAAGTAGATTTGGTGTGTGTTGTCTGTGTGTTTACATGTGGTAGTGAATAAGTGAGTTTGTAAGCCTATAAATAAGCATGTGCAATGAAGAAAAGCGAGTACATCAGCATTCTCAGAACTGAGGCTTGACCTGTGGTTTGATGTAAAATTTCATGGTGCAGAAAAAGTTCTGATGGTGTAGATGCTGATAATGTTAATAATTGATGTTAATAATAATTCAGTGCCCAGCCTAACAGTGCCAGGTCAGTGGCTCATGCAAAACTTTACTGGTTTGCTGTTATTTTTAGATGTTTAAGTAGTTAGTTAACTACTGTGCGTGACTAGCCAAATAGTTGACTAACCGTTGCTACTGTCACTAGTCGGTACCAGATGTAATAGTCATTTAATCGAATTGTTCTATACATTAATTGATACACGATGCCAGTAAATAGTTGTGTCCTAATGTTATGCAACCATCTACTACCAGATGCATATGATGAGAAACGACATTAAATCTGTTAACCTCGGCCCGATTTGTTGTTAACGCTATTATTGCTAGTTCTTTTAAAGGTGAAAAAATTAGATTGCAGATAAATGTATCATATATGCAGTCATACATCGAAAGGAGTCAGCTGAAGCCTTCTGGGTAAGGTGTTCCAACTGATGTATGCAGCGACTGACCTGGGAACACTTCGACGTTTCCCTTGATAAGCTGGAGGAGGTGGGTGGGGAGAGAGAATTCTCGGCTTCCCTGCTTAGGTTGCTGTCCCCATGACCCAACTTCAGATAAGCAGAAGAAAATGGATGGATGACTTATCGATTTGAACTTTTATTGAAGCGGTTGCCATGAATTTTCAAACAGCGTGCATAAAACACGGCACAAAATCACCCTTTTTAGTCACCATTTATTCATTTTTCAGGTGGTAATTTGTCATGTTTTTAACAACCCATTAACATGTTTGCAGTAACGTGTTTTTATATCATATTTAACATCAATTTAGTGTTTTTCTTCTTCACTGTTTAGACTACAATGTGCAATGTTTATAAAGCACCATGCAAGGTGCTGCACAGTTAAGCAACATGACTCGTTATTGAAGAATGGGGTTAAATTGTCTTTGTTTAAAAGGCTTTGGACATAAAACAGTTCCCAAATTTGGCTTTATATATCTGAGTGTAAATTTAAGTTTTAGCCTAGTTGGTTAGTCTAATTTACTTTCCTTGTTTAGTCGACAAGGAACTTAGTAGCCAGGAACATCCCTAGTTGTAAAACAATTTAATTTATATTTTATTGAGATTTTATAATAAATATGCAAAATAATGTTATCAAAGAGTTGAAATAATGTCACCCTCTTAGATTCCCCCCTGCTTGTTGTACCTACTGTTGTGACAGAAAACAGGACTGCTTTCATCAGCTTTCAGCAAATTGCCCAATTCAAACATGGTATCAGATTGGGTTAGGAGTTCATCTGAACTTCTCCAGCTTTAGCTTTGGCTTTACACTCAACTATGACACCATCACTGTCACTACTGCTGTTGTGTTATCGGTCTTTTTGTTGAAAAACTGGGGCCTGGATGGATTTAATGTTGTAATACTCTGCATTCACAGTGGGGGCTCTTACATACACTTCTACTACAGGCTTATTTTTAGCCACAAGTGTGGAAGAAACACTTGCCTTTGAATGGTGACAAGTAAGTGTTACAGAGTTGTGGATTAAAGAAAGCACCAAAGCAAATAGATTGTGTTGAGGGGTTTTTTGTGTAATCAAGTTACTGATTCGCTGCAAGCCTACAGATAACAAAAACTCTGTTCACTTCCCTTTTCTGAGACTGTTCCCAATGTAAAGGTCAAAGTGCAATTTCAAAGAATCATTCAGCTCCACTGTTTCTTAGAAACACCAGTGGTAACTAGGACCCCAACCACAAATAAACCTCAGTTCTTGGGAACATCATGAGAAAAGTTTATTCCTTATGGCTATACTTTGAAGATCTGTGTAAGTTCGTGGAAAAGCCTACAAAAAGAGATCACTTGCACTTCTTTGCATTTTCTTTTTTTCTCCTGTTGAGCTTTTCAAAAGTCTGATCAGACGATTAATCTTATTTTGTGCTTTTAGACACTATTTAGCTGCAGCTCTTGATATTATTTGGCAACCAATGCCTTTCATATGCTGCAGATCTTTTTCCCCTTCCTTCACAAACTTGAATAAAATTGCTTTCATGTTAGCCTACTTATCCTCAGCACAGGGCCATCTATCTATGTTTGTCTGTGGAAAAACAACAAAAACTACCTCACAAAAGGGTGGTGCTTGTGGCTCACCATCCATGGCTCCTCACATATGAAACTGCACAACTACTTTATCTTTTACATATACATATATTTTAATACTTGCTTCTGGTTTATGTTGTCTAAAGGTAGGATTATTACTGCTCATTACTAAATGAGTCCGTTTTGTTTACATTTTAACAACTGGAGTTTAAAATGTAAACGAATATCACCGGACAACGCAATCAACACTTAGCCCGAAACAACACCCTAAATTATCATTTCACTCTGCCGCTGGCCAGATGTGAAACGTGTCTCACTGTTCCACCTGCAATGGTCCGGTTTTGTGATAATATTACAGTGATTCCGTGTTTCAGTTTCGAAGTTACATAACCAAAACTAAACTAAATGAGCCATTCGTGGCAGCTTGGTGACATCTGTTTAACGATGAGTCCACGCCTCTTTCGACGGGAGCAAATGTGCTTCCCTGCTAAATCTCTTTATTTATCAAAGTAAAAAGCCTGGCTTGTCACATGGCAACCCCTTTCAAACTAAACAGCTAACAGTAGCAAACACTTGTCAGCAACAGCGGTAGCAGGCTGCTCTGTCCGCTATCAGTTGTCTTCCCGGACATTGGTTTCACATTTACAGTCTGTATCATTCCGCGTTTTAAACAGCAAATCTGATATATTAAACGCTGAAAACGCGCCCACTGTCGAAGCTAACAACGAGCAACAGTTTGCTACCGGTGACAACTTCGCCCATAACGCGAAGTTTCGGGACTGTAAGCTCTCCACCAATACTGCCAAATGCCACCGTTTACAAACAGATACAACCACCTAAAACGTCGCTAACGTTTGTTTAGCTGGATAACACTGTGCAGATGAGCCTAACACGACAGATGTTATGTTACGTGGGCGGTTATGTGACTTCGTTGAGTAGTAAATGCCTTCACTCACCTTCCCGCATCTTCTTCCTTGATCTTCTGACGATCTCTGTGAGCGCGCCCGCAGAATGCTGGGTAACGTCATGTGAGAAAAGCGCGTTCACGCGTCTACCATGACACCAGTTAGCATTATTATTAATCCACAGGTGGGATAAAAACAAGGATTATCAATACTGAGCTGCATATTTTGATGCCATGGCAGCCATTATATTATATAATCTGTTTTAAATCAAAGTTCTGATGACTAGGACATTTATTCACTATATATTAGTGGCAGGACAGTCAGGACAAGCAAGGCAATTGGTGTCTTCCTTGACAAATTACAAAGTAGAGCAATCTCTGTTCTTTCATCTTAGAGGCCTCTACTACTACTATCAAGATAACTTGAGGATTAACCCTGGGTTGTCTTTACTACAAAGGTGGCTCACTTCTTATCGGGGTCCCAAAAAGTTGATTCTGTTCATTTGGACATATTGTTTTTGTAATAGAGTGAATTGTTGCCCCCCCAACTAGCGACCAGGATTTTAAAAATTTTCAGTGTTAAAGAGGCTGTTGAGGGACTGTTCAAACATAAGAAAAAACACTGCATGTGGGTCGTGTTGTCGAATATAATGAATCGAAGGAAGATTTTGAGTCATATTTGGAGCAGGTGGAGAAATTGATGTGGGCAAATGATGTTTCCGATGAGAAGAAAGTGTGCCCATAAAGGACAGAACAGACAAGAGGGTAATAACAAAATAAAGAGCTGGAAGGGACCTAAAAAGACACAGGAGCAAAGCAACCATGCTATCAATGTGTTGGAAACATTCTGGACATGAGTGCCTTCCCTGTGTTCTACATTTAGTTTAGTGGAACAAGGGAAGGCACTAGACTAGAAACTATAAATATAACATAAGCAGAAAACAACTAAGAACCATGAATAGTACGAAATCACACAGTATGATTAAAACAAGAAATATACAAGGAGGAATTTAATGGGGAATCCAGAAGTTGTTTTTTATGATTGTTTATCTACTAATAGTAATTTTGTTTGCAAACATTCAGAATCTCTGAAAACTGGTAATAGTCAAATTGAACATTGTTGTCATAATAACAATTACAAAACAAAAGAATCAAACAGTAAAACAATCAAAAAAAGATTCAGAGACAGGTTGCTTATGTACTACAGTTAAAACATTCACTCCACGGGAGTCTCTAGTGGCCATCAGATTAGTTGCAGCTATCAGGACATCTATAGTGTACAGAATATTTACTAGAATTTAAAAAATGGACAATATGCAAGATTTTAAGAGTTTAAAACACAGTGGTCTGTAATTGTAATTTTCTGATATTTATTACAGAAAACAATAATATATATTTCGCAGGAAGCAATGTCATATTTGAGACACTGTAGGGAATAAAAGGCTGTAATGCAATTGCAAGAAGCCTGCAATTGCATTACAGCAAGCCTGTAATGTCCAATAATGCAGTTTTACAACTAGTTGATTAAAGTTAAGTAACTACCCAATTTTGTCAAGGTTAGCTCAACTTACAATAGAAAAACATAACTAATTATATTTTAAGAAGATTTTAAATGATTCGTCTTGGGTAAAGAAATATATATGTATATATTAAATACGTATAAACCTTAATGTTGAATAAATACTGAATGAAGAATTTGAAAACACCCTGCAGATTAGTAGATGTATAAAAAAGACAAAGAAAGCCATTTAAATAAAGAATTCTGTGCTTAAATAATGAATTGTACAATATTAATATTAAAATATACATTTGTAAATTCATTTACAAATTCATTTTTAATTAGTTTATTAATACAAACATGACTAAAGTATTTTTTAATGTAATATTTAAATTTAAAATAAAAACATTATATTTTAACCAATATTTCAAAATGAATTATTAATCTATTAATAGATACTTCAAATCGAAAATGAATTTCACAAAAAAGAATTAAAATCTCAAATAAAACCTAATTTTCAACATTTTTTAATTCCAAAATTAAAAAAACCCCCAGATGTTCAAAATCGCTTTTCAAAACACAATTTAAAAAGAGAAATAAGTATATGGATACAAAATTCAGAGATTCATTTTTGACATTTAAACTGGTTCCACAACTCATATGAAAATCTATTTCCCTTTGATGTTAGTTCACAGATGAGCATTTATATTAGCATATTGATTAGCTCTGGGATTAAACAGGATTAGCTGCCTGGATTTTTCTACACTGCTGTTTGTGCTCATAACTTTGCGTTGCTAATAAGTGTAAGCACGCACAAAAGCTAAAATTGATTCAGTTTAGTACTTTTCTCTGTACGCTCTGTGCTTATAATGGCCCTGAATACTGCGATATATTGAGCAAATGATGTAGAAATAATTTTAACAGAGGTCATAAAGTAATTAAATCACTGCTGTAATTTTATTTGTTTATATTTTGTTTTTGTGTGAAGGTTTTTTTGATGACAACTTGGACTCCTCCGTGAGATGAGGACACACCCACATCTGTTCCATACCACAGTCATGGAGGATGTTACAGCTCATAGTCAGCTTTGCGGCATCAGACACACACACACACACACACACACACACACACACGTAAACCACCAACTGGATTTCATGCAGAAGAGACTGCCTCAGTGATGATTGTCTCTGCGTCCTCTACTTTACCTCCTAACCATTATCCCCTTCAACACACAATATAAAGTCACACCAAAAGCATTGTGTAACTTTATTAAGAATGATGTTTGTAACTTGTACACATTTGTACTTTTACTTGTTTTATCAGCTCAGTCCGCAGGCACACTTGGAGGTTCAGCTCTCTGTTTCTCTGCAGGGTCCCTTCATTCTTCACATATCCGTGTTTGGCAGAGTGTCAATCCGGAGGCTGAATGGTCCTTGTGCAAGCACACACACTTCTTAGCAGTGCATGCGTATGTCCAACCAATCAGGGAGCTCCTTACACTGTTGCAAAGCTAACATGTATAGCTTCGGGATTTCAGAAATCAGATAGCTAATCCAATAATTAATCTGCCAGCTAATCCAGGACGTAATCCAGTAGTTAATCTGTTAGCTAAACCACTTTCGAATGAGTTGTGGAATCGCCATTTAAAATGTCAGAAATATATTTGTTGAAAATCTTTGATTTTTTAATCCACTTACTTATTTCTCTTTTTAAAATTGTGTTTTTAAAACAATTTTCTAAATCTGTTTTTTAATTTTGGAATTAAATTTTTTTTTTTGGAATGAGGGTTTGATTGAGAGTTTATTCTTTTTTTGTGAGCCTTATTTTGGATTTAAAGTATTTATTAATAGATGAATAATTCATTTTAAAATATTGATTTAAAAACAGTGTTTTTATTTTTAATTAAATTATTAAATAATATTAAATTACTTTAGTAGTGTTTGAATAAATAAAATTAAAAATGAATTTGTAAATGAATTTACAAATGTATATTTTATTGTACAATTCATTATTAAGCACAGAATTCTTTATTTTGATGCGTGTGGCTTTGTGATCCTCTATATAGCACTTATAAGTATCCGATTTGGGTACATAAGGTCATCACAGTCACAGTGTGTTTATTCAACATTCGGTGCTACTTCCCTGAACTGTCAAACAGGTCACACGTCTACTGATATTCATGCAGGTGCTCTTATTTAACATCCTCTCCTCTGCAGTTTCATACCATAAACAGATTTTATAAGACATAAACATGTAATGACTTTGCTTAAACAGATACTTTCATTAGCGGGAAAAATACAGGTATATTTCATGTCTTGAGCTTGTAAATCATCACCTTGACAGGAATGAGGAAAAGTTTTTATTTGCTTTGACTCAATTCTTCCGCTCTACCACTCAGCATTTTCTCCTGCAGACTTTTGCATCACACTTAAAATATGTTTACATTTTTAACATGTTAACAAAATTGTTAACATGAGTAACACAACTTGTATCTTTGTTGCTCCTAATTTAGCAAAGCACTATACTGTTGAAAAGACTTCTGGGGTGCAGGATAAAATGCGGTGAACCATATTAAACCAAAACACAAGCCACTGTCCAATCTCAGTGTGCTACTGTTCAAAGTAGAACCGCCTAAGAAGTGAACATAGCTTTCTATTTAACCTTTGGAGTGCAAAAATCCAACATTTTATCATGTAAAATTATGACTCAGGGTTGCATGTGTTCTGGAGCCTCTCCAAACTGTGATAGGGTAAGAGGCAGGGTACACCCAGGCAAGGTCACCAGCCCGTTAAAGGGCTCAAAGTATAACAAGTATCTTATATATGTGGTAAGACAACTCGGAAAAGTTGTATTCGACAATTTAGAGCTTCAGCTTAGACCACTACTATTACTATTTCCAGCACACTTGCTTGATAAATAGTCAATTGGCTACAGAAACTCTAAAATAGATAAAGAGGATTAAAAATCTGTCATAATTACACTAAACTTAACAACAACAATAACAATAATAATAATGATACATTTATTTGTATTAGATAGTATCAGATACCATCAGTGTTGGGAAGGTTACTTTTAAAATGTATTCCATTACAGAATACAGAATACATGCCCCAAAATGTATTCTGTAACGTATTCCGTTACGTTACTCAATGAGAGTAACGTATTCTGAATACTTTGGATTACTTAATATATTATCATGCTGTTGACAACTATGTGAATGTACTATTGCTGTGATTTATTACTGTTACTGAAGGTCCCCGGCTCCGAACCGTAGTAAAGGGACCTCTGGCTAATATGTCGAAGTATTAGCCAGAGGTCCCTTTACTACGGTTCGGGTTCGGGTTCCGTGTCTGGCTCGTAGCCGAAAACTAGCTTTACTTTGTTGTCTGGGTCAACTTTGCTAGCGAGAGACAGAGAGAGGCCTCGAAAGGCTGCTCCAATGGAACTTATTGTTTCGGAGGAAAACACGAACACAGCGTACAGAGTCTTAATAGCTTACTTACAACTGGGCTCCTCAGGCTCTCTTCTTGGCTGCAGTGGTTATTATTATATTTACATGCTTCCAGCTCCCGTTTTTGCTCGATGACAGCTTGTATTTTTCCTTTTTCTCCCTCCTCTTGCTCACATTCTACAGGCTACATTCTTTAGAGCTATACCTGTAGCATTCTGCCTATTAGCTTAGCACAACAACAACAAAAAGCCGGTCTCTCACCCAGGAAACACAGAGAGAGAGAGAGCGTCGCCCTGTAACCATGGCAACCGTAACGCTGCCGCCTGGAACAGCAGAACATAGCTGTCAAACAAAACCCAAACAGTCCTGACCCGCCACAATATGAAACAGGGAAGTACCGTGTAATCCATTTATTTCAACAAAGTAACTGTATTCTAAATACCACTGTAACGGAATACAGTTACTCATATACAAAATATGAGTAACTGTATATTTTAAATACGTAACGGCGGTACATGTATTCCGTTACTCCCCAACACTGGATACCATTCATGTAGGTCTATCTCTTGGGTTATAATATCTATTGTCTGCAACCTGCAGTGAAACAGATAAAAAAAAAAAAAAATCTTTATACCAGAATTTAAAATCGCTCATGCTGGACTGCTTAAACAGTATTTATAGTTTCTATTATTATTTTTGATTTATGAAATACTCTGTGCTACCTTGTTCCTCCTGAAAAGACTGTTTTTTAATGGCTTATGGTCGGTTGCAGGATAAAGGACTGTGAAAATGATTCAAACCAGGTTTGCTGCAGCTACAGCAGAGTACTATCCACAAAACAAAAACACTATAGTGAACACAACTATACTTTTTGTCACGATCCGCAAGGCAGAGCATGAGGAGATCACTGGTGAAAGATGTGGACTTAAGAGCAGACACTGACAACCGACTTACTGAGTGTGAACTTTATTCACAGTGGGAGGCAAAATACGAACAAAAGCAGAGAATGGCAGAAACTCAAACTAAGAAAAGCCTAAACTGACAAAACTACCAAGAAGCATGCAATCTGAGGCAAGGAACTAGAAAAACTTGAAACGCAGGTGAAAACTCAGGTATGACAAGTAGACGAACCAGCAACAAATAGAGGAAGACACAGGGCTAAAATACACAGGCAGGACAATGAAAGGCTGGGCAATGAGTGGGAAAACAGCTGGGACAAATGAGACATAACAAGACAAAGGAAGCTAAGCTCATCTCATCTTTTTAAACTTGCTTTTGGTTGATTTCTATTTTTAGGTTTTAGCTTCTGTGAAGCACTTTGTGATTTTATCTTGAAAGGTGCTATATAAATAAAGTTTTACTTACTTACTTACTAAGCAGAATACACTGACATAGGACAAGGACAACCAAAGTAAAACAGGAAGCACGAGACATTAGCAAAGACGCAGACTTGATACAGAGATGTGGAAACCATGACAGACTCTGTAACATGAAGCACAGACAAAAGTAACTAGATGAGGAACACAGGGAAGACATAAAGACAGAAGAGTAAGCATACAACACATGGAGAACAGAATTAAACCTTCACCAAGAACACAGCGATGGCACAGAAACAGAACAGAAACCTAGATACCAGGAACTAAACAAATAAACAAAACAAACAAATAAACAAACAATATAAACAGAAAACCATAATTCAAAGAGTATAACTTAAACCCAAAATACAAACAATGGGTCACCAGACCCAGTGCCGTGACACTTTTAGAGTGCATCTGAAACAACCATAACATTTTATTATGTAACATTACAACTCAGCATATTTGAAAGTTTTTAGTTTTCATGTTATGCTTAGACTGTTATGAAATACCATACATTTAGGATTTATCTTTTGGGTTGTGATATATAATATGTGATTTTCCATATGCTTCCAGACTAAAAGGAAAATAAAGATGTGGGACACGCCTGTGGAGGTGATAAAAGAGATAATTATGAGTTTGGGCTTGCGGTGTGTAAATCTGACATTTGAAGAGTAATACACATTTGAGAGCTTAAAAACATAAATTGGCAGAGATTTAGGAAATATTTTGAGCACTAGTCATCATTCCTACTAGTATGGGCCAGCGCATGACATATACAAATACAGGTCAACACAGAGGTATCCAACTCCAGGCCTCGAGGGCAGGTGTCCTGCAGGTTTTAGATGTGTCCTTGATCCTACACAGCTGATTTAAATGGCTCCTCAACGTGTCTTGAAGTTCTTCAGAGGCCTAATAATAATTTGATTCAGGTGTGCTGAACCAGGGTGCTATCTAAAACCTGCAGGACACCGGCCCTTGAGGCCTGGAGTTGGATGCCCCTGGGCCAACACAGGGACAGATAAAACAGATTTCCAGTAAACAGAAAACCATCCCATCCATCTATTGTCTTCTACGTATGCAACGGTTACAGTGGAAGCTGGAAGCCAGCTCTCATGAGTGCACAGAAAGGTTACACCCTTTGACAGGTTGCCAAGCTATCATGAGGCTCAAAGTATAACTACCATCTTATAGTTGCTGAGAATTATGTAAGAATCAACTGAGAGTGTCAGCTTCTTAGAGTTGGCAATGATATTTACTTCCGAGCACCACTAATCTAAAATTTGTGGTTTTAAGTAATACACTTAAAGCTTTTAGTAGCTTTTAGAAGAATTGTTAGATAATGAAAACTGCTCTCCATGTTCAAATTCATGTTGGTTTCTGTTACTCACATGAATTCATATTGGATAATATCATTTTTAGGTCTTTAATTTCTGTGTCAGTCTGTTGCTACCGTTTTGTTTTTCAAGCAAAAGTTAAAGGCTAAAGCATGACAGAAACCATGTGATAACCAGTAACCTTGGATAAATGTCTCAGACCTATCTTGAGTTAGTCTAACAACTAACGCAGCTAGTTTACCCATAAACTGTAAGTTGTTGAGCAAACACCTCGGACTTCCGTGAAGTTCATGCTGGCCTCAGTAAAGAGAACATAAAACTGACTCAGTATGTTTTTTGTATGTTTTTTGAGGGGTGGGTTAAAGAGATATATAGAAATATAGAAATAATTATGCTTTCCTTCAGCTCTTATGTAAAATAATATTAATGGATTATTTTTAATAGACTGTGTTTTTGGTCCCTGACCTTTCTGGATTTGCTTATGTTCAAACCTTAAGCAATTTTAAAGGAGAACATCATTTTTTGTTGGCATTTTGCCTTTATTTGATTGAAGAGTGAACTTTTTAGAATTGGCGTGTGGGGAGAGAGACGGGGTAATCCACATGCAGCAAGAGGCCCTGGGTTGAAATTAAGCCCAGATCAATGCATTGAGCCTTGTGGCATATGGCCATCTGCTCAACTATCCGCTCAACTAAAGAGACCTGAACATCACCATGGGCATCACCATGAACATCACCATGGGCATCACCATGAACATCACCATGGGCATCAACATGGACATCACCATGGGCATCACCATGAACATCACCATGGGCATCAACATGGACATCAACATGAACATCAACATGGACATCACCATGAACATCAACATGGACATCAACATGAACATCACCATGAACATCAACATGGACATCACCATGAACATCACCATGAACATCAACATGAACATCACCATGAACATCACCATGGGCATATCCATGAACATCAACATGGACATCACCATGAACATCACCATGAACATCAACATGGACATCACCATGAACATCACCATGGGCATCAACATGGACATCACCATGAACATCAACATGGACATCACCATGAACATCAACATGGACATCAACATGAACATCACCATGAACATCAACATGGACATCACCATGAACATCACCATGAACATCAACATGAACATCACCATGAACATCACCATGGGCATATCCATGAACATCAACATGGACATCACCATGAACATCACCATGAACATCAACATGGACATCACCATGAACATCACCATGAACATCACCATGGGCATCACCATGAACATCACCATGGGCATGAATTTTGTAGTAATTTCAGGCTTTAAATTGGTTTTGTGGACTTTTATTTTTCCAGGATTAAATGACTTTGCAGCACAACTTTAATGACTTTGTTTGAATATATTTTGAATTTTCTCTAATCCACCAAGGCCCAAAATTATGCAAACACTGCCAGTAATTTATTTGTTAAATGCCCCTTAGCAAGTTGCATCTCGACCAGATACGTTGGTAGCCATCAACATGTTTCTGGCAATATTTTGGCTGAAAAACTCTACTTTCAGTTGACTTTAGTGGACTTTAGTGCAGAGTAGAGCTTTCTTAACACCATGTTTGCTTATCAGCCAGGGATTCTGTTGGAGAGCCTGCCAGAGCCTCTTCAGGTTTCAGCTCAAAAAAGTACTTATCTTGCCAGTATCACTCAAAAAACCTCACTGAGTTTCTCAGTCTGTTTATCTTTGACATACCTAGCACACCCCTGGTACAGAGGCTAAAAATCCATATTGCAGGCATTGACCAGTCTTGGAATACAATAACTGACTAAAGTTCATTCTGTCACCTGTCCTTGGTATCCAGGAAATATGATTTGGAGGAGGTGTTTCTAACGAATGTGGCTTTCTCTCTTCCAGCACAGCGATTGCATGAATGGGCTGTAGACATTTACACTTTAATTATTGCAGGAAGCAATAATTAAAGTGTAAATGTACATCTTTTGGAAATGTACATCATGGGTTCCCTGGCAGTGGGCATCATCATGCCTTTGTCATCTCCACTCTGTTTGGGCTTTTTCTTTCTGGAGAAGAAGGGTGAGAATCTCAAACCATGCATCCACATTTGAATCAAATCTCTGTTAAAAACAAGTATCTGTTGCCTCTGTTGTCTTCCGCATTTGAACTCTTGCAGGGTGCCACCATTTTTTCAAAGTTGTATCTCAGTAATGCTTACCACAGGGTGTGGATAAAAGATACTTCAAGTATTTTGGGATCCCTTTTATGCATACCACTGCTCCAGCTGTGCTCAAAGCCATGGGTAACAATGTGCTGACTTCACCTTTGTCTGCTTGGATAATATTTTCATCCTCTCCAAGACCATTTCCAAGTATCAAAATCACATCCTGCAGGTACTGGAATGCTTATTGGAAAACGAACTGCATGTCAAAGGACAAGGATTTATATTGCATGTTGATTTTGTGGCACTTTGGGGATTTATTACTAAGCACAGGTAAAATGACACCCAGCTTAGGTTCAAATGGTGGAGTAGACAGTTTTGGCAATGATGAGAAATCTCCAGCATTTCTTGGGGCTTTTCAACTTTTACAGTCATGTAATTAAAGATGTGAATGTACTGCATTTGCCTATTCTGTCCAAAAGAAGTCCTCCAGTTTACTGTTCATGGGACCGCTTAGACCTCTATCTGTTCCTGGATGGCCATGCTCCCACATTTTCCTGAACCTCATCAGTGTCAATAATTGACCAGTTTTCCAAAAGTGCTCACTTTGTGGCTCTGCAAAAACTGCCCACAACTATAGAAAGGGCTCAGCTTCTAACTCGCCATGTATTTTTGCTTCATCCTACTGGAAACCATTTAGAATCAAGGGCCTCTGTTGGAGTTAGAGGTATCCCTGCCCTGGTACAACAGCCACTTCTATTCCCATCCAAGAAGGTTTGGTGTGCAGCTCCTTCTGAGCAATATCACCTCTCCCACTGTTGTCAGCTTTTGATGGCGGCCCGTGCAGCTCTATTGACGACACAAGAACGAAGCAAGCATCTGGCTTACCTACGGCATGGCACCCATCTACTCTGCAGGTTTGATTATCTTCCAAAAATATCCAGTTATGAAATGTATTTCAGAAACTATTTGACTGTGGGGTAACCTGCTGCATAGGTCTTGTTGCCACAGCAACATGTGGCCATGCAATGAAAATTTTCCTTGCCCATGTGAGTAAAGGGGCTCTGTAGCTTCATGATTAGTGTGCGTTTGTTCCGTTTTTTCTTACTTCACTTTGATTTGTGCACGGCTGTAGGGGAGGCTAACACAGCGGAGCTCCATCAGTTCATCACGCCTCCACTGCATAAGACGTGCCGGGACCTGAGGTTGTGTTGTTGTGTGTGTGTATGTGTATGTGTGTGTGTGTGTGTGTGTGTGTGTGTGGGGGGGGGGGGGGGGGGGGGGGGCACAGAGGGAGTGTTCGCCCAGGTCACCAAGCTAGGACCGCCCCTGCTTGCTTGTAACCAAACCTGTTGAAACTTTTATCTCAACTCCCAAGGTGGAGTCCGTCCTAGTGTTGACCCTTCACAAGAATTCTCCTCTGGTCTTCCTGTTCCCTTGACTTTGCCATTGTTCTGAGGATTAGTCACTCCAATGTCTGTTGTTAAACAAATCCTTTTTATGGTGCCAAAGAGAAACTACTGGTTATAGTCAATCATTATCACTAACATGAAGTCATGGGCTTCAGCCTTGTCAAGTTAAAAGACAGTGTAAAACCTTTAACATCACTTGTTTGTTTTATATTAACCACTTTTAGTTTTTTTTTTTTTTTTTTTTACCTTTGTGCTGAAAACATTTCTAGAAAATTCCTAATTGATTCCTGATCCTGGATATTTGACCAAAGTGACAGAATTAAAGAGGTATTCAAATGTAAACTCCAATGAAAATAGGAGCTGATATGGGTGATTTATTGGTTGAAAGGCAAGCCTTTATTAAGAAGTCGGAAAAAGAATCGCCACATCTAAACCACGGTTCATTTAAAAACGTCTGTCACCTAAACACGCCTGTATAGTGGCGATGAAGGCTCAACACAACTTTTGTTAAGTATAGGAGAGGAGGGGGTGATGGGAGCACAGGTGATGAGTCGATGAGTCAAATCACCTCTCGGCCCTTTTATCACTTGTGTCACAGACACACACGCACGCATGCACGCACGCACGCACGCACGCACGCACGCACGCACGCACGCACGCACGCATAGTTAAAAACAAGCAATTCTACAGGAAAGATCTGCTCTGCTTGTGTTCTTTCTGTTAGCCAGGAAAGTCCCCTTTAAATACTGCATTCAAAGATGATGTGATAGAAACTGTATGTAAAGTTAATTCTAGCACAACATATGCTACAAAAGCTTTCTTAAAACTTAATGCCAGCTGCTTAGGACACCAGTGCATTGGTTTTGATTAACTTGATCTCTATTGATCTGTTGGAGAAATGGCATTAATACCTATTATGCTATATATTATGCTTCCTGTTTATTGCACTATAGAGTGCATCACGGTGGCTTTTGTCATTCTCAATATTTTGATGTAAAAGGTTACAAGGCAATGCTTGTTTGTTTTGGAAAATTAATGGCTTCATGAATAACTTCATAAGGGGCGGCTCTGTGAAGAAAAAACTAGGAAGATTTACAAGCAATAATGTAAAGAGAATTTTTTTCTCTAGTAAAAGTAGTTGCTGTGAGCAAAAAGTTCAGACAGATTTTTCTACTTTTGACTCCGTATGATTTCATTGAGACAGCCTGAATACGGTCATGGTAGACACGCAGCTTTAGCTGTGAGTCACCCCAACTGCTTTTCATACCAGACGTGTAAATCAATTTGTGTGTAATTTGAGGAGTGCTCAAAGCAACACACAAACTAAGTAATTTAAACACGTGAAACTATTTTACAAATGTGTATATCCAAACCTGAAAACAGGTTATTAACATTTTTAAATGATTTGAGTTCAGTTTGACAAATTTGATTATTTTGACAATCTAAAAACTCCCCCTGTGTACAAATGTCTAAAAACATTTATTCACTCACTTACAGAAACTTAAAGGCATGTGCACAAATCTCCTGAAATGACAAATTTCACGTTGTCTGCTTCATGTAAATTGACATTCTGTGTTTCTGGGCTTCCTCTGTACTCCTGCATTGTTGTTGTAAACTAATGTCTTTAGATTTGACTACAGATGTAATCCAGCTAATGCAGAATAGCACTTAGATGTAAATCTTACTTTCCTCTGATAACAGTAGCCTGTGTCTAATCTTTGATTCATGGCTAATTCAGAAAATTTTGAACATTCTGAGTTCATCACAAAATTAACAGCTTTCAGCTGACATCAGCTTGAAGAAAACCGGGAAACAAAGTCTCTTAATGGTCCTGATCCTGGTACAAAAACACATGAAATCAAAAAGATGGCATTATGGTAACGACATGCAATATATTTACAGGTGTTTTCTTTTCTGATACGTGTAATAAAAACAGTCAAAGCAAGCTAATTCTGAATGGCTGGTAGGTTTAGATTTAGTCAGCTTTAGGATGTGTATTTAGTTTATTCAACAGGCATACAGTAATAAAATCATCTATCTGCTGTTTTAATTCCTGCTTCTATTTTAACCAGCATTTTTTTTTATTTATTTTTGTGTTTTTTTTTAATGAACTTGGACTAAACCATGCCAAATCTGACTGTTCCTTGTGTTCTTTTGACAGCGTGACCTCCCCCTCCCCCCCAAGTGCAAGCGGTTTAAAATAGTTCAGTAACTTTATTACCTATTTACACTTTAAGAAACTATTGCTTTATAATTACAAATTGTGCTGGCTCAAACTGGAAACAACATTGTTATGGAGGCTCAGTGGTTTGTGCCACTGTAAACCATTAACTGTCCTCCCAGTCTCCCTTCATGGTTCAGACTATCAGTCTCTGCAAACCTGCACAAATATCTATCTTATCAAAAGAATATCTGTGTTTGCTTCCTCTGCGTGCCAACTACTGTTGAATTTTATTTTGCATGAAGTTTCAGCACTTTTCTCCTTTTTCCACAGGCTTTAATGAAACACATCACAGGAAGAATGAATGTGTTTCGTACATAAGCTCTTCAACACACAGCTGGATATTTTCAATTGTGAGTTTGTATGTAGTAGAGAAATGGTTTTCAGCTCTGTCACAGGACATTGCTCAAAAAGAATTAATTAATTGTTCTGTAGTGAAGCTTAATCCATATTCCCCACTATTCTCTGTTATATTTTCTTAGAATAAGTAACAGGGACCAACCAAAGTCATATGTAAGATTTAAGATAGATATATCAATTAAATCTTCAGCTATTGTCGGCAATACAGAATTTTTATGCTGCATTTTCTAGAAGGCAGTTTAAAGTGCTTACAAGAAACATTAAAAGATATGGTTAAGGCAGGTCTTCCAGGTGCCGCTTTAGCCCACAGGGTGATTGGATGACCACATGCTAAATGGCACTATGGCATGTGCCTTCCTGCTTTCCTGTCCAGTATTTGTTATTGAGCGCAATAAGACAGGTCTTCTCTCTTCCTTCACAGCTTGTCTGCATAGTTGTAACAGTAAAGACACTGTTCGAACACATTCTGAATATCAAAGCTAGTGTTTCTGAACTGTGTTGTTTTAGCCTCTTTGTACTGGTTTCCACTATGTTTTACAGTAGATTTATTGATTTCTGTACTGGACATTGCATCAGAATAATAAGGGGTGTATTTTCAGTTCACTTGTTTGTATTTGGGTCCTCAGCACTCCTACACTCTACATACAGCTCATGACACTTCTTTTAAAGCTGATATTTTTATGTTGTATTTGATTTGCTGCCCTTGTGAGCAACTTTGCAGGGTGAATTTTAAAAATTGCTCATTGTTGTGATATTTTTAATATATTTTTGCCCTTTTTAATGTTAAACCAAAAAGTTTTTGGTTCAGTCTAAACACAGTTTGCCATCATCTAACCTGATGTTAGCTGAGAGCCAAAAGCTTCAGGCTTCAGGAAACACTGTCACAAATACTTTTTAGACAGGACGCTTTTTGAAGCAAAAATTATTTGCGAAGCTCAACTTAAAAATGGGTTGAAATTGCTTATTGTAACTCAAAAGTTACACACAAATCATTGTACACATTTTAAATTTTTTTCTCATGCTGTATATCATAATATATGTGTTTATAACATAGTTTCTCTCCAATCAGCGCAGGACCTTGTGTCCAGTAAAACACTTGAATCCAAGTTTAAGTGACATTAAACCTGATCAGTATATGCAACAGCTTAGTTATATCTGTAATGTATGGATATCATATATTACATTGGATCAAAATTTTCATTTTTTTTATTTTTTAAAAACATGAATCTTCTCAACTTATGACATAATAAAATCAAAGTACACATACACCTGCTTCAAAAAAGAGCTCCATAAGTATGTATAAGGAGTTTCTCCATCTGAGAAGTAGAAATTTTATGAAAACTTGCTAATACAGACATTCATAGAACTCACTGAGTAACGTGACTAAACCTGCTGGTCTGGGTACAAAAGTGGGTGGAGAAAGACCAGCATCATAATGGGCTGAGCTTCACCTGCTGTAAAAGCTGTATCCTTGACAGAGAGGAGAGCAGAAAGTGGATACCATGCTCTGGTCAGATGAGGATATGGATACATATGTGAAGAGAGTGACAGAGATCTGAGTGAGAAGAAGAAGGCGCAGAAAAAGGAAATGAGACTTTGAGCTGCAGTCTGAGGCTGACTCGAGCATTTTCATCAACAGTCTAAATAGCAGTTTGATTAAAGTTTTAAGATATTTTATCCAATAATGGCAACTCTTTGGCGATTTACACTTTTTCTCTGCATGCTGCTGATGGCGTGTGGAGGCTTGAGCCTGGCTAGTAAAGAAGCAAAAACCCGAAGTTCACAAACAGAAACTGGGACACACAACACAACTGAAGAAGGTGGTCATGGAGCGGGGCCCATCACTACACTGCCTATTGTGACCTGGAAGTGGGATCACATCAGCGTACAGTACCTGGTGGCCCTGTGGGTTTTGGTTTGCTGGCTCTGCAAACTCCGTAAGTCTTAAAAAGTCCAATTCATGGAAGTGCTCTCCTTTTCTGAAATCTGTTAAAAATAATCCTCTGCACCCAAGATATTTTTTAAAATAATTTTGAAGTAGTAATAATTTGTTTCTAGTTTAGGGTTACGCACAACATGTATTTTTGTCACTGGTGCAATTATTATTATTTTTTTTTATTATTTCTCAGGTAAGAGCTCTTAAATGTATAAAAACGTGTGTGCTTATACACTTTAGTGATATTTAAATAGAGGCAATGTAAGATTAACCACAACTAGAATTTTAAAAAAAACCATGCAACTCTGTTTAATTAAAACCCCATCATCTTATATTTCACGGCTCTTCCTGAGCTTACTCATCATATAGTGAATTTTTGGATGTGTGACGGACGATATTTGAACCTCATAGAAATCAATGTGAAACATCGGCAACCCGGCATGCCGCGTTGCTTAGCAACACTTATTGTTTAAGCCGACTTTTACTTGATGGCCGCTCTAACACGAGCCAAGTCTGCGGAGAGTCTATTTACAAATATAAGTAAAGATATTGGCCATTAAAAACACATAAAAACATAGGAAATCACCCTTTTTTTTTTGGCAGACGATCCCTTTTTGGCAGGATACTCGATCAGACAGAACTCGCGGAATATCTGCCAAAAAGTGAGCGTCTGGAAAAAAAAGTGATTTGCAGAGTTTTCGTGTGTAATGTCCTTATCTATATTGTTTAAATAGAGTTTGGTGAACAGGCTTTACAAAGGGGTTATATATAACTTGCCCTTTTTTCATCTTTATGACCCCGTGTTATTGCACCTACATTATAACCAATCCAATTATATTTGCCACTTAAAATATCTTTATAGTACTATTGTTATATTTTTAGCAGTTCCTGTAAGCCTCTTGGCCAGATTAGCCTTTAAAACGAAATGTTCAACGTCAATGAGACTTTTTAACTGGATAAATAAAGGTGAGGTTAAACTCACTTAAAAAAAAACTGATTATAACTTTTTCCTTGTGACTGGAATGTTGTTTGGGGCTCCAGATGACTTGACATCATAAGTTTTCATGTCCCAGGATACGGGGACATTTGTTTAACATATTATAGGCCAACAAGTTATTTATAGGAGTTTAGAAATGGGTAGGTACTTTTTGGCATATACCACTGTTGCACTTTGTCTTCCAAAAAGTGATTTCCAACGTGTGTATTTTTATTTTTTTTTATATGTAATACCTTTACTTATAAATAGACTAAATAAACAGAGAAAATAGACTTTAGTGAATAGGATTTACAAAGGGGTAATTTATAAACTAAAGAAATGACTTATTTTGCAAGTATTTTAACCACTGGGCTATTTTACCTACAATATAACTAATCCAGTCCTTTTTAGCCAGTTGAAATATTTATAACTATTGTTATACTTCTTGCAATTTCTGCTGCCCTCTTGGCCAGGTCTCTCTTTAAAAAAAAAGTTATGTCATTGTCAGTTTAACTGGATAAAAGAAGGATATTTAAAAATCACTTTGCCAAAAAAATTGTGGCTTCTACCTTGTGACAAGAATGTTGTTTGTAGCTTGAGTATGAGGGATAGTTAGTGGGGGTAGGTTAATTGATCAATCTAAATTCCCCATAGGTGTGAATGTGGAAGTGAATGAGGTGTACTCTGCCTCTCACCCTTTGACAGCTGGCATAGCCTCCAGCGCCCCCTACAATCCTGAAAAGGATAAGCAGAAGCGAATGGATGGATGGATGGATGGACATGAGGGATACATTTGACATATGTTTCACATATCATAGGCCAATAAGTCATTAAAAGCAATTTAAATATGGAAAATCACTTTTTGGCAAATACGAGAAATCATTTTTCAGCACAACATTGTCTGTGCAGTGCGTCCAGAGTGTAGAGAACTATTTCAATCAAGTAAAGAGTGAAATTCAGAGCATAGCAGTCAAATCAGACAGGTTTTTTGATCCTGAGGTACAGAGCTGAGGATGTGAAGCTGCAGACTAAGGCAGAGCAGTGTGGATGGTTGAGGAGAGGTTGCAGTACTGGTGATCAGAAGCAGACGTGGACGAGATGATCTTAAAAATAGTTTGTCCAGCTGTCCACATATCCATCCAGCCCTTCTGACTCTCTGAGAGCTGGCACAGCTTCCAGCCTGATGAATATGTTGGCTGAGGGCGAGGAGCTTTCTCTAGCCCAACCAACTTCATCCAGGAGGAAATGTTGATCTCATCATCGCCATTCCAACATCGGCCATCCAGGTCCACACTACTGAATACTGATGGATATGTGGACAGCTGGACAAAGCCTCATCACTGCAGCAGCCTCCTCTGCGCTGATATCTAAAACAGAATTTCCAGTTTTGTTTTGCTGTTGTGAAATATAGGTTACTGGGGTCACTGGGGACACATTTAAACATCTGTAAAATGTAAAAAGAAAAAAACAAACCAAAAAATCACTTAGAACTATGACAAATGCAATTGAATGAAAAAAAAGAAGAAAAGGTTTAAATCCATATTTATACATACATTTTTTTCACAATCCATTAGATGCATGAAGCTCTCAAATTCAAGACCCTTGAGTTAGTACATTAAAACCTTATATCTGTCCACAGTCCCTAATTATAGTCTGAATCTGGATTCTCCCAATACCAACAGCATTGTTATTTAGTAGTCAGTAGTCAGAATGAAACTAATCAGGTTTTAGCAGGAAGCAGTTTTGCTATAGTTGAAAGGCAGAAAGTGACAAAGTCCAAAGGGGTTATGTCCTGCTAGTTCAGGGCATAACAATTAAAATACAAAGTTGCCTGACAGTCAAATGAAAACTCTGACATGGAGCAATAAAGGAGAAACACACAAGGCAGGGTAAATACACACAATAACAAATAATAAAGACAAGGACATGGTTATATATGCAGGAAGGTCATGAGGAATGACTGAGCCTAATCAAGGAGGTGAAACTAAACACAGTACACAGGAGACTAGAAACTACTGTAACAAAATGAAACCTCAAATGACTCAACAGGAAAATATGTTACACAGAGGCAGGAATTTGACAAGAAGATACAAAAAGGCACGGAGAGGCTAAACTGAACCAAAACACAATAAATTAAATATAAATAACAATGTAAATTCCAAAGTAATAAGAACTGGGGACTAAGAATCGTAACACAGAGGGCGACAGGAAACCTGATCAGAAATGGAGTTTAAAAAAACCCCTGGACTACTATGGAAGAGACAGAAATCAGGAGAAATTAAACAAACAAACAAAAAATAAGATAAAACCAAATTAGGTTATTAATTACAGACTCGATAAGAAGTCTACACAACAAAACTCAGTGACCGTGACACCACACCACACACCTGTTGCAACTTTTCCACACATTATACAGTATACACAGATGGATTTTGGCTCCATCTCATTTACAGTACATGTTTGAATGTATTTCTTCATTTGAAGGAAAGCTGGTGAAAATGCTCCTGAACCCACAAATTTAACAGGTATCCAATGACCTCTGTTCCATCACTGACTGTGTCACAAATCCCCGTGGACGTGCCCAGAAAATACAAACAAAGCAATAAATTGTCAAAGCAATAACTAAACCAGACAGTCACACACTGCAATCTTGCGTATGGTCAGTCGGCCTATAGTCTACTGGTTTTTAATTTAGAGCTGGTCACTAGATAATTACATGTCTGGCTCTTGGGGCCAGTGCTGCTGGTCTGTTTTGTCAGTCTTTTCTTGAGTTAAACCTTTTTAAACGTAAAGCTAACTCCTCAAAATCTCAGCTGATCTACTTCACGAGAGACCGCACAGATGTGGTTTTATAAGGAGTCAAGTTAGTGATCGAAAGTGAGAGTTTAAAAGTGTAAAAATATATTTTTTTGAAGTTATCTCATTATTTTTTGTTTGTTTATAGATTTCCAGTATTTTTTTTTTTTTTACAAGAGGTTCCTTTGAGTTAATTTTAAAGAAGTGATTAACCTTTGCATGGTGTGGAGAGAATCTTTAACTTGCTGGAGGTCCTTGAGTGAATATGTTTTAGTAATGGGAGAATATATGTCATGATCCTGGGCCATGTTGGCCCAGCATTCTTAGTATTTATGTATTTTGTTCCTTATTTAGGCCATGGTTCCTGGGTTGCTCTGTTACATTGTTCCTTATTTGATTTCCCCTTGTGACTTTTACCCCCTGTTTGCCCCTCTGTGTGTGTCTGTGAGCCCTCGTCTCCCCTCGTGTTTTATTCCATGTTTCCCCAGCCCATTATGCCAGTGCTCTCTCTCTCCTCCTGTCTGCACCTCTGTGTACTTCCTGTTTTACTTTGACAGTCTCCCGTCAGTGTTGTGTTTACTCCTGCCATGTCTCATTATGATTATCTGTGTCAGCTGTGTTCCCCGTGTGCTCCCACTTCCCTCGTTAACCCTCTGTGTATTTATGTGTATGGCTGTATCCCAATTCAGGGTCTGCAGCCTTAAAGTACGCAGCCTCAACGATCCTCAAGGGCCGCGTACTTAAAGACCGCTAAGGCCGGAAGTGCGAGGCTTGTGAAATGGGACGGTCTAGCCTCCGTCGCGTTGCCCAGGTTGCCTAGCAACCATGATACTAACAGCTGGAAACGTTTCATACAGCTTTGTTTGACAGAAATGAAGGAGAACATCTTTTGTTCATTTGTTAGTTTGTTTCTACATGAGCTTTGATCACGTCCTTAAAATTCAGGGAAATTAAGGACGCATTTCGAGCAGCCTTCGAATTGGGACAGCCTTCGTCGCATCGCGGTGACGTAATCGGCCTTAAAATGCGGCCTTTAAGGCTGCAGACCCTGAATTGGGATGCAGACCCTGAATTGGGATGCAGACCCTGAATTGGGATACAGCCTATGTCTCCCTCAGTTCAGTGTTGCGTCGTCAATGTCTCCTCCCCAAACCTGTGTGCCTTTCTGTGTTCCCTCGGTCTTCTGTTAGCATTCCCAGTTTAGTTCTGTTTCTTTGTAAGGCCTGCAATAAAGCAGTGATTTTGAGTTCAGTTCCTGTCTCCGTGAGTTTTGCGTTTGGGTCCTCATCTGCCTCCACACAGCCAGTTCATGACAATATATTCACTTTTACTGTGATATGAGTCTTACATATATAAAATTGGAAGCTTTATGATTGTTTTAGCTGCTTTCTATATGTTTGGAGTGACATACACAAATTTGTACATTAACTCTAAAACCTAAAAGCAAAAAGACTTATTTTTCATCCAGCAAAAATATTCATTTCGATTCTCTCCTTGCACAAATGTAAGCTGTATTGGGGACTATAGTTTTTGGAATTTAATCTTCAACTAATTTTAAATACAAATGTGCACAACATAAGTGCAACCCTGTGGGGTAAGAACAGGTGTACACTCTGGTTCAGTAGTTTTTATTATATAAATTTTAATGACACTTTATGAGCTAACATGTGGTTATCTTTGGTTATGCAGACAGGTTTCACACACGATCCAACCACCTCACTTGTTGCTCATATCCCCAGATGCTTTTTTTTTTAGATAAGCAAAAGTTGATCATTTGCAGAAGTTGCAAATGGTCAACTAGAGTTTTATATTTAAGGTTAAGTGAACTGAAGTGAACTGAGCTTTGAACATTTGCCAGCTCCTTCCTGACAGGAAGAAGAGCCACTTAAAATCAAAGGTTGTTACAATTGATTGATGGTTCTTGTCTTTGTCTTGTTCTTTTTTATCCTCTCAGTCATTGAGGCCAACCATAATGTCACCAACTACATACCCGAGAGTGCCCTGCTCATCTGCTCTGGTTTCATTTTGGGTGGCATGATTTGGGGTGCAGACAAGGTGCAGACCTTCTCACTGAACCCGACAGTCTTCTTCTATTTCCTGTTGCCTCAAATCATTCTGGATTCAGGCTACCACATGCCAAACAAGCTCTTCTTCACTAACCTGGGTGCTATTTTGATCCATGCCGTCATTGGGACCTGCTGGAATGCTGCCAGTTTGGGGCTGTCACTATGGGGGTGTCACATGGGAGGAGCCATGGGTAAGAGAGGATCTTTAATTTATTCCATTTCAGCACACCTGCTGCTACGACTCACACAGAGGAAGCGATCCATTCTGAGATGTTTAGACTGATAGCTACGATTTGTGATATTTGTAGTGTTGTTTAGCATACTAAAGGATTATTAAAAATCTAAGTGAAAGAAGGAGACATTTAAAAATATCAGTTAGTTACTTCGTTGGAACTAACAATCCACATTTTGAGGCATGACTGATAAGGATTTGGTCAGTAGCATGTTGGTTATTATAATCCAGAAGGGGCCAAATTTGGAAAAAAGGGTGGATTTCTACATTATCAGCTACTGATAGAAAGCTTGGTTATTAAGCTGTATGCATAAACTGGGGGCTAATTAGTGCTATTTTTTTTTTTTTAAATACTCACACTTAACTCACAAAACGTTTTGCACAAACTCTGCATCGTAATAATTGAACTGTGCATAAAACGTGCACAGTAAATCTTGCTGGCTGCACAAAACAGAGAAAAAAAACTTTATTTATATAACAAAAAACTAAAATACAAATTCATGTTTCTCAAAGTGTAGCAGACAAATAGTGAGAAAAAAGGCAATTAACAATGGAAGAGAGACAGACCATCATAACACACACGTTGTTGTGACACAAACATAAGCTTCAAACCTGGCTTTATATTTTACCCCTGAAGGCTGTGATTGTTCTGGAACAAAGACATGATGAATAAATGATAGTTAGTACAGTCACATGACTTAAGCAAGCTGCCTTAAAAGAGCTTTCTTTAGTATTACAGTAATCCTTTAATCCTTTACTTTTATTCTTTGTTTGAATACATTAAACAACAGCATCAGTAGCTGCTAATTTGGTTTAATTCCCAAACTTTCTCCAAATGCAGACTTAATAAGTTTATTTTATGCTTAGGCCTTGTCCACTGCACTGGATGAGACTGGAGACACGATTTATTCTATTAATGAATTAGAATGCTTACTTTGTCATTCTCAGCTACAGAAAATATGAGCTAGGTTTATTGTATTTCCGGCCCGCTGTATCTGTACAGGTGACCTGGACATCGGTCTGCTGCAGTATCTTCTTTTCGGCAGTCTGATGGCTGCTGTGGACCCCGTGGCTGTCTTAGCTGTGTTTGATCAGGTCCACGTTAACGAAGTCCTCTTCATCATAGTGTTTGGAGAGTCGCTGCTCAACGACGGTGTGACAGTGGTTAGTATGATAAACTCTGTAAACGCAAGCTTTTCACCAAACCAAAACGGGGAGTCTGCTTACACACCGCAAAGAGCAATGAGGCCGAGACCTTACCGAGACGGGGAGCTCAGGTTTCTAGAATCCAAAACAGCAGCGCCTGTTCCTTTAATGACTATTAAAACCTTTACTGTGAAAAAGCAAGCCAGAGTCCTTTAACAGAGCACCTGGTTAACAAATTTTGATATGAAGAAAAACAAACTCAGTATTAATATTGATGTCTATGCTATCTTAACATCCAAAAACCTGCCTCCTAATAATGTCAGAAAGCCTTCTAACAAGACAGAATAAAAATTGCGTATACATCGCACTTCATTTGACTTTGACCTTTGACTGTACTTGAGATCATTTTTATACTCTTGCATTTAAGAATTTTTTTCGTTAAAAGAATCACATTACATTTAATACATTTAAAGGGTTTAATTGTTTTATTATTATTATTATTATTATTATTATTATTATTATTATGTTACATATTTTGTGTGCAGGTAAACTTTAGCAGTTTCTAAAATAGAAAACAAAGGGCAGTTCATTCTGATATTTCTCAGTTTGAATATTTATGATTGCTGGTGATTAATAATCAATAGCTTACTTCATTACTGAAATAATCGATGGCTTCAGCCCTAATTTGAATCATGAAGTTACACTCTATTCACTGCTCGAAAGCTTGCACACCCTTTTTAAAAACAAGGTTGGAGGCCTCTGATGGAATTACGGGGAGTGTTTAGTTAATTCAAAGCTGAATGTAATAACTGATTTATGATACAGCATTAAATAAACTCAGACTTAATTTCATTTAATGTATGCCACGAGTGTGAGTACAAATTGCAATAAAGCAGGTGTCAGCAACTTTGTTTGGTAACAAGATCCAATTATGTAACTAGAATAGAATATAATAGAATGGCCCTTCTTGTAATTGTACATGTACAATGAAATTTTGTGCTCCATATCAACTGTTCAGGTATAAAATAAAAACAGTACACAGCAGGAATAAATAACAAACAAGAGAAATATATACATATATAGTGTTTTTTAACAGTCCGAATAGCGAGGGGAAGAAATTGTTTGTGCATCTGGAGGTGTGGGACCTGCCGAGCCTTCTTTACGAGGGCGTTGGTGTTATGGGTCCAACATTAACATAAGACCATTGGAGATGTGGGTGCCCAACAAATTAAAGATTGAGACAGATTCCATCTGTTCTCCTCCTATAAGAGGGGAGAGGACCTGTCTATGCCTCTTGAAGTCTCTACCTATGTCCTGAAGAAACTGGACCTTTGGTGATTAGGATGTCTGGACTTATGGTGCTGAATGAGCTGTAGTAGTGATCATATTGGGCAAAGGTGCGAGATCCTCTACAAGTTTGATGCTGCTGTTGTGGATTGGGGAGCTCTGGCCTTTGTAGTTGGTGAGCGTTTGGATGCCCCTCCACACCTGAGGAAGTGAGGAAGCCCTCTATCATTCACCTGAAAGCCTCCTTGGCCTGTTTGATGCCCCTCCTCAAGTTGGCAGGGATGTGGAGCAGTTCTTTTCTGAGACACTGGAGCTGCAGAATAAGATGGAGATAGAGCTACTCAGCAAGTTTTCAATGTGCCTCATTAGAAAGTGGAGCGAATGGGAAGGGGAAGGTGTGCTCTCCTCATCCAGCACAGCGATGCAGGTGCTTCCGAGCCCGTTTAACTACTGATGCTGTATTAAGTGACCAGCCCAGACTATCAGTTATCTGTACTCCCAGAAACATGATGCTGCCAACTATCTTCACCACTGCTGTGTCATCTGCATACTTAATGATGTGATTAGAAGCAGGTGCAGCACTGCAGTCATGTGTCAGCATTGTTAACAGCAGTGGGCTTGGGAACGAGGCCTGTTTGCCTGATTGAATTCTCCTACTACAATACAAACGCCCTCTGGCAAAGTGGCTTGAAACTCAGTGAAGGTCTTAAAGATCATTCAGGGTCTATTTTGTGTTTGCACTGGAGGGGATGTTTACAGCCATAATATTCATAGCGGTAAATTCTCTGGGCAGGTCACACAGTCTGCCACTAACAGTGAGCAGCTCTGTTTCAGGAGAACACTGACTTAAGACCGCTGCTGTGTTTTTACTTCATCTGTTGCTTGTGTAAATATAAAACCCACCTCCACAGAATTTACCACAAAATGTTTGGCTCCTGTGTAGCCACATTGTGATTAACCCCATGCAGACTAACTACATACTCAATCAGAACCATGGCACAGGAATCTCTCACCTCCCGTTTTGATGTTAGGTCCAGCACTGAGAATATGATGGAAGTTTATCTCCTGTTGAGTGCTACATACTAGAAAAGAAAAGTCTGAAAACATTCCAGTCCGACTGTCCAAACGCTGACAGTTTTTTGTTTGTTTGTTTTATATATACTGATCACTCAATAAGTTTTCTTTTTTTTCTCTTAGGTGCTTTTTAATGTGTTTGATGCATTTGTATCGCTGGGAGGAGGCCGAATTAATGCAGCAGAAATTATTAAAGGAATAGGTAAGCTATAACATTTATTAATCTGGTAAAAGAAAATGTATTTGTTCATGCAGTGTAATTGCTCACAGCCAAGTCTGGCAAAGTGTAGAGTGTCCCTGTTGCAACACACAAATGTGTTGACCATTTTGATTTGTCGGGTGTGGACAATAAATTAAACACTTTTTATGCTATCACTGCCCTGTAAGGCAAGTAGGTTTAGAGGGGAGTAAACAATAGCACTAAAAAAATAGATTTTTATATGTTTCCTCTCTCTCCACAGTTTCCTTCTTTGTAGTTGCATTTGGCGGTTCCCTTGTGGGCATAGCATTCGGCATACTAATTTCACTTCTGACCAGATGCACAAAAAACATCCAGATCATCGAGCCAGGCTTCATCTTTGTCATGGGATACCTTTCCTACCTGACTGCTGAGATGCTTTCTCTGTCTGCTATCCTTTCGTGAGTATTTCACAACTGAAATATAATTTGTTTGATTATGTCTGTATCCATTTTATATATATATAAAAATGAGGTAAACATATTTAGATTTTACTTTGCGGTTCCTTCTGTAGGACTACATTCTGCGGTGTGTTATGTCAGAAGTACGTCAGAGCAAACATGGATGAGAGTTCCGTCCAAACAGTCAAATACGCCATGAAGGTTTTCGCCAACGGATCAGAAACCATCATCTTTGTTTTCCTCGGTATCTCGGCCATCGATAAGGTTATCTGGGTTTGGAACACGGGCTTCATCCTCCTCACAGTCTTCTTCGTCTTTGTGTATAGATTCATTGGTGAGATTTTGTTGTTTGGCTATCACTGTTGAGTCAAAGCATCACACACATTGTGGGGTAAAAAACTTGGTGTGTTATGCAAAGAAATCTTCTGCTGCTGCAGCACAAAGATCAAATGACACACATTTACAAGAATGCATGTGTCAAGAACACTGAGCGACCGGACTCAGAGGCAGGATTCACAGTAATCAAGTTTAGTGAGTTTATTTACAATGAAAACACCAGAGTGATACATACAGGTAGTGATAAGGGGAAATAGGGGCTCCAGGAATCCAGGGGAAGGGGCAGCCAAACAATGTCTTCTCATTTACTCTGCTCAGGCTGTCTCTAAAAACACTGTGCAGCAGGGAAAATCCAGGAAAGGTCTGTACACAAGAGGGACAACAATGAGATTAGTATGAGGCAAAGAAAACACTAGACTTGAGTGCTGGGCTTTACTAAAAGTGTAATTCAACAATCCAGCAAAAAGCACCACCGATGTGTGAAGTCTTTAAATAACTGTGTGTGTTTGTATGTATATTCCAGGTGTGTTTTTCCTGCAGTGGATCCTTAACAGGTACAGGCTGGTTCCAGTTGAATTAATGGATATGGTGATCATGAGCTACGGTGGCCTACGAGGGGCTGTTGCATATGGCCTGGCTGTGTTGCTGGATGAGAAAAAGATAAAGGAGAAAAACCTGATGATCTGCACTACACTCATTGTGGTGTACTTCACTGTCATCTTGCAGGTAGTGAATATTTGGAGTTGATAATTAGCTAAAATATGTGTACATTAGTTTGCTTGTTAATTACACAGTCTGTGTTAGAGCTTAATTTTGTTGGCACATTTGTGCTTGACATTGTTGCAGGGAATAACGATGAAACCTCTGGTCATGTGGCTTAAAGTAAAGAGAGCTGCAGTGGCTGAGGTCTCACTCCTGGAGAAAATTACAAACAAGGTACATCTTATAAAACACGCCATGTTTCACCGACAAAAACGTTTCCCGCCCAGTTTCTACAAAGTCCTTCTCCTTTCTTTAGATGTTTAATCACACTCTGGTTGCCATAGAAGACATATCAGGACAAATAGGAGATAACTACTTCAGGAGCAAGTATGTACAAGACTTAATGCATAATTCTAAAATGCCTTTTAATTTTAAAGTAAGCAACAGTGATATTTCTTTTTGTAAAGGTGGAGGCATTTTGAGGAGAAGTGGATGACGCCATTTTTGATGAAGCCATCTGCAAGGAAGAAACAAGATGACGTGTTTGATGTCTTCCATCAGCTGAACCTTAAGGATGCCATGGAATATGTGACTGAAGTGAGAATCATTTGTGCAAATTCAAGTATATTTTGCTCAAGTATAAATTAAATGACACTGAGAAGATTACTGATGTTGTCTTCTGTTGCAGGGCGAGCGTAGAGGCTCTCTGGAGTTTGTCCGTAATGACAGCGCCATTCTTGATTTCAAGAAAAAGCTGGAAAGTGAATACACAGAGGCCATGCCTGACATCCCACCATACATGATACATGATGATGGTGCAATGTTCACTATGGGGTGAGCAATCTGGATTTTTATGACAGTGTGAAAATATATACAGAGGGTAAAATAAGTATTAAACACGTCACCGATTTTAAGTGAATATATTTCTAAAGGTGTTGTTGAAATAAAACTCTCACCAGATGTCAGTAACAACCCATCCAATCCACACATGCAAAGAAATCAAACTATTGATGTCCATAAATTCAGTTATGTATAATAATGAGAAATGACACAGGGATAAAATGCTTACTGGATTTTTTTTTTAATGCTTTGTACAAAAGTCTTTGTGGTTTCAAGAAACTAGTCACATGCATTGCCAGGAGCATCTGGTCATGGGTAGTTTATTTTGAAATGATGTTCCTTCCACTTCTGGATCGTGGCCCCAGCAGTGCTCACTGCAACCTTCACTAATTTCAAAATATCTTCTCTAATCAATGCCATCAGTGTGTTTTGCAACAATTATGCTCTGACGGTGTTGCGAGAGCTCACTGGTTTCACTGATCATGAGATGCTTGTCGTGTGGCACCTTGATAATGAGACACCAGTTTATAACCCATCAATTGGGACTGAACAAGCTGAAGTTAATTTGCACTAAGTGGCTGGATTGCGTTCTGATTGCTGGTGTCATGACTTTTCGTGGCTTTTTGCATCTCCCTTTCTTCATGTGTTCAATGCTCTTTCTTTGTGTCATTTGTCATTTTACACACAAGTTAATTTCTTGACATAGTTTGATTTCTTTGTATGTGTGGATTGGATGGGTTGTTCCAGATAATGTTGTGAGAATTTGATATTAATAGCACCTTTAGAAATATATTTAATTAGAAAATTTGTGTACTGATTTGATGCATTCAATACTTTTTATACCTACTTAATAGACACAACTTACTGCGACTATTCAGTGCCTTCAAACAGCTTCCGTTCACCACCATATTTTAAAAATGAAACCAGACTCTTTTGATATTGTTGTATTGCTTTAAGTCACTGACATGATTGGCTTCCTCTGCAGTAGAGACCATATTCCATCAGTGAGCCTGGAAATGCACGAGCAGACCATGAAGGCTATGAGGGAACCTGAGGCAGTTGATGTTCACCACCTTCTGGATCAGCATCTCTACAAGAGCAGAAAACAGGTAATGAGCAAATTCAGTCATTACATGAGGGACTTACTAAAGCATCCTAGTAATGCACGTCCATTTAACCATTAAATTACTGAGGTGAATATGAACGAAAAACAACAAACTGTTATTTATGGCTGGCTATAGACAGATGTATATTTTCTGTATATATGCAAATCCTCAGCTTATTTGCTTGAACTGTGGCTGAGCTTGACTTTGTGTCCTGGCTGAACTATTGCTGGTTTCTGTTTTATAAAGGAGTAACAAACTGACTTCTCATTCTGTTGTTTATAGTATCGCCACGGGTTCAGTCGCAGTGATTTCAAAATCAACAGAGATGAGAAAGAAGTCCAGGAGATCTTTCAGAGAACCATGAGGAACCGGTTGGAGTCATTCAAGTCTGCAAAGATGGGTGTTTCACCTCCAAAGACACTTGTCAAGTACTCAAAGAAAGAACAGCAGGAGAAGGTAAAGACAAAAAGAGGGAATAAGCACACCCTACCACTGTTTACAGAGTTGATTATGTCTCTTGTGAAGTCCAGTGAAGACGAAATACGGTCCTTCCCCAAAGCTTCATTTTTAGTTTTTTTTCCATTTGACTTCAGTGTAGTACTGAAAATCCTTAGTACAAGACAGCGGTCTGGAAACTGAAAACCAGCTGCTGGACTTTTGGGAGAGAAATGTTGTCCTTTTCTTTTTAAATGTTGGGTGGCTCAATAGACCTGTTTCATGATGCTCCAAATGTTTTTAGTTGGTAAAAGTTCTTGACTGCAGGCAGGCTGTCAGCACCCAGACTCTTCTATGAAGTCATGTTGCTGTGATAGCAATCTGCAAATTAGCAAAGCCTTCCCTGAAAAACATGTCATCTGGATGGGAGCATATTTTGACCTTTATACATACCTTTTAGCACTGATGGTGCCTTTACAAATATGCAAGCAACCACTTCCATATGCATCTCCATACCATCCCAGATGCAGGCTTTTGAACTGAGTGCTGGTAACAATCCAGAGAGTCCCTCTCCCCGTTAGTCTTGAGAATGTGGTGTCCATGTCTTGCAAAAAGAATTTCACATTTTAATTCATCTGATCATGGAACAGTTTTTTCATGTTGCCTCAGTTTCTTTGTTTTTATGATTTTTTTAAAAGGTACATTGTGTTATATTTCTTCTTTTGTCTTTGATGTCAAGAAACATTTAATTTTATTCATTTTTAAATCCTGCCTGGAAGTTTTATCAGTCAGAATCATGATCTGAATGTACTGTTATGCCAAACAAACTTGGATCTTTCCAAGATCAGCTCTATAAATTCTCTATAAATTCTCCTATTGTTCATGTGCGTCATTTATCTAGGTCAAGTTTATTTATATAACGCATTTCCCAGAGCTCATGCTGCACAAAGTCTTTAAAAACTAAAATGCAACTAAAACAATTAAAATGTGCAGCAATAAAAATATAAAAGAGAAAAAGTAATACAATAAGACAATAAAGACAGCCAACACAACAATGGCCATAAGGGATATTTAGACGTGGAGTGAAAACAAAAGGAAGCATTAAACAATACTTGGAAGTGCACAGATTTGTGGGTGAATTGCCAAAGGACAATGGGACACTGAGACATTAATACAAATCAAGGAGGCCGAGACAAGAGAATTAGATTCAATACACAGCACAGGTGACAACAAGATGCCAAAGGAAAGATAGAAGCTAAACACAATGGGGCACAAAGGAAAGACTAAGAAAACAATAATCAGCAATAGTAAACGATACAAAATAAACCGAAGTCAGACACTTTGCAAAATAATCAGAAACTCAAACAAGGAAATAGGACTCGAGATATGCAGAAATGTGGCAAACACATAAATAATAATTGATTGTTGTTGATAAGTGATTGCAGAGTGCCCTCTGCTAGACAAACTAGGTAACATTGATATTGGTGTGACATGGCTGAGGGCGTTGATCTTGTCTCTTTTACTTTACCTTCAGTTTTTTTTAAACATCATATGTGATTAAATAAATCTCCTTCGTTCTACAGATCCCAAATGGAAAGTCAGTGAGCAAGACTAAACTCTGCCATTCTGGTGATGAAGGTTTGTCTGCTCGTGGGGTTTTTTGTGTTTTTGTTTTTTTTTTCAGATTTAAAGTCTTTACAAACTAATTTTCTCATTTTCATTTTATAGACTTTGAGTTCTCAGAGGGAGATAGCGCCTCTGGCTATGACTCGTCATACCCTTCTTTCTCCATGAGAGCCACGTACAGACCAGGAGGTGAGATCAATGCACTTTCTACATCCTGTATGAAACCAAACATATGTTTTTGAGAATGATTAAGAGAATAGCAGATGCTGTTATTATAAACACAGAGATTAGGGAAACATACAGAGGGAACTAAATAGACAGTTTGTATGCAATAAAAAAAAACCAAAACAGGTGAAATATAAAAGTGTGGTAGAAAGGTCTCTACAGAGCTGCAGATGAGCCACAAACCACACCACACAACAAAAAGTATGTAAGGTATGTAAAAAGCTGCAGGGTAAAGGCACCAGACTGTCATACAACACAAGGACTTTGTACTAGTGGACTGACAGGTTAAAAACCAGCTAATGTTCAATCCGTCTGTGTTGAATATTTCCATTCTTACCTGTTGGGAACAGTTTAGGGCTACAGTGCAAATATGAAAGCAGCTCATTATCAAAGAATTTATTTTGAATTTCCTAATACTGTTCTGACTCTGCAAGCAAACACCTATAAAACACTTTCACAGTTGAGTTGAGTTTATGTATAAATGTCAAATAAAAAAACAACAACAACTCCAGAACAGCGAGTGTATTTGAGTTTAAATGTTTAAGCTGAATTAAAGTGGATAGACCACAAGTGCAAGGGATGAGCAGCCAATAATGGTTTCACTTGTATGAAAATGTAATGCAGAGAACAACAGTGGCCCTAATATTGAACCCTGAGGTACTGATTCAGTTTTTTCTTTCATTAAGGTGGGATTGAGAACCCAGCCTTCATGCCAGATCTGTACCCCACGGATTTGTTGCAGGAGATCCCTCCTTGGCTGGCAGAGGGTGAGCCCGACAGCAGCATGGTGGCTCCGTCATTGCGAGCCCAGGCGAACCTTCCCAATTCACCTATGGAAATGCACCGCCTGGGGCTTCTTCCTGCCAGCACTCGCTCTACTGACACAAAGCAGATGAACAATGATCAGTTGCCCCCTCCGCCAACACCTCCTCCTCCTCCACCTCCCAGTGGCCACATGTAACTGTATCCCAATACAGACACCCTGTTCTGTCTCACTTGAACCTGGAACAAAGACACAAAACCAACCTCAGACTAATTAATCATCTACTCTCATACTGACAAGAAAATGTTTATTTTCCATGACTATGGTTAGCTCCTGTGTTTCTACACAAAACATTTACATAACCTCTTTAAACAACCCCTGCTGTTTTTAGGTTCACCCTTCACTTGGCAAAAGAAAAACTGCACTGAAACAAATCCTTTATGTTCAACATTAGATATATGTTGAACACTGTCATATAGTCTATGGTTTGTAGTAAACATGCTATTGAAAATTATTATTTAAGGTTTTTTTTTTCCAAAACATCTTAATATTATGTATAAACCTTTCAAATGATGTGTAGATATCAATTATAAAAACAGTGATTTAAAATACTTTCTGAATCTATAATCCATACATTCGTATTGCAGAATACCACAACAACTTTCACCACTTGGGGCACTATTTTGTGTGAAAGATGAAATATTACTAACAAATAAAATGCTACATAGGTCAATGATGCAAACACATTTTAGTGGGATGCATTTAAACATTTGCAGCATATATAATGCAGATTCTTAGTAATATTTAGTGAGGCTCCAGCCTGCTCTGAACGCTCTCTGTTTTTCGACTTTTGACTTGTTACATTCCCCTGAGGGGTCTAGGCGGTGAGGGGGAAGTAACAAAAAGTGTCCGGGTCAGGAAAAAGGAGTCAAGGAGGCAAAAGGGTTAAATTAAATAGTTTTATTAAGCCGCTATCACCATTTAAGGAAAACAAACAAAACTCAAGCGTTGGTCAATAAAGTAAAAAGTAAGTCAAAAAGAGAGCAGCTCACTAGCTACAACCACACAAACACACAGCTCACTAGCTACAAACACACAGCTCACTAGCTGCAACCACACTAATGGCACTCTGGCCCAGAGCTCACCTTTCCCTGGGATTAAATACTTTTAATTACTGACGACAGTCAGCTGAGTAAAAGGGAAAGGTGGCACCTCAGGCAGAAGCGATTGAAGGACACTCCCACACAGGCACCTTCAGGAGGAGGCCCTGCTAGGGCCGTAACAGACTCTTGCAATGGAAGGGAGAAAGGACATCCCAAATATGGTCATCTCAGATGCTCCACCCACCTTCCGTTTCAGAGGGTCAAACAATTAGGAAAAAGTTGGTTTAAAGGCAGATGATGAACTAAGAGGTATTCATTAAGGGCCAGTAGAAGATAAATGAGGGTATCAATGAGGATTATTATGAACCATGAATAATGCAAAGCTACTCTTGTCTGAGAATCAAAATCTGCAGGTGTAAATGAGTTTGATGTGCCCATTTTAATTTCTTGTATTGTTTTAATTTTCTAATAAATAGAATAGGTGTGACTGTTTCTCTGTCTTTCTGTGTTAGCTCTGGCGACTTTCTTAGGGTGTACCCTCCCCAGCACCCTTCACAACCCTGAATTGGATAAATGGAAGAAAATGGAGAGATGAACTGATTAAGTGTATGATCAAAAATCACATGAAAAAGAACTTTAAAAAGATGTAAAAAAAAAAAATCGTTTTAATCAACTCCATCTGAGAAGTTTAATATTGGTGAGAAGCTGCTAATAAAGCCATTCACAGGCTTAAATTATACCACTGAGTAAAGTGACCAAACTTGCTGGTCTGGGTACAAAAGTGGGTTGAGCCAGGCCAGCATCATAATGGGCAGTGTTTCACAAGCTTTGAAAAGCTGTATCCTTGATATACAGGAGAGCAGAGAGTGGATACTATGCTCTGGTCAGAAGAAGAGGTGGATGTATGTGGAACATTTATGTCAACAATCTGATGGCATATAGTTTGCTGATGGTTTATAAGGGATTTTATCCAAGAATGGCAGCTTCTTGGGGATTTACACTTTTTCTCTGCGTGCTGCTGATGGTGTGTAGAGGCTTGAGCCTTGCGGGTGAAGATCCAGATCAAACTTTATCAAGCAGTGGTCAAGTAAAAACCCGTAATCCACAAATAGACAATGCAATGAGCTCAAACCACGGCACAACTGGAGAAGGTGGCCATGCAGTGGAGCCCATCACTACACTGCCTATTGTGTCCTGGAAGTGGCATCATGTCACCACCCCGTACCTGGTGGCGCTGTGGATCCTGGTTTCCTGGCTCTGCAAACTTGGTGAGTCCTGCAAAGTCCTGTTTCTGCAAGGCTCCGCTCTCCCCTCATCAACCAGAAACCCTGGAAAAGCTATTTTTGCACAAAGCTATTAAAACCTATGAATTCTACACTCAATTTGAATATCTATTGTGTAGAACACAGAAAAAATAATGAGAATTTAAAATTCCTTTAACTATTTGCTGCTATCTACATTGTTAATTGGTGATTTTGCCTCCACACCTTAGGTGTTAAAGTGGGATTCAGTAGGTGGGATGTTATAGCAGTGCAGAAAAGAAAATAATTGTAGAACATAGAAGTAGGTCCCAATAATTTCCAGATTTCTTTGCCTGCAGGCTACAGGCTGTGAGCTGTGCTGCTACTCTTTGTAGATTCCATCCATCCATTGTCTTCCACTTATATAAGCAGATGTAACATGAGCTACCGTAACTGATTTCCCACTCCTAGACAGTGTAAACCTCTTAGACTGACCATGAACACTATCGCTGCTCTACACCAACCCAACATTCAATTCAACACAATTTACTTTTATAGCGCCAAATCACAACAGTCACCTCGGAGCATTTTAGATTATAAGGTACGATAATATAGAGAAAATCACAAAAATCTGATTATCTCACTTTGAGGAAGCTAATCGCTATTAGCTGTCCTAAAAGTTGCTAGAAGTCGCTAAATGACATCATAGCCTAATTTGCATAATTGGTCATGATAATGTTACTGTAACCTACATTGTAGGAGAGAAAAATAACATTGTGGGAGAGACATAAAGTGAGTTAAAAATGTCTTAAATGCATTTAGAATTTATTTAAACTACAAATTAAATTTCTTTGAACAATTATTGTTTTTTAATGTCACAATTCCAACCCTGCTCCTTTATCCAGGCTTGGACCGGCAAAAGTGACCCCAAATGGGCACTCTGGTGAAGTTACTTTGTGTTAGTGTGTGTGTGTGTGTTTGTAAGTAGTTTTAAACCTTGTGATCCACAAAACAACATAACAGTAGAACTGACTGCGTTACAGTCAGTGCGGGAGTTGCGGCTTGCAGTTTGGACACATAGGTGTGAGCATCTCCTGCCCTGATAGCAGCTGGGGGAGGACAATCCTCCGCCTGTGAGCGCGGGCGAGGTGCCCACCACAGCACCCGCTGCTTGTTGAGAGTAAGAACGATACACGCTTTTACGTCAAGAAGTTGTCATAAATAAGTCTCCAATAACACCAGAGAAAGTTGCCAGATTAGTTGCTAGTCGCTTTTTACAAAAAAAAGTCGCTAAGGGGGTCTGAAAACTTGCTAAATATAGCGACAAAGTTGCTAAGTTGGCAAAACTGCATGTGGCTAGCTACCATAGCTGTGTAGCTAGCCACCACGTAGAACATCATTATATACCAGCTAGCCCAACTTCAGCAACCTTACAAATGTCACTAGTGTTTAGTTTTCTAGGTTCATTAATGTCTGAAGTGATAGTAGAGCTGTACATTTTCAAAAATCCCTCATTCAGAACATGGTATATTATGTTTAGGTGGAAACTAGCGAGCTAACTCCTTGCTAACTTTGAACTCCGTTAAATTTGATGAATCCTGTTTTCATGGATGCCTGGATGTTAAACTTAATTATTACACTCGGTAGAGCAGCCATAGTGATCATTTTGTTAAAGATGAAGAATTTAGACAGTTTTTAACTCTAGGTGATCCTACAGTGTTCATTTGACTTAGGGCAGGGGTCAGCAACCTGCATGCGGCTCTTTAGTCCTTATAGTGCGGCTCCGTGTGGTTTGGGAAAATAAATTAGAAGTATTTAGCTGAAGTGTATTTTATTTATGTTAGTTCTTTTTTAAACTTGTAGTTCTAAATTGGAAGATTATTGTGATATTGAAATATAAAAATAAAATTATATTCTATTATTTTTAATCGCTCAAAATAAGCGTCACACTCGCGGAAGCCGGTATACGCTATTATTGATTGATTGATATGTTTATTGATTATTGATTAGCATTCAAATATCTCAGTGAAGACAGAACAAAGATTTACCACAAAGCAAGAAAGCATGAGACAAGGCTAATCAAAAGGTATTGGCTGAAGCATTTGCTTATTACGCCAACCCTTTTAACAAAAGATCTTTTAGCATGCAGCTCCTGTACACAGGGCTCGAAGCAAATAATAAAATTCAATTCAATTCAATTTCATTTATATAGCGCCAAATCACAACAAATGTCGCCTCAAGGCGCTTCATAGATACAGAGAGAAAAGCCCAACAATCATATGACCCCCTATGAGCAAGCACTTTGGCGACAGTGGGAAGGAAAAACTCCCTTTTAACAGGAAGAAACCTCCGGCAGAACCCGGCTCAGGGAGGGGCGGCCATCTGCTGCGACCGGTTGGGGTGAGAGAAGGCAAACAAAGCAAAAACAAAACAAACAAACAAACAAACAAGAAAAAACACCACCACCTTAGTAAGTAACTACATCAAAGCAAAAGAATCAAGAGGTTTTCTGTTTTTTGTTTTTGTTTGTTTTTTTTTGCTCTTTTCATTCTTGATATATATATTTTTCTAATACTCTATTTTTAAACATATTTTTAAACAAGGAAAATGAACTACACCTTTTTAAATCACTGTCATAACTATTCCACAGGTTAACTCCTCTAACAGAAACACATCTCTGCTTTATATTTGTCCTTATCTTGTTTTTTTTAAAGAAATCTGTTCCCCTTAAGTCATATTGACTCTCTCTGACTTTGAACAGCTTCTGAGTACTGGGGCAAAGCAAGTTATTTTGTGCTTTATACATTATCTGTGCCATTTTGTATTCAACTAAATCATAAAATTTCAGGGTATTCAGATTAATAAACAAAATGTTAGTTGGTTCTATATAGTTTGATTGGTTTATAATTCTTATAGCTCTTTTTTGCAACTTGAAAATAGGAAGAGTGTTCGTTTTATATGCATTACCCCATATCTCCAGACAGTAAGTCATATATGGAAGCAACAGAGTACAATAGAGTGTGTATAATGATTTTTTGTTCAGGACATGCTTTGTTTTATAGAGAATAGCAATGGTTTTTGACATTTTTGTTTTCACATGGTTTATATGAGACTTCCAACTCAGCTTATCATCAATTATCACTCCAAGAAATTTATTTTCGTACACTCTTTCAATTTCAATTCCATTAACCCTGATTTTAGATACATTTTTCATTTGTCTAGTGCCAAAAATAATCAATTTTGTTTTCTTTATATTTAATGATAACTTATTTACATCAAACCAGTTTTTTAATATATTTAACTCCTTTTCCGCTGTAGTCAGAAGCTGTTCTAGGTTTTTACCTGAGCAATACAGAGTGGTATCATCAGCAAACAATACACATTTTAACAGTTTGGAAATGCTACATATGTCATTTATGTATAATATAAATAATTTAGGGCCCAGCACAGAGCCCTGAGGAACACCACAAGTTACCTTCAACTGCTTAGATTTTACATTATTGAATTCGACATATTGATATCTGTCATCCAGGTAACTTTTCATCCACTTGTATGCTAACCCTCTTATGCCATATCTCTCTAGTTTATTCATTAATATAGAATGATCAATCGTATCAAACGCCTTTTTTAAGTCTATAAAAACACCAACAGTATATTCCTTATTATCTATAGCATTAGATATCCCTTCTACAAGTTCCATCACTGCCATCGAAGTGGACCTTTTCACTCTAAAGCCATATTGGTTATCACTTAGGAGATTATGCTTCTCAATATATTTATCAAGTCTACTAACAAATAACTTTTCTAAAATTTTTGAGAACTGTGGGAGCAGTGATATTGGCCTATAATTGGTAAACTGACTTCTCTCTCCGTTTTTATGGATTGGAATAACTTTTGCTATTTTCATTTGTGAGGGAAATACACCAGTTTGAAAGGACAGATTACAAATGTATGCGAAAGGTTGCACTATATATTCTATAATACTTTTAACTAATATCATGTCAATACCAAAACAGTCAGTGGACTTTTTATTTTTAAATGTCTTCACAATGTTAATTATTTCTCTATGAGTTACAGCACCAATAAACATGGAGGACACATTCTGAGTAATATGTTTATTTAGGTCGTTATTATTTCTTGACTCTGGAATTTCTTTTGCTAAATTAAAGCCAACATTTACAAAGAAATCATTAAATTCATTTGCAATGTCTTTAGTTTTATCAAGCACAATATCTTTATCTTTTTTAAAATAATCTGGATAATTCTTATTTTTTGAGCCCTTTTTGATTATACTATTTAATATCCTCCATGTTTCTTGTGTGTTACTTCTACTTTGCTCCAATAATTTGTGGTAATATTCTTTCTTACTTGTTCTTATAATATTTACTAATCTATTTTTATATAACTTGTACTTTATTTCAGCATCTTTTGTCCTCTGTTTTATGAATCTCTTATATAGATTATTTTTCTTTTTACATGCATCTTCTATCCCCTTTGTGATCCATGGCTTATTTGATCTGTGATGCTTTCTAGTGATTTTCATTAAAGGACAATGTTTTTCATATAGTGAAATTACAGTTGATAAGAATGCATCATATGCACTATTTGAATCTTCATTTGCAAAAACCTCATTCCAATTGTGTTCCTTTAAGTCCACCTGGAGGGCAGCAATGGCTCTTGTTGTTCTAAGTCGTATCATATCGAATATTTGATTCTTTTGTTTAGTTTTAATCCCAAAATAATTTTGAAAAATTGCAAAAACAGGAAGATGATCGCTTATATCAGTTATAAGAAGTCCACCTACTATTTCATGGTCAATTTTATTTGTGAATATATTATCTATCAATGTAGCTGTATCAATTGTTATTCTACTTGGTTTTATAATTACAGGGAAAAGGGAGTTACTATACATTGTATTTATGAAATCTGTTGTTTTCTGATGTCCATTTGGGTTTAGCAAATCTATATTAAAATCACCACAAATTATTTGCACTTTTTTATCATTTAGGTTGCTAAACATAGCAGCAAGTTTTTCATTGAATTATCGAGACTTTCAACCCCAGGTAGGCCAGTTATGGATCTTTGGATCCACATTATGTCAGCAGCTGTTCTCCACCGTGAACTACGTTAAAAACAAACACTGCTCACGCCTCACAGATGACAGCTTACAGTCCTGCGTAAAAATGAAAGTGACTTTGTACAGCCCCGATTTGCAGATGCTGTGCGCAGAGGTTCAGGAGCAGAAGTCCCATTGTAAACTTTTTCACACACGGTTGCTGTACGCATACAGCCGGCTGTAGCTTTGCAGCTCACAGCCCGACACATACCAACAACAACACAAGAGCATAGATGGCACAGACGTTATGGTGGCGTGGTGTGATTGCAGGTGCCGCTCACATGCGCCCGCCTCCCCTGCAGCGGCGCTGCAGACCACACCCCGTCACACACATTAACCAGGTAAAATACATATTTAGGCAGAATTCTGCAAATATCTATTTTTCCTTTTTTAGCAGCATAGTGCTTTTTCCAGTTATTTTTTAAAAGTCAGGTCAAGGCTCCAAAAGCCCAAAGGCGATATAAGGATGGCGGCTCACAACAGTTTTTATTTGCTACATGGATCATTTTAGTTCAGCTGGGTGTCTTTCCTTTTGTTATATTTCTTTAAGAGTTCAAAATGTGTTAATTACATAAATAAAATGTAATTTTCTCTGTAGCACTTCATGGATTTCATAAGAAACACACCTTAGTTGTTCACACACAGCATAAAGGTAAAAAACAATATATACAGTGTTATCTTCATTTTAGATGGTGGTCAGAGGGCCCGGTGGCGCCAGTGTCCGGCAGCCTCGCCTCTGTCAGTGCGCCCCAGGGTGGATGTGGCTACAATGTAGCTTGCCATCACCAGTGTGTAAATGTGTGGATGACTATATATGTAAAGCGCTTTGGGGTCCTTAGGGACTAAGTAAAGTGCTATACAAATACAGGCCATTTACCATTTACTATTTAGGGACCTGAAGTGGAGTTTGGACCCAGAAACGGCTAATGACGTCAGAATTAATAACTGCATGATTACACCCCACAAGTGTTAGCTTTATTTTGATACCAAAATGGTTAACACAGAGTTTGTAACTGTAGAGATTCAAAAATACTATTGTAATTTTTATTTTCTTTTTTAATTGTCTACCCTGCGCCTGCATTATTTAATCACCAAAACTTAATACACCATGTCCTCTCTGTTTCAGTATTACTCTCAAAGCCAGCAGACTTTATACTCTTTGTTCTACGGGAAATTTGAGTTACAGCTACCCTAGATGACGATTTTTGAACAAAGCATTTCAGAGAAATTTAATTCACAGGTACTTAGAATGTCACTGCAAGGGCAACTTTAGCTGCTGTTTACGCCAAACAGGAGGAGAAAAGTGGGATCAGTGGCTGAGATTTGACCCATGTGAATTAGTTCATCTTATAAGCAGATTACATCAGTATCTCTATCTGATTAATGGATATATCTGAGCTCTTTTGGTAGTTAAATCTTGTTTCTCTCTAAGAAAAATCGTTAAATCTTACATAAGAGCTCTGCTTGTAATCAAGTACCACACATAAAAAACCCCCCACTGTTTTCTCTTCTGTTTCAATTTCCCAGTTTGGACATACAGTAATCAGGCAACTCTTGTTATAGCTTCCAAGCACATACTACTGGATCACTTCACTCAATTAGAAACCTTCCTATACAAATCTGACTGACAGGAAAAATCTAGTGTCAAATTTTCAAAATAAAAGACCAACATTACTTGTACTGTTGGGCAATGATGTACACTTTAGCGTCAGGCTTTTAAACAAAACAAAACAAATAAACACAAGAACAGGAAACTACCTACATTCAAATGAATGGATTGATTATTTGCTCATACTATTTAAGAATGTACTCACACTAGGCATTGCTTTTATTTTGACTGAGGGTTCTTAGACAAAACTAGGTTTGGGCTTTTGTTCTAAACTGCTTTGGTGACCTAATTTTTAATTGCAGGACCACAAAATCTTACTGAGAGCAATTTCCTATAGAAAAGAGGGACACAAATTCATGGAAAACCTTTACTAGATCAAGTTATGATCTTGATCTGTTGGTTGGCATTCATTTCAGAAAAATTTGTACAGGAGTATCATCTAACCTAACTGAGATAAGTTACGGATGAGTTTTAGACAAAAGCATTTCAGAGGACTTAGAGAATCGACCCAAAGTTTTGCACAATTACTCCGGCAACTTGAGCTGCTGCTGTCTAGAACTGATAGGGATGGGTGGTGTCACTGGATGAACTTTTATTTTAATGAGTGTTTTCTAACTGATGAATTTGATCATTTGCTCTCAGTGATTACTGGGTTTAAGTTTAAGGGAAATGGGCCATGGAACTGTGGACAATGTAAAAATATGAACAGGGGTTGTGTGCGGCAGGCAGGAATGGAGGACCCAGTATGAAGACTCCAGGATGGAAAAGGTAAACTCAAAACTCAGCTTTACTGCTGGAAATCAGAAAAACAGAAAACTAACTAAACTGGAAACACTCATGAAGCTAAAAAGGCAGACAGACAAGACATGACACTGGATGGAAGAAAACAAAGGGGTTAAATACACAAGGAATGACGAGTGAACAGGAAACGCGACGAACACAACTGGGGCTAATTACGCACAAGGAGACAGATGATGCAAAGCTGAATATAACACATGAGACGAGGTACCTTCAAAGTAAGAGAGGCAAAAGCAGAACATGGCGCACACACACAGGAGACAACCAAATTAAAACGGGAAGTAACAGGAACACACCCACACACACAGACCAGACCTAGATAGACACGACACAGACGAGTCCGGGAAAGAACAGACATGAAAACACAACAGACAACGAAACACAAGGACACAGGGAAGGCAGTATAACAAAACTAAGAACTACACAACAGAAATACAAAACTAAACCCAGGTATCCTTACAAATGTCTACGTGTATGTGTGGACACATGAGCAGTTTTGTGTACATCTTTGCTGATATAAATGTGGGACTGTGGTTGTTTGTTTATAACTAAACAAATGGGATCAGATACAACCTGTACAAATTATTTGTTATTATCATGCAAGCTTTGACTATGCATAATTGGGTGGTGCTTGCACTGACAATCCACCACACTATCAGTAGTAATGAAATGTTATTTGTGTTTTGTGGGTTTACATTTGGAGTATTGTAAAATAAGAATATTGCTCTGTAGATTTGGTAGACCTTAAAAAAATTAACAGATGTTAAGTTTTAAAAGAGAAAATCATAATCTTAAAAAACACAAACAATATGTGTACACCATATTATACATCCTCAGTCGCAGGCAATGGCATCGTTTTTCTCAAGAACCTATTTCCTCTTTACAGATTAACAGTGCTGTCTTTCTTCCAGCATGCTTGGTACTAACTGAAGTACAATGGACAATAAATGCAGGGTCATCTATTTGTGCTTTCTCAATAAAAAGCTTCTTTATAGCCATCGGAGTATAACACAATCTATTCAGCTAGCAAGCAAAAGACCAGCATTAATGGATTTCACCTTCTTTGGTGCAAACGAAAGTGACAACGTTACACTGCAGTGGCAATGAGAAGACAACCTCCATTCAGTGCAACTAGAATGTCACTAATCTCACCATGAGTGACAGAGATACTTGCAAAAAGCAAAAGTAGAGAAAAAACAATCAGGAAATAATAGAAAATCAATAAAGAGATTTTAAATTTGAGTGTCAGTCACACACAAATTTGTACAAGCACCTTTTATGTCTAAGTACTTTCTTTCTAATTTTTGGAGGTTGTCTTCTTGTTGTCGGTGCACAGGTTATCACTGTTATGTGCACCAAAGCAGGTGAAATGGATCCTGCTTCCTAACTGGACAGACTGATATCTAGAAGGTTTATCTGTATGTTATATTTTGATGATCAACTCTTCATCCTCATCATTATAGTAACTTATACTTGACTCCTAACTCGATTATGTCTCAGATACCAAGTGATCAACCCAAATCCCTCACCTGCTGAAACAATTAATTTTATGTAAAATAGGGTTCTTGAAAAAGCTCATGGACCTCAGCATGCAGTTTAGCCACAGTGTCTGGAGAAAACCATCCTGGGCATGGAGAAATGTTTACAGTTTATATAGGTGTGATTTAAAATGATATAGAGTGACCCTGGCAGGGTTACTGAAACATCTCCAATTCAAGGACAACATTTCAGACACTTACTGTCAGTCTAATTTATAATAAAAATCTTAAATCTCTAATATTCTATAATATAATGCACAATGTTGCTAACACTGAAACTTATTTATCTGAAATTTATTAATTTAGTTTATTGTGTTGTTTAACAACATTTAATCCTTAAGCGTTGGGACCACAAATGACAAATTTTGTTGAGCACAGAGGCTGAGATGAAAAATAACACACAACAATCTTGAAGTGTAGCTACTGTTCCTCCCACACTGAAAATAACCTTCATCTGACCTTCGTCTGAGTGCTTGCTGTGGTGAAGACCTGCGGTCAGAATGATTGAAAAGTGATTGATTGCTAGCAAATGATCGCTAAATGTTCTTAAAGCACACACACACACACACACACACACACACACACACACTAGTAGATAGTAGATAATGTAAAGATAAAGTACACGTTTTTACGCTGCCTCTTAATGTTGTTATGTTATATCAGTTTAAAATACTTTTTAAAGCTGACAAGAAGTGTGTGTAGAGAGCTTGAATGCTCCACTCGGCAGAGCAAATGAGTTTGGCACATCAGTACATTCAAATCATATCTCTGTTTCCGAGTGTAGATGACAGGACAGGTTAAAAACAAAAAATAAACATACACAATAAGTACATAAATAACAAAAACATCAATAAAATAAAAAGTATAAATAAAAAGTGTACGGATCCTGAAATATCGATTCCTCCGATACCAGTCATTTATGTTCTAGAATAGATTCTCACATTAAAATATTGATATTTTAGTAATTTAGAGTAAATTTGTAGTTTATCATTAACAGGAACACAGTGGAAAGAAACTATAACATTCGGATTGGCTGTATCCCAATTCAGGGTCTGCACGCTTGAAGTATGCGCACTACGCGCACTACGCGCACTACGTACGGTGCGTACTACAAGTACGAGAAGTGCGGAAATGAGAGGCTTGTGAAATGGGACGGTCTAGCCTCCGTCGCGCTGTTCAGGTTGCCTAGCAACCATGATACTAACCGAGAGAAACGTTATATTCATATAGTTGACAGAAATGAAGGAAAAAAAATATTTTGTTGGTCATTCATTCTTGTCATGACATCACTTTGATCAGTTGAGTATCTGAGGCTGAGACCACGGGACTGTAAAACATGATTGTTGGGCTTCATTTCTGTACTGAACAGTCATTTCAAGATTAGTTAGTAAATAACAATTAGCTAATGTTGTTCATGAGACTAAAATCATCTCACTGTGGTAATGTAAATATAATATGGCCAATATTATATCTATATATATATATATATATATATATATATATATATATATATATATATATATATATATATATATATCTCAGGATATATTACAGTGAGCTTGAACTCTGGGTCAAAGATTCAAGTTGCAGTTATTTATATTTCCTATCACCTTAAATCTTCAGTCAAAGACAAGTATCTTTGACAGTGTATATACAGTTCTATTATATATTAGAGAAATACTGTTTGTTTAATATGTTGGCATCATTACATTTGGCTCAATGCTTACATATATGTGTAAAAAGCAAATGTACGAGCTGTGAAAACTGTTTCTGATAGAATGAAGAGTAGACTGATATATTAAATATTCCTTTATTGGGTGAGAAAATCAGACCATGTCATAACTGCTTTAAGTCATACAGAATAGATATCAGAGCCTTAAACAGGCTGACTTCTGCTAAATGGGTCAAACTGGGCAGAAAGTATACAAACACATAGCATCATTATAGAATATGATGTAACACTATAGATCAACTTACCTCAGAATATTCAAATTCAGATTCAAATTTTATTTGTCACATACACGTCATACACAGTACAATAAGCAGTGAAATGCTTAGACAACTGTTCGTGACCTAAAGAAAAAAAAAAAGGAAAGGCTATGAATAAGATAGGAAATAAATATGAAAATTAAAAAGGGGTAAATTTATCTCGGAAGGAATAAAATAAAATAAAATAAAATATAAAAATAAAGTTAAAAATGAAATAACTGTACAACACAAATTAGAATGAAGGGTAAATTTAACTGGGTAAGAATAAGATAAAATATATAAATTAAAGTTGAAAAATAAAATAACTGTACAACAAAATACACAATACGCAGTATAGAAATATATAAGAATGTATGAAGAAATATAAATATAAATATATATATACGCAATAACAGCAGCTGTACAAGTATTAACTGGAAATGAAGAATATAATGTCCAGTGTTGTGCAATCCACATTTGTAAGTGTCTTTGTGCAGTGCAAATATGCTTAAAGTGATTTAAGTGATAAAGTGAAAACAATGTCCAGAATGTCCAGTGTGTGTGTAAGAACTATATGTGTGGGTCAGTAATATATAAAGCATATAAACAATTACAGCAATATGATGCAACAAACACAGCAGTACTACTAATCCAAAATACTTCCTCACTTCCTCACACACTGCTGAGTTTGTCCTGGTGGATCATCAGGGGTGCAAAGCCTCACACATAATGTGCAGCAGTGGGTCCCTCAGTCTGTCCTCACTCTGGACACTTGCAGTTGTCACACATGGAAATCAAATGTGTGATAAGCTGCAGGATTCAAACACAAGTGTAACTTATAAATACATGTTCATACTTTTATTCCACAATCAGAGAGAAAGAAACAGAGAGAGAGTGCAGGACAGACAGACAGGTGACAGTCTCAGGTGTTTACACTGCTACAAAACAGAAGGAGGATTTAGTGTTTGTGTTATTACGAGTGCTAAACAAGAAGAGTTCCCAGCTGGTACAGTGGACACATGTGTGACTCCTGTGATTAAAGCATCTTTCTTTCAGCTTAACGAGTGAACCGTCAGCTCGTTCAAACACACGTTAAAGTCCGTTTGGCTCGACACCACCGAACAGAGGCAGCAATATAACATAGCTAACATTAACAGTGCAGTGAATCCTGCTTGTGCCGTGATATTCAGGACTGCAAACCAAGCAGCATCACTGACTTTCAGCTTGTTGTGTTTGTGGATATATGACTGACTTTAATTATCCATAAAATCATCACATTCTCTGTAAGATTAAGGTCAACTATATATATTTTTTGAAGTAGAGGCTTTAAAACCAAGTTAACGCTGAAAGTACAAACATCACTAATGCCACACAACTTTGCCGACATGTGGCCAACAGTAATGTTTTAATGTTCTTCATTATTAAACATTCGCACATAAATAAGTTACATAATATTCAGTACTTACTTTTGACAGTTCACTCTTCGGCCGCTCCCTTCTGCCATATTTTGCGGCAAAATTATCCACACCCACCGCCGCGCTATGAATTGTGGGATATATGGGACCACGAAGCGTGCACCGGACCACGCTTGATATTTGGGGGAATCGACGGCGCATTTGGAGTATGCGTTTGAAGTACACTTCGAATTGGGACAGCCGTCGTCGCGTGGCGGTGACGTAATCGCACTTGAAATGCGTACTTCAAGCGTGCAGACCCTGGGGAGCAGCCAAGATGGCGACCGAGGTAGACGCTCTTCTCCGTGACTAAGCAGGATTTTGCAGTTTTACTTCCCTTTCAGCCGTCGTTTTTTCTCTGAATCACAAATTAGTTATCCTACTGACTGTTTATTCAGTACACGTATGCGGCACTTCTAAGTAACGGCTTCCTGAACCATACTTCAAAGGACTTTTTCGCAACCCTAGCCTCTTTGCAAAGCGATAGCTCAGCTAACAGCAGGAAAGCTCTGTTACCTCAGCGATGTTTCCAACAACTCAGGGTAGCAAAAGGAAGGAAAAAGAAACACCCATGAAATTTAAAAGTCTAACCAAAGGAGCAACCAAGGAAATGGAGAGAAACACAGATGTAGCTGGCTCAAAAACCAGCCCCAAGAATGCCGTGACTGCCGAACATGACTACAACCGCAGCAAAAGTCCTGAACTGATGCCACTGCCGGACTCGGACCCCGATACTCCAGCCAGACCACATGGTAAAAAACACAAAGGTTAATATAACTCTTGCTGATGTGCAAAACAACATTGCTGCTTTAATTAATGAGCGCTCAGATAATCTGGAGGCTATGATCAGCAAGAATACTGTTAACATCGAGACCATGAAGAAGTCTATTGACTTCATGTTCTTGGAAGTAGAATCTTTGAAGAATGTCACCAAAACCATTAAAGCTACTTGTGAAAAAAACAGCAGCAGAATGTCTCAAGTAGAACTGAAGGTCAACGAAGTTGAAAGATGCCATCGGAGATGGAATCTCAGGCTCTCAGGTGTCCCTGAGCAAAAGCAAGAAGACATCACCAGAAAAGTACTTGACATCTGCTGTGTATGGTTTTAATTCTAAGTCTGATAATGACTTCTTATTGGATGCCCTTGAATCTCCTGTTATTAATTGGAGGCGATTTTAACATTGCACCAGATCCTTCACTAGACAGATGGCCACCTAGCTCAAATAACTCTCTGTCTTGTTGTTTAAATACATTTATGCAAAAGTTTCATTTAATAGACATTTGGAGATTTAAAAACCCTAAAGCCAGACTATTTACATGAAGTAACAAATCCAACTCTTCTAAATCCCGTATTGACTTCTGGTTAATCTCTGATTGCTTAAATAGGGATAATGTTATGGCCAATATAATGCCAACTCCACTCACGGACCACAAAGCGGTATCACTTCAGGTCTTTTTCAATACTAATGCTGCCCAAACTTGTAGGAGCTGCTACTGGAAACTTAATAACTCCCTTCTAAAACATGAAAAAGTGCTTGAAGATATTTTGTCATTAATCAAACGTTTCTGGGATAAAGCCCTAACCAGTCATCTCTACTGTCAAAATTGGGAACTCTTTAAATTTGAAGCCACTAAATATTTAAGAAAGTATGGCTCATCTGCAGCAAAACAAAGGAAAAATGAAGAAATTAATGTAATTACTGCTCTCACTCAGATCCCACCAGAGAACCTATCTGAAGAAGATAAAACTGACTTAGCTTTGCAACAGAGTAAGTTAAATAATATCTATAAACTGAAAGAAGAGGGAGCCTTTGTGAGATCAAGGAGAAGATGGTTAGAAGAAGGTAAACAACACTCATCCTATTTTTTTAAATTAGAGAAATCTCGTTCTAAACTTAGTTCTGTTCGGAGACTTAATATTGACGGTATTATAACTGATGATCCCCGAAAAGTCTCCACCTATTGCTCCAATTTTTATAAAAATTTATACAAGTCAGAGTTTGATGAGAGTGCTGCTCTGAACTTTATGGAACAAATCCCTGATGTGCGAACAGTTAAAGAAGATCAGATGAGTTTCTGTGATAGGCCGATATCTATTAGTGAAGTGCTACCTGCTATTCGACATCTTAAACTTAATAAATCCCCAGGCTTAACCTCTGAATTTTACATTACTTTTGCAGATCAACTGGCTCCATTTCTTCTTAATGTATACATTGAAAGTCTTACAAATCAGTCTCTTCCCCCCACTTTATCACAAGGTCTGTTAACCCTAATCCCAAAGCCAAAGAAAGATCCCACTTATATTGACAATTGGAGGCCAATTTGCCTCCTTAATAATGATTATAAGATCCTAGCTCAGATCTTTGCCAAAAGACTGAAAGCTGTTTTGAATGATATTATTGATGAAACTCAGTCTGGCTTTATGGCTAACAGACACATATCCAACAACATTAGACTTGTTTTTGACCTAATTGATTATGCAGATTTGTGTAGGGATGATAGCTTTATCTTATTTGTAGATTTCTGCAAAGCGTTTGACACGATTGAACGCGGTTTTATTTTTCAGGCTTTGGACAAATTTGGCTTTGGTCCTTATTTTCAGAATGCAATTAAAACAATGTACAAAAATGTAAATTGCTCCATCAAACTACAAGCAGGTACATCACCTAGGTTTAACTTGAACCGCGGTATCAGGCAAGGCTGCCCCATCTCCCCATACTTATTTCTCATTTGTGCTCAACTCCTCTCTGATTATATTAAACACAGTCCTCTGAAAGGTATAACAATTGCGGATGAAGAAATATTCATTAGTCAACTTGCTGATGATACCACTCTCTTTTTAAAAAATGCTTCACAGGTGCAGATGGCTATTAACACAATTAATTCCTTTTCTTTAGCTTCAGGACTCCACCTAAACATTGGCAAATGTGAACTGCTTGCCCTTAGAAATTGTACCAGTCTATCTATTGCTGGCATCCCAGTGAAAGAGTCTGTCACTTACCTTGGTATAGTCATTAATAAAAATCAATCCACCAGGTGCTCCCTTAATTTCACTCCAATTTTGGACAAAACACATAAAAAGCTAAATGCTTGGCTGCAGCGGGATTTATCCATTAAAGGGGGAGTTTTACTCACGAAAGCAGAGGGTTTATCTCGTCTAACTTATGCTGCTTTGTCTCTTGATGTAAATAAAGAAACCCTGGCAGATATTGACAGACTTATTTATAATTTCATATGGAAGAATAGAATTCATTATATTAAAAGATCAGTTTTATCCAACTCATACCAACATGGTGGAGTAAACTTTCTTGACTTCTCCTCATCTCATTAAACAATGTGTTTAAAATAAACTGGATTAAACAATTTTTCAGGAACCCAACCTCAAAAATTGGTGGTCTTAACTTTCTTTTGCTTTGTAATTACAATATCGATAAAATCCCTTTACAACTTTCATAAACAAATGCTTCTTTCCTGGTCATTGATTTATAAACACAACTTTTCTCCACATAGATACTATATTTGGAACAATAGAGACATTTTATACAAACATAAGTCTGTGTTTTCTAGGGGTGGGGGAAAAAATCGATACTGTGTAGTATCGTAATAATTTGTTTGCTAATAATGTATCGATACAGGGACAGCAGAAATTGATATTTTGTTACAAAAAAGGTTTTTGTGCTCTGACTTCAGAGCATGTTGATCCTTTTTCTGAGCAAGAATCCTGACATTCCTTCACTGTCCAAATGTGTTTAACTTTTTTTTGGCAGCAATAAACATGACAGTTTACTTATTTTAATTGAAGACATGTTTTATTTTAATTAAGTTTAAAACTTTTTTATTTAATGTAAAATTATATTTTGTTTTAATTTACTTTCAAATTCTTCAGTTGCTGAATGGGCTGCATAGTTTTCATAAATTGCATAGTTCAGAATAGCTATAATTGTACCAGATGGTTGCATTCAGTTAAGCTGGACTAGACTATAATACAAACCATTCAGTTTGTCAACAATACAACTGACTGAAATGAGAGAAAGACTGAGTGCGAGACTTTGATATTAGATAAAATGAATATTGATAAAGTTTACCTTTATGTACAGAATCTGAATATCGCAAAATATTTTTAAAAATTGCAATAATATCGTATCGTGCGTTAAGTATTGTGATAATATCGTATCGTGGGATGTATGGTGATTCCCACCTCTAGTAAGTAATTGGTTTGATAATGGGATTCATCGTGTTGCACAACTTATAAATCCAGTTGGAGGTTTACTCTCTTAATCAGAATTTTTGAATACATATGGTCTTCCTGTTCCACCAAAGGAATATGCCATAGTGTTTGATGTTATCCCTGCTGGGGTCTTAATGTTGTTTAGAAATCTTGTTGTTAGTGATTTGACCCCTTTACCACTGGATCCTGCTGTTACTTATGTCAGTCAGGTGTGTTTCCCCTCTGTAAAGAGGAAAAACAACCGTGAAATACGAACTCTGTTTCAAAAAGACAGAACTTGTGTCCCAACGGCTGTCGCCTACTGGAATAACTTATACCAGGACCTGGAATGGGAGAAGATTTCGACCTTACCGTCGAAATTTCTATTAAATAACAAAGTAAAGGAAATATCTTTTAAAGTTATTCATCGTTTTTGCGACCCAGAAAGAGAAATAAGAGTAATATTAAAACTAAGTAGCTGCCGCCATTGTTGGAGACTGGAATTGGCTGGGCCGCGGTATGAATTCTGCGATATGGTTTTTCAATTTTGTTGTCCAGGTGGAAAATTGGGAGAAATTCGGGAGAATGGTGGCTCCGGGAGGGGCACTGAAATTCGGTGTTCTCCCGGAAAAATCGGGAGGGTTGGCATGTATGGTTGTGGCAACATCACTAACCTTGTCAAACATCTCAGAGTAAATCATATCACAGAATATGACGAGCGTATGTTGAGGTGAACTGAAGAGGAGGACAGGGACAGGGACAGGTGCTGCTAGGGTGAGACAGACGTCTCTCACGGAGTCCTTTAGTGCTGCAGTCAGGCAAGGTGTTCAAATAGCACAACTTAAGTTTTTTTTATTTCTATATGATGAACTTTGCATTATTAAGTGATAAGAACAAGTAATCTGATGTCCTGTAATCGTTAATACGTTTTTGTACAAAGTATCGGTATGGGATTAGTATCGTCGATACCACCCTGAATATTACTTGGTATCGGATCGGAAAGAAAATCAGTGGTATCGCATATCACTAATAAAAAGAACAAATGTTAAAAAAAATTCCTTGAATATGAAGGCACTTTTTTCAGCAACCTGCCAGTTAGTAGGTGACTTGCTCTGCAGCCATCAGAATCACATTTGGTAATGATAAACACAAATTAAATACAAAAAGAAATAACCATGTTTTCATTTATACATTTATTTTAATATAGGTTTTTTTTTTTTGCTTTTTGTTTTTTTTTTGCCAAAGCAACAGTGAGCCGCTGGTAATGGGTAAAAGAGTCTCAGATTTGAGACCGTGGAGTTAGTAGAACTAAAGTACATTAAAACCAGCCAACTGTTATGAATTAACACTGTTCACCTTCTGTCTGTCCCCAGGAGTCTGTAATTGTGGGTTAAATCATTCTCCCCACACGAGCAGCACTGTGCGTGAGGCTTGCAGCAGCTGGAGTTGAGCCAACGTCACACTCCTGTTACAATATTGTCACAGTGTATGCCAATACAGGTGGATTTTGGCTTCGTCAACTCTCTGTTTCATTTAATTTACATGATATATTTAAAATTACAGTCTCTGACATTGCATTCACCTTGTAAGTTGGACAAAGTCATACGTTTTTTTTTGTTTTGGCACAAAAATCCCCCTGCAGCATCACTTAGTAATGTAAAGACAAAACGAATGATTAAGCTTCTTAACTGAGTCAGGAGTGTTTTGTGCCCTTCTGAAGAAACTGCTCCAATATGTAATGATAGGAGTTTATTTAGGGACTGCTTTACGACACCTTTGTTATTTCTTCTTCGTTAGGGGCAGCTGTGTTTCAGGTGGTAGAGCATATCATCTACTGATCAGAGGGTACTTGGCCTAGACAGTGAACACTGCATTCACATGTGTGTGATTGGGAGACTTAGATTAGTAGTAGGAAGCACTTTGAGTGCTTAACAGAGGAGAAAGGTGCTACGTAATTTCAAGGGAGTGTTTAACTAAGACTGCGTAAGGTCGGTGTCAATCATTACTAAGGAGTGAAACTGGTTGAAATGTTCCTAAACTAAAGGTATTCATTCAACAACACTAACTATAACATAACAAACTGGAGTGGATGGGACCGGAAAGTACAAATGCAGCAATGACCGGAGAATGTTTCAAATGTCACTGAATAACCGAATGACATCTTTTGCTCCTTCTTTAACTCTTCAACAACACACTCATACATGACCTTACTCATAGAGGAGTAGTGAACTTATAAAAAGGCTGAGTCCAGTCCTGACTGAGGACACAAAGTCGCAGACAGAGTGTTGAATATTGTGAGGGTAGGAAGCCATTGGCAGAGGTGTTTTTTTTTTGTTTTTTTTTACCTCCTGAGGTAATACAGGCACGAGAAGGCTTCTTTTCTTCAGTCAGTTTATTTTTTTCAAATGCTACGCTGTGGATATGCACTCTTCTGGCTGTTGGGGTCAGTGTTGTTGATCTGCGTTGTGTCACCAGTGAAGGGTGAAGCTGTGGTAACACATGAGGGGTCCCACCTGAAGCTGTCCGAATCCAGTCACTCGAATGAGTCTCAACATGGCCACAGCTCCAATACCACAGGAATACCCATCGTTAGCTTTAAATGGCACCACGTGGAGACCCCTTATTTAGTGGCTTTTTGGGTACTGGTGTCATTTTTGGGCAAACTGGGTATGTAATACATATTGTAGAATATAAATATGATAAAAAAAATTCTATGCTCTGTTTATTACACGAGAAGATAAAAGAAAAGAAGAAGTATAGTTTGCCTCTTGCAAACAGAGAAGGTGATGTGGAGCAAGCTTTCACTTTTGGTAGCTAAAATCCTCTAAATGAATAGCTCAGGCTTATAAAATATAAATATACAGATAAAAACACAGAGGTGAAAAATTGTATACTTGATACAAGTTGCTGTAATTTAATCTTTAATTACATTTAACCTCTTAAAGCCTAAAATATGAAATGATTTCAAAATTGAGAATTTGTTGAGCCAATATAACAAATGTATAACATTTTAATTTCCATATATGACTTTTGATTTGTATCATATTTGCTACTTCTGGCATTTAAAAAATGCTGAAGAATGTATCTTGAATGAAATTTCTTTAGGTTTTTCAGGGGTGAAAAAAAAATCACACTGATAAAGGAGAAGTCTCAAAAACTGCACGTATCAAACATGATACAGCAGCATTTAAGAGGGTAAATATAAACATGCAGAACAGAAGTGTAACCCCGTGAGGTGGGAATTGGTTTACAGCTGTGGGACAGTAGGGTTTATTGTTAAATAAACTTTAATGGCACTTCCTCTGCCCATTAATCATGAGGCTATCTTTAGTTATGCAGTGAGGTTTCATTCATCCGCCACGCTGGTTAATCATGTGCTTTCGTGTTTTTTTAGATGAGCACTACAGTTAATCATTTGCAAATGTTACAACCTCACAGCTCCAACCTGACTACAAGCAGATTAATCTAAAATCAAAGGTTATTACTCTTGATTCATGGTTCTTATCTTTTTTTTTTTTTTTAATCTTGTTTTCTCTTCTCAGTCATTGAGGCCAACCATCATGTCACCAGCGTCATACCTGAGAGCGCTCTGCTCATCTGTTTTGGCTTCATTTTGGGTGGCATGATTTGGGCTGCAGACAAGGTGCAAACCTTCAGGCTGACCCCGACAGTCTTCTTCTTCTACCTGTTGCCTCAAGTCATTCTGGATGCAGGCTACCACATGCCAAACAAGCTCTTCTTCACCAACCTGGGTGGAATCTTGGTCCATGCTGTCATTGGGACCTGCTGGAATGCTGCCAGCTTGGGGCTGTCGCTGTGGGGGTGCCAAATGGGAGGAGCCATGGGTAAGAGGGGCTTTGTAATTTCTTTGTGAATGCACCAGAGAGAGAGATCTAATATGATTCCTGTACATCACAAAAGGTTGATTCTGTTCATCTGGAAATTCAGTGGGAGAAACATTTCAACACTCATCCAAGTGACTTCTTCAGTCTCAGCTGACTACAGGTTTCCCTAACCCAAACAGTACATTTGCACAATAACTGAAACAATGATATTTGATTCAGAGATGGTCTTTCCCTTTTCACATAAATGGCCTCCTTGACTTCTAGCTCAAACCAACGCTCCTCCCTGTCCAGAATGTGTAAATCCTCATCATTGAAAGAGTGTCCATTTGCCTGTAGGTGGAAATAAACTTCCTTCTGTGTTGTGCCATCCGCTTCACAAGAGGTTGTTTGGTTTCCTCATTGTATAAATCATGGCAATCCTCCTGGCACATAGCGCACTCTACATTACTCTGTTTGTGTCTGGGGATCCGATCATTGGGGTGGACCAAATTTTGGCGCAGTGTGTTTTGGGGTTTAAAGCCACTGAGGTGTTGTGTTTAGAAAAAATGTGTCTGCGAATCAAGGAGGGGGCTGTGCCTTACAATGCTGTGATTGCAGCCATTCCCCAACTTTCTGTGAATGGTACTCATAGGCATTGATCCATGGTCTTTGATCAATGGTCATGACAATTTGCATATTAATGATCAAGGACTTGACCTCCCAGCCCATTGTTCATTCAGTTGGCTAGTTTCAGTCATTATTCAAATGTACTGTTTATAAGATTGGGGGTGTACAGATGTACAGAATCAACCTTTTGGGATTTACTTACCTGGATGATTGAGCATCACGGCATTTCCTGTACAGGTGACCTGGACATCGGTCTGCTGCAGTACCTTCTTTTCGGCAGTCTGATGGCTGCTGTGGACCCCGTGGCCGTCATCGCTGTGTTTGAGCAGGTGCACGTTAACGACGTCCTCTTCATCATGGTGTTTGGAGAGTCGCTGCTCAACGACGGTGTAACTGTGGTTCGTATGCATCATTGTTGTCTTTAGCATTACTTAAGTAACATAACCTGTGAGTTTGGTGAGACATCTGTCATAGGCATGTCCACTTTGAAGACATGAAGTGTAAAGAAAGTAAACATTCCAGCACTTCAGTTTAAGTGGTTTTACTCTAGCTGATGTCTTGCCATCTTATCTGAGCTTCTTTGGTCCATAAAGGTGTTTCTGCTTCATTTGATACGAATCATGAAGTTCCACCCCATTCACTGCTGAAACTTGAAACCTGTGACTTTATCATTAGAAGTGTGACCTTCTCAGAAGCATAAGTGCTATATCATATTGCTCCTTAAAGGAGAGGTGTACTATAAAACTGAATACGTGTCTTAGAGAACTGAATTAAGCTTAAAATTGAAAGTAAAATAAAAATTAACTAATTAATTAAATGTGGACAGAATTTTCGCATCAGAGATAATTCATCTCATAAATCAAGACACAATGCTCTCCCCTATATAAGCAGCCTTTATAGGTTAAAAGTATCATTATCAGTATTGGTATCGGCAATACTGGCAATGTATTTACTTTATTTCTGGCCCTGTATTGTATTGATATAATCTGTAACTAGAGTGAAGCAGAACAAAAGGTTAAAGGTGTCCTTAACTGGTTTCTGGCTGGGGAGCTAGAGGAGGAGCGAGTGTTCAGCAGCAGTCATCATTTGAGGAACATTTTCCACACAAAACCAGTGTGTTTTTTTTTTTTTTGTTTGTTTTTTACTATCTGTGGCATTGTGTCTCATGGCCAAATGAAATGATTTCAGAAGTTATGGTTCTTTTGTTTGCATCCATAAGCTGTGTTGCCATGTTCTTGTTAGAGAGAAGAAACTTTAATCTGATTGCCCCGAAAGAGTTCATGAGTGAAGCATATTAAGACAGTAAAGCACCTGGTAACACTTTATTCATACCACCGATAACTAAGGATGTAAGTCCCCTTCAATTAAATGGAATTTATTTTCATTTCATTTATATAAAATAGCCATGTGATTATCAGCAGTTACCACGCCTACCTAGCACGTCAGAGCCATTTTCCATCAACAACCTCCATTATAGACCCACCTACAGACACGTGACTGGACAGACATCACATGCAGTAAATCTGGGCCCATGTGGGTTTTAGCCTTGCAACGTCTGATTGGTTGAAGTAACGTGAACGTGGCATTGTTACTGTGATTCTATTGGCTCAAACGATTAAAAAAGGTGTCAATCATGCAAATTGAACGAAAGAGACCAAAGTTACAGCTCCTCAGAGTTTAAAGGGCCAGAGACCAATTAAATGCTCCATGCGCACAGCAGAAAAGGGCTATCACCATGTAAATGTGTAGTTAACAGAGATGGGCAGTAACGCGTAATCCGATTACTTTTTTCAAGTAACGAGTAAAGTAAGGGATTACTATTGCAAAAACGGTAATTTGATTACCGTTACTTTCCCGTAGGAACGCTGCGTTACTAAAACCGTGATTTTTTTTTTGCAAGAATGTCTCATGACAGTGACGTAAGCGAGTGCGACGTTCGTGACAACAGCTGTGTGCAGATCATTGACTGTAGAGAACATGGACGACGCGACAGCTCCCCAAAAATGAAGCCAAAACGTCTCTATCACCCCCTGGTGTCTGGCTGCAGTATAGGTCATAAACCCCGCCTCCTCCATGTTAGCGGATGGGACTGGGGTCAGACTAAAATAAATTAATTCTCCTTAGATAATTTTTTTCCAAAGATTCTTTCTTGTGTTATCAATAGTTCTCATCACGCTGATTGATGTTCAAGGGGTCTCCTTTCCCATAAGTTTGATTCTAATTCCTACCGCGGTGATGTTAAATTGGGGTGAAACGTCATCATAAGAGCTTTGACTGACAGCTGCAGTCACGGAGAAACTTGCGTATCTCTGTTCGGGAATAGCAGATAGAGCGTAGGCTCTGAGAGGACGCCCAGCGTTTACGCTACGAAAACACGACCGAGTGTTTTAACCCGACAGCCTGAGGTGTTCTTCAGTAAACTGGACTACCCGACAGAAGGACCCGAGGCCCCGCTGCGCTTTTTCGGTAAGTTAAACGTGTTTGTAAGCTAATCCGTAACTACCGTCCTTAGCTAGCTCCTGAGACCTAGCTAGCTAAAATGAGCACTCGGCTGTCAGGGTTCGTTTAGCTGTGCAGGTGAATGAATTTACTAAAGAAATCAAGAGAAACGCCCCGGGCTGCTCAGTCACTAATTACTGTTACTGTACTTTTATTACAAGTATTATACTGTAAAAGCAACAGGCTGCACCCTGCTTCAGCTTCTGTGCAGAGCTGAATATTAAATATGTGCAAACAACAGCGTGTTTTCAGTCTCTTGCTACATCTGTAAAGACAGCTTTTAAAAGCTTGTACTTCAGTAACTCCTCATTAATCAGGAACTATGGATTAAAGTACTGTAATACTGAAAAAAATGTAAGAGAAGAACTTCAGATCCCGAGTGTGTGAGGACAGAAGAATCAGCTTTATTTCAATATTGAGGGATAAAATTTATATCTGAGTTAGATGGTTCTGTTGTCTTTGTGATTACAGGAGCTGCCCTCAGATTCAGACCTCAGCCCCATCGAGTGACAGCAGACAGATCATCCAACATGTTCACATGTTAACTGCAAAATGAACTGATGAAAACAGTACAAAGGTTAAAGTACCACACATGCTGTAGTGAAAGCTGCAGCTGTTTTATTGATGAAGTTAAAGACAAAAAAAACCAAAAGGATTAAATACTCATGTAACTGTGTCACTATATATCAGCATTAACAGGACCTCAGTTTGGTGTTTCAGAAAGCTGCTGATCTCAGACCTGCACAACTTCCGTTTTAAACACTTGATGTACTCAGCGGCATGAAGAGCATATGAGATTTTCTCTAACACAATTAAATAAAACCTGATGAAGGTCAAAGGTCGTCACTTGTATGTTGAACTACAAACTTGTCATCTGGAATTTTTTCACAGTTTTTTTTTTTTTACACATAGTGTGTTATTTACCATAAAGTGATTCAGAGTTATTCATACCAGAGTAACCAGAGAGGATCACATATTTTTAAATATATAACTTTCTACAGGACTGAATATAATATCTTTATGTAAAACTCCGGAGCCTCTGGGGAGTATCTGAGTATTTATAACATTACACAAACCAAAGGTCTCATCACAGTGTTGATGAAATGCTGGGTTTATCCATCTCCTGGGGTGGGCCTACGGAGGAGTGCTGAAGATTTCCCTGTGAGGGAGCTGCTGGTGAAGATGATGAGTCCTGCTTGATCAATGTGATGAGCTTCAGTCTTCCTGGTGTTTCTTAAATGATGCCTCTTACAGCGGGTCAACAGAACTTCTGGCACAGGACAGCTGTGATGAAAGAAAGGGAAGAATATGTCTGTGAAGGTTCTCAGTCATCCAGGTCATCGTAGTCAAAGGAGCTTGCAAAGAAAAGCGTCTGGACTTCTTTAAGTTACTTGAAGACGTTTCACCTCTCATCCGAGAAGCTTCTTCAGTTCTAAGGTCAAATGGTGGAGAGTCCCAGATATAAACCTAGTGGGAGTGTCCCACCAGTTGACCTTAGAACTGAAGAAGCTTCTCGGATGAGAGGTGAAACGTCTTCAAGTAACTTAAAGAAGTCCAGACGCTTTTCTTTGCAAGCTCCTTTGACTACGAAAGGGAAGAAGTTTCTCCAAACCTCTGGACCCAGGAAACCCAGCTTGGTCCTGATTGTCTTCCTCACTAGTTTCTCTCCAGGGTGAATGTAGCTGTTGATATAATATGGACTCTATTATTAAATGAAAAGAACAAATTAGACTACACTACTGAAACGTTCTGCTGATGTATTTAAACTCTCCATGTTACCAGGCTGTAGAGGGCTCTGAAGATTTAAACAGTTTTAGATTCATGACACTCACAGTCTTATGTTAAAATCTCAAAGGACAGCATTATATTTTTGATATTAACAGTAACTCTGGGCCTCTGTAGAGTGTGCAGCTGATCTCATCGCAGTCTAAAAATGGATAAAAAAACATAAGTGTTGAAGACTATTAAGAGTAGCAAGTGTGTAGCATCGCTAACTAGCTAGCAACAAGCCTCCAACACAGTGCGTATGCTAGCGGCTAATCTAACTAACGAATTAACAACACAGTGATTTTAGAACTATAAGATGATAAGCTGTGTGTCTTTTTTTTTTATTTTTATAACAGTGACATGGTTGTATTTACCTTAATTAAACGAGTCGTCAGTCGCAGTAAACCAGCAAAAAAACTTGAGCAGCCGGGCTGCGTAAAAAGTGTAGAGGGGCGTGTTTGCGGTCACGTCCAGCGGGTGTGTGGGCGGGAGCGTTACACAGTCGCTCCACCTCAAGTCACTACTGCGCAGACTCTGGCTCCAAATTTGCAAGATGGCAGCCTCCACAAGCGGGGTATTTTGGCTTCATTTTTGCACAATGGTAGGAGGCGGGGTCGCGTCGTCCATGTTTTCTACAGTCAATGGTGCAGATCAACAATGGATAATATATCAAGTGCCAGAGAGTATGAGCGTGCAACGTTTAAAGCGTGGAAGTACTGACCTTACTTTGAGTTTGATTCCATAAAAAGTGACAAAAACATTAGCATCCGCTGTACACTGCGAGGGAAGAAAACTTCTTTTTACAGAGAAAAAAACCCCTAAACTTCCAAGCAAGCACCGAGTGCGCTACGACGTAATGGGAAAGTCACAGAGAAACTGCGGTATCCTTCCACTGACCGCTGCGGCACACCTGCACCAGGGTAAACCTCCGCCTACGCTACTCCTGCTTTACAGGCCAAAATAGAGCAATAGGACCGCTAGTCTTTGACTTTATTTATTTTCTGCTGTGTTTTACTTGCATCTATTTGAAAGAGTGAGTGTAAACACACACAAAAAAAAAAATTTTATGTTATATGCTGGAATGTGCAGAAAATAGGTTTAAATATTAAACAAATTTCTTCCAGTCAGAGAATGTTGCATATAATTAAATTTTTGCTTGATGCATAAAGTTAAAAGATTAAAACTAATATAACAAGTTTTAAAAAGAGACTTTTCCATTTGATTACATTTTGTATGATGGATTATGCAGAAAAAGTAGAATTGGGCTGAAAGACCTATCACTTTATCACCTATTCAGGTTGTAAATCGGGTTTTTAAAAAGTAACTAAGTAACTAAGTAATTAATTACTTTTGAAAATAAGTAATCAGTAAAGTAACGGGATTACTTTTTGGGGGAAGTAATCAGTAATTAGTTACTGATTACTTTTTTCAAGTAACTTGACCAACACTGGTAGTTAATTCTTCAAAAATATATATATATATATATAAAAAAAAAAGCATTTTTAGGCCTGTTAATAAAATCAATTATTTCTGCTCTTAAATACCTAAAAAATTAAACTGGCATGGTGTCCAATTGTGTGCCAAAATTAGACATTTTTGTACAACATGTGGATATTCATGTATTGACAGGGCTGTAATTTTTCACTGTTTCACTTTACAAACATAAATCTTTGCACAGATGATGTTTATATGTTGGTTACTGAATTTCTGTAATGAAATGTGAACTGAGGCATATTTTAAAAGGTTATATGCTAGGATAGAGGATAAATTCTATTTACTTTTTCTGTGTTCCATTCTCAGTAACTTTAACACAGTAATATCTGCTTCAATATTTACACCTCTGATGAAATTTCACAAGTGTTAGCTTTATTTTGATACCAAGATTGTAAGGACAGAGTTTGTAATTGCAGAGAAATAATCAATTAATTTGGGCATTGCATTTTCGAGCAGGAAGCTCAGAAACCCCTTTGGGACTTAAGAGGTTATATTTACCCACAAATACTTGAGCTATACTTAAGGTAAGCACACTACTTTTTAAAGGAAACAAGAAAATAATTATACTATAAGTAAATTTAAGTACCATGTAAGTAATTTTAAATAGTAGTTGGAAATTTTTAGTTTTGCATAACTTCATGTGCTTTAAAGGAACTAAGAAATAATTACACAGCAAGTGTTTTAAGTAGTGTATAAATTATTTTAATAGATCCTTATTAAGTGGTAATTCGTGGAAAAACAATGAAATATTTCCCAACATAACATCAGGTCTTATTATGGAGGGACTTACCTTGCATAACTTCCAGGTATTTCACAGGAAAGGAGACATTCTGTTATACAATACACTTGTTGTGACTGTGACAGAAAAAAAATTAAGTTAGACGTGGCTCCATCATTATAAGGTCACATAGGCCTACACATTTGGTGGTATTTATTTATTTTTTGTAACTTGGTACGCTGGAACAGTACTTATCACATCCACAGGGCTTCCATTAATGCACATTAACACAACGACGATTAAATAAAGTCGTAAAGAGGCAGTATCAATCAATTCTGTAAAACTGCCCATACCCCCAAAAGGACAGTGTAGCTACAATGTAATACTGTTTGTTTTTGCAAAACAAAAACCTGTTACCCCCTTACTCCTGTGTGTAGTACTTGTAGGTAAATATAATTACCTTGCAATTTCAAATAAAATACGTCAAAATCCCATTTAATTACAGGGGAATTGCACCCTTTGTCATGGGTCCTTCTTTACTGCTAAATGACCAAACATTATTTTTTCTTCTTCATCTCTTAGGTGCTCTTCAATGTGTTTGATGCATTTGTGTCACTGGGAGGACCTAAAATTGATGCTGCAGAAATTGTCAAAGGAATAGGTAAGATATGACATTTATTAAACTCATAATAGAGGATTTGCCTGTGTATGGGCTATAAACACTTACAGTCACGTCTGGCTAAGCAGAAATAGTTTTTTTGTTTCTTTTTACAGCATTATTTTGTTCAGTATTATGAGCTTTTTCATCAAAATGCATTGACCATTTCAAGCTACCACGATGCTTTTATTGGCATTGGCTGGGAACTGACCTCCCAGTTCCTTCAGTGGTGCTAGTTTCAGTCGTTATGCAAATGTACTGTTTATAAGATTGGGGAAACCTGCAGTCAGCTCAGACTGAAGAAGTCACTTGGATGAGTGATGAAACGTTTCTCCCACTGAAAACGCTACGTCCAGATGAAGAGAATCAACTTTTGGAGATGCCTTTATTTACTCCTTTTTTTTTTTTTTAGCAGCAGACAGTTAGGACAGTAGGGAGTAGTGGCATGTAAAGAGATGCAAAACAAAACAAAGCCTAAAAGTAGATTTTTACACATTTCCCCCTTTCTCTACAGTTTCCTTTTTTGTGGTTGCATTTGGCGGTTCACTTGTGGGCCTTGTTTTTGGCCTACTAATTTCACTTCTGACCAGATGCACAAAAAACATCCAGATCATCGAGCCAGGCTTCATCTTTGTTTTGGGATATCTTTCCTACCTGACTGCCGAGATGCTTTCGCTGTCTGCTATCCTTTCGTGAGTGCTTTACAACTGAATTTGTTTTATTATTTCTGCATCTATTTTGCATATTTTGTAAGCATATTTAGATGAAAGTCTACTTTTGTGTTTCCTTTCTGTAGGATTGTCTTCTGTGGAATGTGCTGTCAGAAGTACATCAACGCAAACATGGATGAGAATTCGGTCCAAACAGTCAGATACGCCATGAAGGTCTTCGCCAACGGATCAGAAACCATCATCTTTGTTTTCCTCGGCATCTCGGCCATCGATAAGGTTATCTGGGTTTGGAACACGGGCTTCATCCTACTCACGCTCCTCTTCGTCTTTGTGTATAGATTCATTGGTGAGATTTTGTCTTTTTGGGCTCAGTTTTGTGTCCAAATAAATTTTTCTACTGCTGCCGGCCCATGATAGACTGAAACACGAGAATGTATGATTTTCCTAAAATGCATTCAAAACTCATGAAGATTCATTTGAAGATATTTTGTGAGTCCTTATATAAGACTGTGTGTTTGTAAGTGTGTTTGTGTTCGTACTGCAGGTGTGTTTTTCCTCACCTGGATCCTCAACAGGTACAGGCTGGTGCCCTTGGAGTTTGTAGATCAGGTGATCATGAGCTACGGTGGCCTACGAGGAGCTGTTGCATATGGCCTGGCTGTGATGCTGGATGAGAATAAGATAAAAGAGAAAAACCTGATGGTCTGCACTACACTCATTGTGGTGTACTTCACTGTCATCTTGCAGGTGAATTTGTTGCTTTTTCTTAATTAGTTAACTATCTTTTTCGAAGGAAAAAAAGGCTTCTGGCAGTAGCTTAGCTGTTCCTGGGACTGCACTCCTTTGGACATTTGATGTTGTGTCTGGAATCTGCTGGAGTCACTCTTCAAAGTTTAGGGTCACAGCTCCTAATGTAGGTAAGTATAGTGATAATAAGACAGCTGAACCAAAGTCCAGCTTCTGGAGGCTCAATGAGCAATAAAAAGAGGAGCTTGCAGCTCACATGCAGCTCAGTTACCTGGACGCTGCCTCCATGGCAAGATTCTCTGCACCTCTCTGAAATCTATTCCTTGGAATGGCCTGCAAGTAAGCCCACAGAATAAATATTGCTCTCAAGCCCTTGTATTACAGGTATTACTTACGGGTCTAACTATAGTGCTCTCAGATGAACCCACGTCTTGTCATTTCTCATCTCTGTGTTTACAGTAAAGCCTGTAAAACCTTATTACTGTTTGTTTTTGTGTCTGCCCTTGGGTCCACTTCCTTGTACTGGCCTCTGGGCCCCTTCTGACATGAAAGTAAAGAAGTACCAATAAAAATCACCAATAAAAGCATTAGGAGCTGTCACTCCCAAACACTCCAGGCACAACATCAGAGGTCTCTCTCCAAAACAAAGTAGTCCTAGGAACAGCTAAGATACAGAGAACCCTGTCCTCTACCCGGTTTCTGTTAAAGCTCATGAACTTACCACCCCCCCTAACACTATTGCATTACTGGTTGATATTGTTGCAGGGAATAACAATGAAACCTCTGGTCATGTGGCTTAAAGTAAAGAGAGCTGCAGTGACTGAGGTTTCGCTCCTAGAGAAATTGACAAACAAGGTAAATCTAAAACTAAAAATCTCTCGTTTCACCTACACAACCATTTTCTATCCAGTTATTGCTGAGTCCTTCTCCTTTCTTTAGACGTTTAATCACGCTCTGGTTGCCATAGAAGACATATCAGGACAAATAGGACACAACTACATGAGGAGCAAGTATGTATAAGACTTGACACGTAATTTGAAAATATCTTCTCATTTTAAAATAAACTTTAAAATAAGCATTTTGTTTCTTTTTTGCAAAGGTGGAAGTATTTTGAGGAAAACTGGATGTCATGGATTTTGATGAAGCCGTCTGCAAGGAAGAAACAAGACCAAGTCTTTGATGTCTTCCATCAGCTGAACCTCAAGGATGCTATGGAATATGTGACTGAAGTGAGCGTTATTTTGCTAAAGTAATCATTAAAGAAAACTGATAAAACTGCCACATGTAAAGAAAGCATGGTCTTCTTCTGTTCCAGGGTGAGCGGAGGGGCTCTCTGGAGTTTGTCCGTAATGAAAATTCCATTATTGACTTCAAGAAAAAGTCTGAAAGTGAATCCTTCGATATCAACAATGCAAATATGTCAAATGATCTTGGTGCAATGTCCACTACGAGGTGAGCAATCTAGATTTTTATGACAATAGGAGAAGAGCTAAAAGCAGACTTAAAAGTCAGTATAGGATCATGTTGTGAAATCAATGCACTGCAACTGTTAGTTAGATTAGATTAACAAACATCTTCTATGCCTGAAGCTTCAATTTGCCACTGTGCTGTAAAATGGAAACCAGAGTTAATGTACTACTTTAATATTGTAGTATTACTTTACATCGCTGACATGATTTGGTTTGCTTCTTAGTAGAGATCCCATTCCATCAGTGAGCCTGGAAATGCATGAGCAGACCATGAAGGCTGTGAGGGAAGCTGAGGCAATTAACGCTCACCACCTTCTGGATCAGCATCTCTACAAGAGCAGAAAACAGGTAATGAGCACATTGAGTCATTACATCAAGGGCTTACTAAAGCACATAAGTGCCGCGCTTCTATATAATTAGTACAAAAGAAGAATATTTCCAGGCATCAGTGAGAACTATGCTTCAGCATACCAAGACATTTTGACCAATTTTAAGCTCTTAACTTTGTGGGAACAGTTTGAGGATGGCCCCTTCCAACATGACCGTGCACCAGTGCATAAAGTAAAGTTTATAAAGACATAGATGAGCAAGTTCAGTGTAGAAGAACTGGCCCGCACAGAGTCCTGATCTCAAAATACCGGAGCATCTTTGGGAAGAATTAGACTGGAGACTGCAAGTCAGGACATCCTGTCCAACATCAATGTCTGAGTTCACTAATAAATTCCCATAAACACACCTAAACCCACGGAAAGCCTTCCCAGAAGAGTTGAAGCTGTTATAGCTGCAAAAGATGAGCTGAGATTATATTAAACCCAAAGGATTAAGAATAGGATGTCACTCAAGTTCACATGTGTGAAGGCAGACAACCAAATACTTTTGGCCATATAGTGTAGTATATAAAGGAAGCACTGTGGTAGATGCATTGCAAAGTGGCTTGCAGATGTGCAGGAACTGTGAGCATGAGCTCAACAGATCTTCTAGTCTATTAACACAGAGCTGAACCTAAGCCTAAGCTTGACTTCATGACCTGCTGTTTTTGATTTTGTGAAGGAGTATTAAGCTGTCTTCTCGTCCTCTTGTTTACAGCATCGGCACAGATTCAGTCGCAGCCATTTCGATATCAACAGAGATGAAAAAGAAGTCCAGGAGATCTTCCAGAGAACCATGAGGAACCGACTGAAGTCGTTCACGTCTGCAAAAATGGGCGTCAAACCACCAAAGACGATTGTCAAGCACACACAAAAAGAACAGCAGCAGAAGGTCATAACTTCATTTCTATATTTATTTTCTTCCTGATGTAAAATACCACTTTTCAAAACTTTTTTTTTACTGTTTTATACTATCTTTATCTCATGTTTAGACATAATTAATGAATGTGTGTGTGAATGAGTGGATGACTGGTTGTGTAAAGCGCTTTGGGGTCCTTAGGGACTAGTAAAGCACTATACAAATAAAGGCCATTTGCCATTTTCCCAAAAAATCACTAGAACTGATTTTTAAGTTGGATACTGATACCAATATTTGATGGTGGTTAACAAATTTAATAGACCACCAACCTGTGCAAGATTTATAGCACAGCTGCCCTAAATTAACAGTATTAGCAATTACAGAAATGATTTCTATTTATCTGTAGTTGATAATCCACCAGTATGCTTACACATTTGGTTGAAAGTCATATTTTTAATTCTGAAACATAATTATTCTTGTTATCCACGAATTCTCAAATGTTTTACAAAAAGAAGAAAAAAATAATAAAGAGCATTATGGTTTTTGGCGAAGATGCCAAACTACAGTTATTGGCATTCCTGAAGATAAATTAGTTTTAGTGGTTGAATTTTATGCTTCATTAATATCTCAATTCTCAGAAAAGTCCAGTGTTTCAACTCAAATTTGGGTATCGGATCATTTTTTCTTTCAGACACATGAAACATGCACAAATCTCCCAAACAGTTTTATGTACATTTATTTAATTGGTTGTTTACGCTCTGCATAACTCTGCTTGGATCAGCTGGTTGTTGTGTTTGTGAGGGTCCAAGCAAGTGTATCGCTAACAGTGAAGTTACAGAGTTCCCTCTGGTGGACAAACTATCACGTTTCTTGTTACTTTATTCATTTTCATTTGTCAGCTGCTATAAATGCCGATACCAATCAGCCATCAAATAGCTAATATATTCCTATAATATTGGCTTACTCATAAAACTGTTTAGGCTTTACTAATCTTTTATCCGAAAATTAAAAATGCTACCAAGTCCTAAACATGAGAACAAATGAATATGACTTTTTGAACCACCAATGACTCTTCTTCCTGTTACAGATGCCTAATGGAAAGTCAACGGACAAGGCTAAAACCAGCTATTCGGATGATGAGGGTTTGTATGATTGTTGGGTGTTTTTCTTTTCAGATTTAAAATAGGTAACCACTTAGAGAGCCAATGAAAATCTTGTCATGTTCATTTTTAGACTCAGAGGGAGACAGCGCTTCTGGCTATGACCAATCATACATGAGAGCCACGTACAGAGCAGGAGGTAAAACAAGTCTGTAAATCCTGTATCTAAGAGCAAACATATATTTTTCAAGAGTGACCAAGAGAGTAGCTGGTCACTATAACTGGTCACTATAGTAACTATAAACACAAATATTACAGAACCATACTTTATATGCAATTAAGGTCAAAATAGATACAATATGAAACAAACTCCCTTCAGTGCAAAATTTACTTAAGTACCATTTTAAAAATGTAATCTTTAAAATGAAATTCTCAGTTTTCAGTCTTTGTGTGTTTCTGTTTGAGAAAACAAGGGCAGGGGATTTACTACCTTTCTGTGCAGCACACAGCAGGAAATAGTCATCCTCAGGCTCGCACTACTGGAAATACCGTATGTGGTTTATGTAAGGGTGAGCTGCAGGGTAAAAGTACCCGACTGTCATACATCACATGGACTTTGTACTAGTGGACTGGCAGGTTAAAGCCTGGCTAATGTTCGATTCATTTCTTTTGAACCTTTTCCTTCTAACCTGTTGGGAACAGTTTATGGCTGCAGTGCATGTGTGAAGACAGCTCATGATCATAGGATTGCCTAATTCTGCTCCGACTCCACAAACATTTGTAAAAAATGTACACATTTTACTGTTTTATGAAAAAGATTGTCTTATGTTGAATTTGATGTTAGCAGTAATCGTAAAAAGTTAAGACGGTTGGAAATTAGGTGGTACTAAAAAGAATTAGCTGGAAGAACATTTTTCTAGTTTAACTGGTAACAGAACAGTAACATGACTATGTCTAAAAAGATTATCTTTGAGAGGCAGAGTTTATCAGAACAAAACATGGGTAGAAGTTCATCAATCTGCAAAATGTTGTTCCTCAAAATAAAATGGCAAAGACTTTGATTATCTCATCACACGACTCAGAAAATCTGGAGAAATCTCTGTGTGCAAAAAACATGGCCAAAGATCCACAACAGATTCCTGTGATCTTTGGATTAAAAACTGGCATGACACTGTTTAGGAAATCACAGCATGGGCTCAGAAACACCTCCACATGTTGTCTGTGAACAAAGTTAACCACGACATGCAGAAACGCAGCTCACTTGAAATGAACTGGATGGGACACATGGACACTGCACTGTTATTAGCGCTCACTTCAAAAGCTTGCATCTCTAATGGAATGGGGGTATATTAATGCCTATGGAAGAAAAGTGGAAGCTAGACTGTTGTAAACATTACTCTCTCCAAACGTCTTTTAGACATGTTCCTACGACCATTGAAATTGCCTTATTTTTTTTCTTTTTGTCATTTTAAACGTGACACGTTCTATTATAAATTATGTTTGCAAATCGTTGAGAACAACAGAAGCCATAATATAGAAACCAGAGGTTCTAATTCAGTTTCTTTTGTTCATCCAGCTGGGATTGAGAACCCAGCCTTCATGCCGGACCTGGACCCCATGGATTTGTTGCAGATTCCGCCTTGGCTTGCGGAGAGTGAGCTCGACAGCAGCATGGTGGCTCTGTCACATCGAGCCCAGGTGGATTTGCCAAGGACCCCAAGCAACCTGCGCCGCCTGGCCTCTCTTCATATCAGCACTCGCTCCACTGACTCCTTCACACTGGAGAACATTCCAGACACACAGCAGATGGACAGCGATCAATTGCAGCCGCCCCCTCCTCCTCCTCCCAGAGACGATGGCTACGTGTAGCTGGATCCCAACCCAAACACTCAACTCTGTCTCACTTGAATCTGGCTGCCAAAGAAACAAAACTAAACTCAGAACGTTTAAGTGTGTACTCTAAGAATATTGACTAGGCAATATTTTCTTTTCCATGTATGTGATTAACCTTAACTCTTGTGTTTCTACGCAAAACACTGACAGTTTCATGACCTGCGTGTTCTTTAGACTGCTCCTGTTTTTGTTTTAGGTTCACGCTTCCCTGGGCAAAAGAAAACTGCACTTAGAGCAAGGCATGTTATTCACAGGGCACATAGAACACTGTTAAATATTGTCCTGTGGCTCAATATTAACATGCAATTGCAAATCATTCCTTAAGGTTGTTTTCCCTTAAATGTGATGCAACAAACAGAAGCAAAAAAAAAAAAAAAATCCCAAATATATATTTTTGTTTAGGTCTCAATAATAAAAAATAGGATTTAAAATAACAATAATTGAAAATTGATTCTGAATCAATAATATATAGACATGCTTGTGTTTTTCCTCAGAATTTCAACTGAGGTTAAATAATAAACTTGAATAATAAAATTGTAGAAATGTCACATATATGATGAGGCAATATATTTATTTGTGAATCTAGTGCATCTCGAATATATTGTACTAGACTGTAATCATTTAAATATGGATTTAAAAAGAGAAATTGTATTTGTTTTGTTTCTGTGGAGTCAGTCAAAAAAAAAAAATCCAAATTAAAGCAGAAAAAGATGCATCCAGAGATATTTAATCAAATCTTTCTAAATCACAAACTCTAGATAATTAAAATAAGTCAGTAACAGGAATAGGATATTATTTTAAGTCTCAATACTTTTAGCTTAGTTACTGAATTCACTGTACTCGTGGGACTGGGGCAGTCAAAACATAACAAGCTACACTGGTAACACAATTAAATATCACCATAAATTAGTAGAAAAATCGTCGTTTTGTTTATAAATAGTCCATTTCTGAGGTTTCCAAATGTTTTGTGACATAATCCAAAATTATTTTTTCGTTTCCAGAGTCCTTCAGGTAGAAATGAGATCCGTGGAACATCTTTATGGTGAAATCTCCTGATGTGATGTCTTTCCAAGCTGTTAATAAAAACACACACACACATTAATTTCACTTGATCACCTGTAAATCTTTCACGTACTCAGTCACACATTCTTGCTGCCTCTGGTTCAGATCCCGTGCTCTCTAATAAGAAACAGTTAGCATTAGTTAACACTGCCAAGCAAAAGATTTACTCATCCCGAAGGCCGCAGACATCCCTGGACCAGGTGATGCCATAAACCAGGTAGATCATCATTTACTAACCAAAGCTAACTCCACCTGACATTTTTTAAAGGTGGTTTTCACCACATAAGAAACATCCTGACAAACGCCACCCACTCACTGTGAAACGGGGCTTTTGGTGTGTACATTTTAATTTGATTATTAACTTGTGTCTAATTATGCAATTATTAATGCATTTATTTAAATTTCTTTACTACTCTGCTTGAGCGCTTTGTGCTACAAGGCTCATTCACCCATTCATACATACAAGAAGTTGTTTCTATGGCTGAGTGCTTTTGATCTAAATTTCACACTCCGATGAACAAACTGCAAGATACTGAAGTCAGAGTTCAGTAGAAGGAGACGGATTGTTAGGGTTACTTATACACTGCTCTGCTGAGGGCAAAACAAAGAAGGGAGAAGCACAAAGTAGCAATTTGCATTTAAGTCAATGTAATAACCATAAGAGTAATGTACAGCCCCTTCTGGACACCCTTGGCCTGTTAGAGCACTGACCTTGTAAATCATGAGGAATGTCATCCTTCCCGTCAAAACACGTGACCGGGCAGGAGAAAAGCGGGCTGCTCGCCTTGTTACATCTGCAGACAGGTCAGCAACTCCCATCACTGACAACATCTACGCTTGGTTTTAGAAATGTTAAGAGCAGATTAAGTAACAGACAGCTGTCCGCCCACCTGTAGTTCTCCACCACGTGCAGGTCAGCCTTCAGGGCGGGAAGGAAGAGCTTGAGGACTTCAGGGTTCGCCAGCAGCTCAGGAGGAGTTCCTCCAATCGAAATTAACCACTTAAGAAAATCTTCATCAGACAAGTCGCTTCTCTTTGGGGTTTTAATGCGAGTCTCTGACTTAAAGACAAAGAACAACACAGTACAGTGCTGTTGTCGTGTCGTATCAACAACACCCAACTCTTTTCTTACGTTAAAGAGGCCAAATTACGAACGTTTAGCTTTTCCAAATGTTATCGCTGATGTTTATTGAATATGAACATCAGGATTCATAGATCAGGTCTTTCATGGCAGTTATGTGTGTACAGATTAAGTCTAATTAATTTAAATGGATTTTAAAATACGTGATTAGCTTACAGTGAATATAGTTTCAATGAAAGATTATGTGGCAGCAGCACAGAAATGTAGAATAAAGCATGAAGTGGTGACATAACAGCACAGAGAGGATTTTCACGTTTGTCACTGCATCACTTATTACTAGATCTGAAGTCCACAGCCCCAAAAAACAGGTTTAAGTTGGTCTTTTTTTGCTTCGTGGAACTAATAAATATCACAAGCAATAAAAGAAAAAATACTTAAAAAGCATACTTCCAAGCAAAAAAAGACTTAAGTAATAAGTAGTTTTCCAGGTCATCCAGTAGTTTTACTTACATAAGGTGCAGAAGCACCAGACAGAAAGATGTGAACTGGCTCCATGTTGTGAATTTTCTTCAGCGCGTCTGAAACAGCGAAGCTTGTGAAGGCACCGAAACTGAAACAGATTAGAATTTTTTTTTATGTTGCAGGGATTAAAACCATGCAGGGTTCTGTTTATGACGACAGCTAGAGCTGGGCGATGTATCGAGTTTTTAAAAAATATCGATATATTTTTATACGAGATATAAGATGTGACAATATCCTTTATATCGATATAGTCTATGTTACGTTATAACTATACTTGTGGAGCCGCAAGTTTGCCTCTCTTTCGTCCACTTTTGTCTTTACGCAACATTACTCGGCCTCGCCCCTCCTTCACTGAACACAACTCACCCTCCTCCCCCATCGCTTCACCTGCAGGAAGCGACAAGATGGACACGGCAAATCTCCGTTAACGAGTTACTGCGCATCGCCCCGTGCGTGGGGCTGGACGCCGTCAACGTGTTAGCTAGCTAACCACGCTAACGCCATGCAGCCCAGAGGCGCTGCACAGCCTAAAATCCTTTCATTTTCTCAAAAGTTGACAGCGCGCCTAATGTGTGAATTCTGGTTGTGCTTACTGACCGCGAACCGATTTTATGTGGTACACAGCGCTCAGCAATCTGTCAAAAAATGTTTTAGTACAACTTTGGTAAGCTACGGAGCTGCAGCGCTTGATGGATTGTCGGAGCATTACGGCTACCGAGGAGCCTCGCGGAGTGATACGTACGGTGCTTCAACGTAATATTACCCTACTGTGTATAAGGACCATAAATGGCACCTGTTAAGAGACGTGGTTACGAAGAGGATTTCAAACTCCAGGCTGTCAGTCACGCAGTAGAAGTTGGGAACAGAGCAGCTGTGAAATCTGTCTTTGTTACTATGCTCAGCGTCTTTTAGTTTACATTTTGACTGCACAATTGTGAGCTTTTTGTTATGCACAAAAACAACATAGTTTTCTTTTATTTATGGAGCATTATTATTTAATAAATGCTCATAATTTATTTTTGAGTAAATTTTATGTACATCTATGCTCTATGTTAATAAAAGTGCCTGTGTGACATCTGGGACACAGCTTTGACTAAGAACTCTCTTTTTGTTCTTACTTTATGGCTTTAAAAAAATATATCGAGATATATATCTTATATCGCCGTCCAGGTAAAAAATATCGAGATATGAATTTTGGGTCATATCGCCCAGCCCTAACGACAGCCTTGTTTTTATTCAGGGATCATTTATTCTCGCCATACCTGTGGCCAAACAGAGCGAATGGCTTCTCCTTTAGCAGCGGCAACAACACACTAATCACTTCATCCACGATCTGCTGCATGTTTTCGAAGAATGGCTCTTTAGCTCGACTCTCTCTGCCGGGAAGTTTGACAGCCAACACTACAAAAAAAAGAAAGAAAGAAAGAAAGAAAGAAAAACACTGTAAAGACATGAGGTGATGTTTCTTCTGAGTATTTGTTTTCCTTTGATTCAGAGTAAATGAGTGAGTGACCATAAATAATTCAAAGCATAAACGTCCCCTGAGGCATGTGTAGAAACCTAATTCTGATGATTGAATGTTTTTAAATGCCAGGTCTGTTTTTAAGTGACGGACTAGAGTGCTGGCAATTCTGTTCATAACTGGCATGAGGTTGCAGACACAAGCCGTGGAAATCAGCTTTCTCTGAAGGGTGGCTGGCTTGTCCCTTACAGACAGGGTCAGGAGTTCAGTCATTCGGGACTCAGAGGAGAAGTACTACTCCTCTACTACACTACCACTGGAGCCTATCCCAGCTGTCATAGGGCATGAGGCGCGGTAAACGCCAGAGTTGGTCGCCACTCTTTCACAGGAACCATTCACATATATGTGCAATTTAGAATCACCAATTAACCGAACCCCTGTGGGAAGATACTGGAGTATCTGGATAGAAGCCGCAATGTGCTAGAGCGCATGCTAACAGAAAGGTCCCGGCCAGAGTGGCGAATTCGAACCCAGGACCTTCTTGGTGTGAGGGAACAGCGCTAATGCCACCACCTGTAGACACGAGACAAAGACACGAACGCAGAGGCAGCAAGAATAAAAGCAAACTACAGGAGAGAGACAGAGTTTAGTAAAAACTAATGATCAAATGCAAATAGGTGTGTAAACATGCAAAGACTGAGAAGACACACTAATCATGGGAAGCCCTCCAGCAGACTAAATGTATTGCAGCACGATTGGGGGACAGTTCAGGGTCACCTGATCCAGCTCTGGCTTATAAACTTTAATTAAAAAGAAAGTTTTAAGACTGATCTTAAACAGCAAAGTCCTCTGCTGAGATATTAAGGTACTATGAAGTCTTTAAGATACGATGGGGCCTGATTATTGATTATTTTGTATGTGAGGAGAAGGATTTTAAAAACTATACATTTAAAAGTTAAAAGGTAATCTTGATATATAATCATGGCAAAACTTTTTTCTAACGTGTTTTTTCCCCCTCAACTCTTTTGCAGATAACAAAATTTAGTCAAGAGCCAAGGAATTTATTCTATGCTCCAAAAATCTTTTGTCCAGCTGTTCTTTAGTCATAAACACAGACGAGAAGACTAGTTAGACCAGACCACCACATTTCTTTTCCACTTGCTTCTTGGAGCTTTCGCTACAACGTGCAAGCACGTACACGTGAAATGCTTTCTGGGCACCTCACCTTCAACAGAGCTGCTGAGGACATTTCCCCAGCGAGCGTAGTGTATGGACCCCCCACCTGCCCAGGGGAAGCAGATCAGTCTGGCCACAGCATCTGGTCTTTTCTTGAAACAGTTTACCACCGTCTCCATGCTGATTAAGGAGAATAAGAGCATTACGACCTGAGATTTGTTTGCACTTGTGTTAAAACAAGAGGTTATTTAAAAAAAAATCTACCCATTACTTTCTGTCTGCTCCATTAACTTCTTCTAGGAAAACCCTGGGAAGCGTTCAGTGTAACATTTCCTCATTGGCTTCTTCTTCATGATGAATTCACTGGCGCTGAGCACACGTCGAACTGGTGCAATACCGCCACCAACCGGTGCTCAGTGGGAAAAACCAAACATGCGATCTCGTGGAGAATAACAGTTGATCAATTTCTGGTTACAGGAAGCAGCTGAATGTACCTGATGAATCCCACCAAGCAACTTGTTCTTTTGAAGTGTATCAGTAATAGCCAGGTTGACTTTCATTTTCCCTTAGGTTTTGGGCCAGCTGCTTTCTCTGATCCTCATATTTCAGTATAAATAAAACGTGTTACCTCTTTTCCACAATAGCTATAGTATATGGAATGCCAGGACTGCCAAAACGAATTAATTAAATACACCATTAAATAATTAATTAAACGTGTCATTAATTAAATAAAATGGGAATTAATTAAATACATATTTATGGCATATTTAATTAATTATTTATTGCCATATTAATTATTGATACATTTTTTTAATTATTTAATGGTGTATTTAATTAATTCATTTTGGCAGTCCTGAACCCTAGGGCCAGGACTGCCAAAATGAAATAAATAAATGAGAAAGTAAAACTGAACTTGAATCTTAATGTCTTAATGTGCTTCTTCTTTAGCCACTCATCTGTTTTCTTGGTGGTATGTTTCGGCCTCGTCCATTGGCCCCTCAGTCCGATGATGTCATCCATTATACTTAGCAGAAAAACAGCCCCAAATGGTAAATGGCCTGTATTTGTATAGCACTTTACTAGTTCCTAAGGACCCCAAAGCGCTTTACACATCCAGTCATCCACCCATTCACACACTGGTGTGTGTGTAGGCTACATTGTAGCCACAGCCACCCTGGGTTGCACTGACAGATGCGAGGCTGCCGGACACTGGCGCCACCGGGCCCTTTGACCACCACCAGTAGGCAACGGGTGAAGTGTCTTGCCCAAGGACACAACGGACCGAGACTGTCCAAGCCGGGGCTCGAACCGGCAACCTTCCAATTACAAGGTGAACTCCCAACTCTTGAGCCACGATTGCCTCAAATCATAATATTTCCCCTATACTTAACTGTGGGGATAATATTCTACAGCTCGTAGTCTGCATTTCTCTTCATCCCAACGCTGCAGGTCGAGCTGATGCCAAAGAGTTTGATTTTGGTTTCATCTTACCACAGCACTTTCTTCCAAAGCTTCTCTGAATCATCTCTGAAGTTCACTGGCAAACTTAAGATGGGCCTGGACTCGTGTCCTCCTGAGCAGGAGGACCTTGCCGCTGCTGCAAGATTTACATCAATGATGTAGTGTGTTACCAGTAGTGTTCTAGCTGACTGTGGTCCCAAATGCAACCAAGAGTTGCCACCATCTCACCAAGCTTCTTGTTGATGGTCTTGTAACCCATTCCAGCCTTGTACAGTTATTTGGTCTTGCCCATATTGGTGGAGAGGCTGGAATCGAAGACAGGTGTGTTTCAGGAACATAATGAGTTGAGTGCAGGGATATCTGTAGCTGATTGTACTCTGCTTGCCACATGGGTACACAGCCAATCTGTGGGAGCTGGAATTCTGGCTGGATTTTATGGGATCAAATTTTATTTCACTCAATGAGGTGCAAATCAATTTAGAACTTTTATGTAATGTGTTTGTTTTCTGAATTTTTGGTTGACATTCTATCTCCTTCCTATAAAATGAGTCTCATTTTTACGAAACTACCATAAAAATTAGATTCTTTTCTTTAAAAGTGAGCAAACTTACAAATTCAACAGGGATCGAATAATCATTTCACCATCATAAATTCTGTTTCTATCATCCCAGAGCTCTTTATTTCTCTTTTTATTGAAAGTTCATGTATGTCTTCTGTTGAAGAAATCTTTCTGTGGCCTTGTAAATTTGCCCAGTAGTTATGTTATTTTTCCAATTTCTGCTTATAATACTGCCGTCACTGTTGTTTTAATTGAACATGTACAAGTATTAGAGCCTAGTGTTTGTTACAATTTAACTAATGCATAACCATTCACTGCAGACTCATAATCCAGTACTTATCTGACTAATTGCTCTGGCCTTTTCACAAAAACTTTCTTCCTCTCTTTCTTATTGCAAAATGTGAAAAGTCACTCTCACTATCCTTAAACAAATAGTTTATCATAAAGGGCTCACTTCTTTCCTATTCTTACTTGTATTTGCCTTCATAATAGAATTTCCTCTATCTACCTGTGCATTCAGTCTGTATTTCCCAGGTTTATGATTGAGGCAGATGTAAAATTATATAAATGGTTTCTGGGGACATCTACAGTACGGAGTAAGTAACTCGCATGAGGTGTGTCACTGTGTCTTTGACCTGTTCTGACTGTTACAATACCTGAGCAAACAGGTCAAGCCACGGAAAAGTACGACAGCTAAAATGCAAATAGAATACGTCTTACTTACAAACCTGATGTACATAGTTTAGAAAAAAGTTTCCCAGATGTGATGTTACTGCCTACAGATGGTATTTCCTGATGGAGTAAATCAAATTAAAATATTCCTTTTGTCTTAATCAAAGCCTCTAAACCAACTCAGAATGTCTTGGGAGTCTACATAAGGCGTCACCATTCTTATATTGATTTGAATTGTTGTTAAGGCGCTGGTCAGAGTTACAACAGTTAGATTTTCCTGAAAGTAACATTTGGTTATATGTGGCTGAAAGTAAATCTTTGAAGCCTACCATTTTGACCTAATCTTGTGTTATTTCAGTGGCAGCCACAGCTGAAATGTTTCTTGATACTTTAGAATTAATATATCTTATGTGTGCTCTCCAGTTAAGTCTCTCATTACCCTAAGAACCTTTAAGAATTTCTATGGACTCGTTCAATATCAACACTGTTTATTTTGTGCTTTAGTTATCTCATCCAATAAATGTTGCAGATCATGACCAGAGCTGTGTTTGTAGAGAAAATGTTTATCATCAGCAAATGGTGTAATTTTAACCCTTTGGACATAAATATTCTAAGGAATTCGCCATACACACCTTTGTCTTGTTTCTGATATATTTTGGCCCCAGTTCTGTTTCATTAAATTGTTTTAAAAGGCATTTGATTCCTCTGTTCTTACTCGTCTGTTTTTTTTCCTGTCCAAATTATTAATCTTGTAATTCCTATCATAGAGTATAAAAACTGGAAGATGGTCTCTGATATCATTACTCAGAAGTCTACTTACTGTCTTATGTTCAATGTAATTTGAAAAAAATGTCTATGAGAGTGACACAATGTAACGAGTCTCTGTTAGGTCTGGTAATTTTAGAGAATAGGTTCATACAGTCATTGTGTTAATGTTATTTAATGTTTATCTGAGTTAAGCAAATCAATAGTAAAATCTCCACAAATGAAATTTTGTTTGTGACCTATTTCTGTAAATGTTTCCTCCATCCAGTCTTTAAAGGCCTCAATACCAATACCTGAAGCTCTGTATGTACAACTAACAATTTTCTTCTACTTTTGTCTTTATAGATTTCAGCTGTTGTACATTCCAAGACCATATTAATCACCATTATCATATTATTCACTACCTTAAATTTCAAATAGTTGTCCAAATACTCACTCCTTCTCCATCTTTGTTTTGCCAAAATATGTACCTGACTCATAACCTTGCTGTTCAAAGTCAATATCATATGTCCATTATCTAATAGTATCCATATTAATCCAAGTTTCAGATAGGGCAATGACATTGAATGGATATGAAAACTGGTTTAGATATTCCTTTGTGTGATTAAAATTTGCACATAGACTTCTACAGTTAAAGTGGATGACTGATAATTTATTAATCCACTCGTTGTGCTGTTCATTTGTATTGTAGCAGCAATATTTATTGATAGATCACCGCACCAGCTTATTCTCTTCTATCTCATATTCCAAGTCCTGTGTATTGTGATTTATATATAGTAAAATGTTTTTTAGTTCCAGTTGATCATATTCTGCAATTTAGTGAATGATACAGCTGGTGTCGTTTGGCTAGATGTTCATTGATAAAGACGTTAGATGCTTTTGTCTCAGCAGTGCGTTGTTGTGCTTGCAATTTCCAAACCTTAAGATGATCGCTGGTTTGTTGTCAGTCACTCTGCTGCACTGGTTTGAGATAAATACCTTCCTGAGAAAAAAGCTGAATGCTGAAATGTGAGATGTGCAACACTGTAGCTGGACAGCACTGTATCAAAGTTATCCGAAAACCAAACATCAACCATGATAAAAGTGGATAACTGATCATTTATTGTCAGTCTTAATCCACTCATTTTACTGTTCATTTGTATAGTAGCAGCAATATTTATTGATAGATCACCGCACCAGCTTCTTCTCTTCTATTTCATATTCCAAGTCCTGTGTATTGTGATTCATATAGCAAAATGTTTTTTTAGTTCCAGTTGATCATATTCTGCAATTTAGTGAATGATGCAGTATTAAAAGTTATCCAAAAACCAAACATCAACCATGATCAAAGCCATTTTTTACTGTAAGGTCCAATCTTCTGTACTGCTTATCTTGCAGAAGACAAAGAGAAGAACCCCGTATCTCTTCTTCACCTAAGATTTATACTGGATCACGCCAGAAGGCCCAAAGGCCAGTATGAAGGGTGGACCCAAAAGCAGACTCAATAGGCAAACATTTTCACAAGAACATGAGACTTTATTAAACTCAGGAATCTTAATCATGAAAGTGTGGCAGGAAATGAACATCTCAGGAAAGCACACAACAGGGAGCTCTGGGGTGTGGGTACCCAGGTGAGTGTCAAGGCATGCCAAGCTGCGAGGAGAAGAGTAGGCAGGTGAATATTCAGCAGTTGCGTGATGGCAGGATAGACTGGTGTCAGTAAAATCAGAAGAACGACGAAGTTTGAAGGCAGAGGTAACTGGAGACACAAGGACATGAGAGGTTAACACAAGGAACAGCGAAGTGAGAACCAAACATGAAGGCAGATTTACCACCATGGGTTAGCAGATTATCTGGCAGAGTGCAGAAGTCTGAGTTGGTCTTAAATCCCAATCCAATGATTACTGCTGATGGTTTCCAGTTGCGGTTACAGATGCAGGAAGCAGAACTAGAGATATAATGGAAAAATACATGAAAACACTAGACTCTCAACCCGGACTGTGACAGATCGTCCTTCCTCACCCCTCTAATGTGGCATCCAATCATGTTATTGACATCTAATCACCTGATGTCGACCACCACCTTATCATTGTCTTGCTGACTTCTCCAAATACATGATTTAAAACATTTAAACTTTAGAATGAATTCATTACATTTTCATTTCTGTTATTAGCAGAAAATTCCATTACAAATCAGCATTCGTTATATTCATGAATATACTTCACTTCATCTTTGACATTTTTATGTAATTTCCCTTCAATTACCTCTACCATGACCTTATTCCTACATAACATCCATTTTATTAACCATTACTGTAATCCAATTACTTTTTTCAAGAAACGAGTAAAGTAAGGGATTAAGATTGCAAAAAAGGTAATTAGATTACCGTTACTTTCCCGTACAGACTTCAGAAAGGGGAAGTTATTGCAAGCTGCACAGGAAGTAAGACACAAAGGAAAGAGGAACTTACCATATAAGGAGTTGTTTGTATCGAAACTGGGTCTGACATGCTGCAAAATATATAGTGAGACTGGCTGCGCTGTCTTTTTAGACTTGAGCTGGCATTTTTGTGCTAAGTCTCCATATTCCGGAATATGTAAAATTAAAGATCATTTTTTAAGTTAGACCACTTTGAGCCGTGTCTTTTTTGGCCGTTAAAGAATACAAAGAACTGGATTTAATACTAGTAAAACCAATTTTAAAAAGAGACCTTTTCCATTTGATTACATTTTATACGATTGATTAGGCAGAAAGTAGAATTGGGCTGAGAGATCTATCGCTTTATAACCTGTTTAGGTTGTAAATCATGTTTCTAAAAAGTAACTAAGTAACTAATTACTTTTGAAAATAAGTAATCAGTAAAGTAACGAGATTACTTTTGGGGGGGGAATAATCAGTAATTAGTTACTAATTACTTTTTTCAAGTAACTTGACCAACACTGCTCAGATGTGATCACAGGTAAGTCGGGGGGACTTCAATCTCTCTCTGTCTTTCCCACCTCTCTTGACACACTCTTCAATCATGTTAAAATGTTTAAACATAAGTTATGACCTGTATCATCATTATTCTTAATGTAACAAAGTACTAGCCTGTTCCTTATGTTTCCTTGTGAAAAGACTGTTGGTGTGCAGGATAAAATGCTGTGACCCATATTAACCCTCTCAAGGCAGGCGTTGCCGATTTGCAACAGTTAAAAACTAACAACCTGATTACCCCACATACATATTTTATGATTTTTTTTTTTACTCAGAAGTACCACTGCAGGACTTGGTTGTGCATTAGCAACAAAAAGTTTAATTTGAGCCTGAAAGGGTTAAACCAAAACATAAGCCACTGTACAATCTAAACATGCTACTGTACAGAGTAGAACTGCCAAAGAGGTGAAAATAACTTACTGCTTGACCTTTGGAGTGAATATAAAATTGCAACATTTTGTTATGTAAAATTATGGTACAGGGAGTGATTGTGCTAGAGTCTATCCCAGCTGTTATAGGGCAAGAGGCAGGGTACACCCTGGAAAGATTGTTAGCCTGTCACAGGGCTCAAAGTATCACAACTATCTTATATATGTGGTAGTTACGACAACACAGCAGATAATCTACAACTAATCTAACCTAATCTGTCTAGGTATCTAAATTAGAGCACTACTATTACTAACAGCAAAGGAAATGTAAAGGAATGGATTTTGGACTTTAGGACGTTCAGAAAACCAGTGACCCCTGTTTCAGTCCAGGGGGTTTATGTGGATATAGTGGGAGACTATAAATACCTCGAAGCACACATGGGCAATAAACTGGACTGGGTTAAAAATTCCACTGTACTCTACAGAAAAGGCCGGAGCCGTCTCTATTTTCTAAGGCGGCTGAGGTCTTTTTAAATCTGTGGGACAATGCACAGGATTTTCTTTTATCAAAACACACTGCAACAGTTGCACACCCTTACTATTTGCACATCCTCGACAGAGAAAATAACAAAGCACAGTATGGTAAGAGGGGTACCTCATTGCCAACCTGTGTCAATATGTAATTTGTGCAATATACTGGGAATTAATAAAGTATTCTGATATTCTGATTTGTTTAATATTTTTTTCATTGTTTTCCTAGAAAAGTTGTGTTTTGTTTTACATTTAATTGACCCACTTTTGCATTGTGGCGATTTGCTGCCTTGTGACCCCATGATAAAACATTATGTACAGGTTAAATGTAGGAGTTAAACATTGATTCAGAGTTATTCTTTTTTCAATTTTTGTTTTGTTTATTTAAATCAGTCATTTACTCGGAAACTTTGCACGCCAGTAGGATGAATTCGCTGCTGCACCTCACTGCTGCTCTAGCAAGACTTACACTTGCCCTTTTATTTTATGCACATTTCTAAAAATGTCTCTTTAACCAATGCTGCAGCCACAACGAGGACCACAAAAAACAAAAAACGAGTCCAGCTTCATCAAACTGTCTCTTCACCCTAAACAGCCATTATTTTTGTTAGTTTTGCTTACTGTTAACAACACACCCAGTTCCACGTCACACTCTCCTAATTGAACCCTCACCCCACAGTCTTGCGCTGCAATTTTGACCCTGGCACACCTAAAGAAATAACTCCTAAACAGTACTGCAGTTGCCCAACTATTAGGGTTGGCAACTTTGACGTGCGGCAACATCAACCCTCTCAGAGCGACTTTCAATGTCATATTTCCTATTGACGTGTATAATTAACTGAAGCAGCATGTAAGCCAGTCATGCCAGAGCTAATATGCCACCACAGGCAAAGCCAACATAAAATTTGCTTACCTGTTTGTTATTAGATTGCACGTCCGTGGTTCATGGTTCCAGTTTTTAATCATGTGTGTTAATTATATGCAATAAAGAGAGTGTTGTTAAAAGGGAAGCAGAATGTCAATATAAAATTGTATTTATTAGTCAGTACACAGCAAATCCAGCATGTCCAAATTAACACTGTCAGATTTGATTTCAGCACTTTTAAAGTGTCTATATGGGTCCACACCAGAGAGTGTTAATTTAACTCTTTTTGGAGAGTTGGTACGTTAACTCTGATTTGTTAACACCAAAATCTGTCTGGAGTTGATAATTTAACACTTACTAATGCTAACTAGGTGTTAAGAGTCTATATATTAACTCTCAAAGAGTATTTTAGTTTAACTACGTAAGAGTTATCTGCTATATCTGCTAATTAATTCTAAAAAGCGGGAATTTTACTGTTCTGAACTTCTAGAAATTTCTCTTGGAAATAAACATTTACTAAAAAGACGCAATGGTTTTTGAAAAACATTTATTGAAAGATGTAACAGTGTACATGTTCTCACTTTCATTAGAATTTTGTTTATCAAAAGGTCTGACATGGGTGAGCTGGTAAATGCAAATAACAGCATTCTCATCATTTTAATAAATACAAAATACAATATGCATGTCCTTCATTCATCACTTTGTGTAACTGCAACGCACTTCTGCTCTCCCCCATATTCCATCTTCACAAGCATATCCTATGTGGAGATTGAATAAAAATTAGTAGACACTAATTAATGGCACAATCAATTGCAGCACAGTAAAAAAAAAAAAAAGGAATCCTTTTTGAGCCATTACTTGTGTAAAGTATTTTCCTAAAAGACAAGGACACAGGCAACAGGTAATACTGAACTAAATGTAAAACCTCAACCTTTTTCATTTTTACCTAAACCGTGTGCACAAAACTCTGGAGGATCTAAATGCTAACGTAGAACCCAGTCAGGACATCTGCTACTGCTGTTTGCTCGTTGTTGTTTTTTTTTAATGGGAGATCGTTTTCAGGCTTCAAGTAGCACCATTATACCAACATTTCACATTCTAGACATTGTTTTAGGTGTATTTGACCAAAGGTTTGACTGAAAATTCACATGCAAGCTTTTTTTCAAGGCTGTGGTATTTGCCCGCAAACAATACCTTTCAGCTAGCTAAAACAGAATATTATGCTATCAGCGAGCAACATGGCTAATGCCTTCCACACAGCTTTGTCTCAACTCCAAAGAGCCACAGAAGTAAAAGCTAATAATAATATTTGAAACAATCTTTGAAAAATGACTTACCAAGCATGGCAAACAACTCAAATATGTAGAGCAAAATGTTCTGAAACGGCTTCACTTCAGCTTCGATTGGAGCCGTGCTGGGGGCGGAGTCTGTGAATTTACTCTATTAGTGTCATAGCCCCTGTAGGAGTTCAGAGTTAAGAGGTCAAGAGTTAATATTTCCATTGTAACACCTCCAGATTTGACACTCATTTTTAACACTCGATTTTAACTACTATCATTTTACACCTCAGAGTTACATTAAAAGAATGTGACTCTACTTAGAGTAAAATTAACTCTAAGACTATTAACACCAAAACATTTAACACTTTTGAATAAGCTTTTAATGATATAAGTTTGCATATGATAGAATACTGCATGATGACCTTTTTATGACTTAGACTGTTGTCCACTACAAGACTGTTTAATAAATTCTTTCTCACAGCGATAATAGCTGAACAAACTGTTATTATTTCACTCCTGCCAGGAAGAGGAGAGCTGGACACTTATCTGCGCTCCCTAACAAGAAGAGGGGCCGCGTCCTTCTGAATCTCATAACACACACACATACACCTGAACCACTCTTATCTTCACTCTCTACACACTAACATTCCTCTGCCTGTGAATAGGCGTATTCACTGTTGTATTACTTTTGTATATAAATAAAGACAAGTGCAAGAACAGAGCGCACATCACAGGGCCCCCACTCTGGTGTGAGCGTTCTGTGATCATGCCCTTGCAAGTAAATGCTGCAGCGTCTGTGTGTTTCTACCTTTAGATTCTTAGCTGAAGAAGTGTCTTTAGAATAAATCTCTTGACACAGAAATAACACAATGGTAAACATGCCCCTGTCCCAGGTTTTTTGGAACACGTTGCAGGCATCAAATTCAAAATGAGTGAAGATTTAGAAAACGACAATAAAGTTTATCAGTTCTAACATTAGATAGCTTGTCTTTGTAGTGTAATCAGTTGAATAGGTTGAAAGGATTTGCAGATCATTGTATTCTGCTTTTATTTACTATTGAAACAATGACCCAGCTTCATTGGAATTGGGGTTGTACGTGCATTTAATGACATATCCTGGTCAAAAATGTGTTATTGGAGCCCAAGGTAATGTCATCCAGAGTAAGCATCTGGTTAGATACCATGTTTCTAAGATTTTTGCGCCAAGTGTAATAAAGTCAGTTTTATCTGAATTTAGAAGAAGAAAATTAGTGGTCATCCAGGTCTTTATATCTTTAAGAAATTCCTACAGTTTAACTAATTTGTGTGTGCTATCTCACTTCCGTGAAAATGTAGGCTGTACCTTCTAATAATACTGTTTAAAGGAAGCATTTATAATGTAAAGAGAATTGAAATTCTGATGATGATCTTCTAAATTTGTGATATGCCCTTTCCTCTCCAGCTTATGAATTATCTGCTTCATGGTGAGTTTTTGAGAGTTGTACCAGGGAGTCGAGTACATCTGATTTGAAGCTTTCTTTTTCAGAGATGCTACAGTATCCAGACTCACAACGCCAGGAAGATGTACAATTATTAACAAGATAACTGTGGGAGTTCAGGTAGCTGCTCCACTCTGTGTTATTACATGGTATTAGAGAAGGTAACAGTGGATGAAACATATTCTTAAACCTAGTTACAGCACTTTCAAAAAGGCATGTACCATGATGTAAACTACTCCCCACTACTGTGTAATCCATTATTGTTAATGCATATATTATTAGGAAACGATCAGACGAGAGAGGGTTTTCAGGAAACACTGTTTAATGTTCAGTTTCTATTCCATATGTTACAACAAGATCTAGAGTGTGATTAAAGTGGTGGGTGGGTTCTTTTACATTTTGAAAGAAGCCAATTGAGTCTAATAACAGATCAAATGCCATGTTGAGGCTGTTATAGCATCTACATGGATGTTAAAATCACCCACAATAATTATTTCATCAGATAAAAAGTCTGAGAGATTAGACAGAAGCTCTGAGTAATGCCAATAGATAACAACAACTAAAACTGGGTTTTCTCTTGGCAACGTCTATTGATTTAAACAAACCATGATAAGACAAAGGACCCAACACACAACGTTGCACAATGGATGCCCGTTTATTTGCTAAATCTCTCTTTGCAGCAGCTTTTCTACTGCTTCCTGCTGCACACCACACACAGCTCCTCATATCGTGGTGGCCTACTTAAATGGGTAGACGTGATTAGGTGATGGAGGTCAGTTATGTGGGTCAGCCTTCCTTGACACCACACCCTGATCCCACTGCTCCATCCCTCCCGTTTGTAGTTGTGCTACAAACGGTTTACTGGAAGGAAGAGGGAATCAATTTGTTGGTAAATTATTAATAATGTATTAACAGGGACTTAGAAAGCTTCCTGCTTCCTGGTGCCAACTCTGGATAGTCACGTTTTGGGAGAGTTGAATAAGTGGCCAGTGTAACCGGTGTGATTCTGCGTTGTGTCTGATCTCTGATAACAAAGGTAAAAGAAAGAAAGGCCTCCAAGTAAATAATTTGCCCACTCCAGCTCCTCTCCCACAGGGGAATTGTAGAAAAGGCAGCATTTATTTTTACATTGAACATAAAGTATGGATTTACACGTAACGTATTTGACATAAGATAAAACAAAAACAACAACACAAAATCCGACATACCTGATTACAAAGGTAAAAGAAAGAAAGGCCTCCAAGTAAATAATTTGCCCACTCCAGCTCCTACGACCAAATACAAACAGTGGGGAAGAGGGTTAGCTCAACCCACCACAACTTCCAAGCTAGCATTTATGGCGCCTAAAACACATTTATAATACACACATACTACACACTTATAACATCTAACAAAAACAGGCTTAATAATGACAATAATTGAACTAAAATCACAATCAGAAACATCCAGGTGGCTAAATATGCATTATATGAGCGTTTTACAGTGTTGGGAAAGAAATGACACCAACCTCTCCCACAGGGGAATTGTAGAAAAGGGGAGAGGCAAAAGGGGTACACTGTATTTATAGGGTTGCACCAAAGAAGAAGAAGAAAAGAATGAGGAGGGGCTCTAACTGATAATGAACATAACTACAGGCTTGGAGGTCCTAAAAGTCAGGTATGAAAGGAACAGTTTGGGGGTTTAGGACACATTTTGTGTAATTATAACAATGTGACTTATGACCCTGTTACATTAGCTTTCTAAAAAGGATTTCTAAAAATGAGAAGTGCTCCATCTAAAGTGGGATGGATACAATCGCTCCTAACAAGACAGGGGTTTCCCTTAAAGTTTCCCAATTATCCCTCATTGTTATTGTGTAAGTTACTCACATAAAGGCAGTTCTGGTAATATCAAAGTATTAGTTATTTCATTACTGTCTCAGCCTTGTGCTGCTCTGATTTTTTCAAGCAATGGTCATATGTTAAACTGTTACATAATATATATTATGTTTAACCCGAGTGACCACCCGGTCAGCTGGTGGGTAACAGGCATCTCCGAAAACGTTAGAGCACTATGCAAATATGTGATGTCTTGATGAATCGAGCAGATATTTGAAGTTTACACAGCACCATTCTCGCATGAAAATATCTTAAAAGTTTATTTTGTGACCCAGAAAGAGTAATATTTCAAACTCTGCCACTCTGTGTTCCTCCGCCACTGTCTCGTTTGAGTTTTGGACGAAATGGATTCTGGGATATTGCATTTCGTCATTTCGAGCTGATTGGAGACCAGAACAGCCAATCAGATTTTTTTGCATCCAAGTCTGTGATTGGCTGGTTTTGTGGCACAACTATGACGGTATAGAGAAAGAGTTGAGCAGCACGGGCAGAAATGTTGAGAGCGCGAGCAACACATTGCGAGCGAGCGCAAATGCAAAAACTGAGCGAGAGGGGCTGCTATTGTGTGTGTGTGGATAATAGCAAACACTGAAATACATTTTTTGAATGCAGGAATGAATTTTGTTCACTCAAATTCAGCTTTTCTTTGCTCAAAAAAAATTTCTCCTCAAAATACAACACTTGCACCTGCAAACTTTTTTTACGTGCGCTCAATTTTTTTTTACGTGCGCTCAGAATAGTGGCACAAAAATAACGCCATACCACACACAGCTCCTCATATCGTGGTGGCCTACTTAAATGGGTAGACGTGATTAGGCGATGGAGGTCAGCTATGTGGGTCAGCCTTCCTTGACACCACACCCTGATCCCACTGCTCCACCCCTTTACTGGAAGGAAGAGTGAATCGATTTGTTGGTAAATTATTAATAATGTAGTAACAGGGACTGAGAAAGCTTCCTGCTTCCTGGTCCTAACTCTGGATAGTCACGTTTTGGGAGAGTCGAATAAGTGGCCAGCTTTCTAAAAAGGATTTCTAAAAATGAGAAGTGCTCCATCTAAAGTGGGATGGATACAGTCGCTCCTAACAAGACAGGGGTTTCCCTTAAAGTTTCCCAATTATCCCTCATTGTTATTGTGTAAGTTACTCACATAAAGGCAGTTCTGGTAATATCAAATTATTAGTTATTTCATTACTATCTCAGCCTTGTGCTGCTCTGGTTTTTTCAAGCAATGGTCAAATGTTAAACTGTTACAGAAACCCTGTGATGACCAGCAACCTTGGATAAAGGTCTCAGACCTATCTCGAGCCAACGTAACAACTAAGGCAGCTAGTTTACTCATAAATGGTAAGTTGTTGGGAAACACCTCAGACTTCCCTGAAGTTCATTAAAGAGAACATAACATGTGTCAAAAGAGAATTAAAATGTAACAATAATTGTGCTGTCTTTATGTTGTCCTTTAGCTCTTATGTAAAAATAATATTAATGGATTTGGTCCATTAATAAAAGACCATGGGATGAAATGAAAGCCATGCCAGTGCATTAAGCCTTGTGACATATGGTCATCTGCTCAACTAGGTGAGCTAAACAGAGACCTAAGATCATAATGAGTATGAATATCATGGTAATTTTAGGATTTTAATTTTTTTAATTGTTCTTTTTCCAGGGTGGAATGACAGTACAGCGTCTACACATCTTCAGTTACTTAAGAAAAAACTGGGTGTTTTTTAGACTTGCTGGACCAGAATGCGTTGGCATGATGTTGGGGCAGCATGGGTGCTAGCAACTTTTTTTTTTTGACAAAGCCATGATGGCGTCCCTACCACAATGCTCCCCTGGGCAACCACCCACGTCGCCCATTTCAAAATCCGCTACTGTGTCCGCAAAAGGCTGCGTATGCAAACAAAGTGTTGTAGAGTTAATTTTAGTTAAACTTGTGCTACAAAGGCTTTCATACAGAAAAATACATCTAAGACGGAGGATTTAAGATCAAAACTTAATTCCAGCCGCGTTGGACACCAGTGCACTAATTGTGATAAACTTAATCTCCTTTGTGCTGCTCTTGCATTGACATTAAAAGGTACCTATTATGCTATATATTATGCTTCCTTTTGCTTGGGATGGTAAACCTACAAGCCAAAATTCCCATTAAAAGTTTTACAAATGCATGTAATATGATACAAAATTGTAAACTAAGATTTGCAGATGTGTACAGGGATTTATGTGTAACTCTTTGAGGACTCACAAATATGAGCTGCAATCTACACATTTCAAAGCAACTTAAACAAGTGAAACTATTTAACAAATACTTATATCCAAACCTGAATAATATAGTCAACATTTATGCACAGTTTTTTTTAGTTAATCTTACCATTCTTTGATAACAGCAACCAAATTTTGGTGCTAGATTCATGGCTAATTCTGAACTGTTTATCACAAAGTTTTCAGCTTTCTGCTAACATCAGCTTAAAGACGTCCTGGAGACAATGATTGAGCTGCTAGAAGACATTTTTTAACAGTAGTCTAGTGTAATCTAACAAATATTTCTTTAGTTTCAAGTACTTTAAAATCAGAAAGTTATAAAAGCTTGCTTGTCATCCATAACTCAAAATTTAATTTTTTGGGGGAAAATAACTCAAAATTTCGAGTTAATAAGTCGACATTTGAAGTTAGTTTCTCTAAATTTTAAGTTAGTAAGTTGAAGCTTCGAGTTAATGCTGCCAATCAATTCAAGTGGCTTTTATTGTCACTTCAAACATGTACAGTGGTACAGTACTGGTGCTACATATGACATATAACAGACAAACACAGGACTACGTAAAGTGCAATGTGTAAAAATTGCAAATACACAAGACAAAACAGTGCAACACTAGACAGACCAGGACGATACAGACAGTGCAATGGAAATATGCACAAAACTGAGTATTGTGCAAAAAGTAACTTGGTGTCTGAAGGTGTGCGTGTGTGTGAGAAACTGCAGATAAGTGCTTGGTTGTGACATGTATGAAGGTGTCACAACCAGTGTCCGTGATGGAGGGAAGAGAGGCTCCAATGACCATCACGCGATTAGTCCCGTACTTTAGCTAGAATGAAAAAAAGACACAAAGCTGAAGTTATTCTGTCTTTACGTTGCACAGCTGCCTCTTCTCCCCTCATTCTCTCCCCCTCCCTCTCTCTCTTGTTGCTACTTCAATCATGAAACTGATCAATGATCAGCTGATCATCTCTCTTGTTTGTTTATCTCCCACTTTGCGCCAGAAACAGGAAACCAGCGGATGTTGCGCTAAACAACAACAGCAGCACGTTCAAGCTTGATAAGCTGTTGTTATATTTTATTTAAAATTAATTTCTAGTATCAGCTGATGTTTGCTGGAGCCACAGCTGTAAAAGCTGCTGCTCATGATATCGGTTTGGAAACATGAAGGTGATACAAATCATACATATAAACCAACAAGACAGTGTACATCACTGTCACAACAGCGTTTGTTTTCGTTCAAAGGCTTTATGGTTTTTCCTATAATACCTGGTGGTGTAGTCGGTGATTTTTTTGTCACTTCAGCTTTATATATTATGTTTAACCCGAGTGACCACCCGGTCAGCTGGTGGGTAACAGGTATCTCCGAAAACATTAGAGCACTTATGCAAATATGTGATGTCTTGATGAATCGAGCAGATATTTGAAGTTTACACAGCACCATTCTCGCATGAAAATATCTTAAAAGTTTATTTTGTGACCCAGAAAGAGTAATATTTCAAACTCTGCCACTCTGTGTTCCTCCGCCACTGCCTCGTTTGAGTTTTGGACGAAATGGATTCTGAGATATTGCATTTCATCATTTCGAGCTGATTGGAGACCAGAAAAGCCAATCAGATTTTTTTGCATCCAAGTCTGTGATTGGCTGGTTTTGTGGCACAACTATGACGGTGTAGAGAAAGAGTTGAGCGCGCACGGGCAGAAATGTTGAGAGCGCGAGCAACACATAAGCGCAAATACAAAAACTGCGCGAGAGGGGCTGCTGTTGTGTGTGTGTGTGGATAATAGCAAACACTGAAAGACATTTTTTTGAATGCAGGAATGAATTTTGTTCACTCAAATTCAGCTTTTCTTCACTCAAAATCAATTTCTCCTCAAAATACAACACTTGCACCTGCAAACTTTTTTTACGTGCGCTCATTTTTTTTTTTTTACGTGCGCTCAGAATAGTGGCACAAAAATAACGCCATACCACACACAGCTCCTCATATCGTGGTGGCCTACTTAAATGGGTAGACGTGATTAGGTGATGGAGGTCAGCTATGTGGGTCAGTCATCCTTGACACCACACCCTGATCCCACTGCTCCACCCCTTTACTGGAAGGAAGAGTGAATCGATTTGTTGGTAAATTATTAATAATGTAGTAACAGGGACTGAGAAAGCTTCCTGCTTCCTGGTCCCAACTCTGGATAGTCACGTTTTGGGAGAGTCGAATAAGTGGCCAGCTTTCTAAAAATGATTTCTAAAAATGAGAAGTGCTCCATCTAAAGTGGGATGGATACAGTCGCTCCTAACAAGACAGGGGTTTCCCTTAAAGTTTCCCAATTATCCCTCATTGTTATTGTGTAAGTTACTCACATAAAGGCAGTTCTGGTAATATCAAAGTATTAGTTATTTCATTACTATCTCAGCCTTGTGCTGCTCTGGTTTTTTCAAGCAATGGTCAAATGTTAAACTGTTACAGAAACCCTGTGATGACCAGCAACCTTGGATAAAGGTCTCAGACCTATCTCGAGCCAACGTAACAACTAAGGCAGCTAGTTTACTCATAAATGGTAAGTTGTTGGGAAACACCTCAGACTTCCCTGAAGTTCATTAAAGAGAACATAACATGTGTCATAAGAGAATTAAAATGTAACAATAATTGTGCTGTCTTTATGTTGTCCTTTAGCTCTTATGTAAAAATAATATTAATGGATTTGGTCCATTAATAAAAGACCATGGGCTGAAATGAAAGCCATGCCAGTGCATTAAGCCTTGTGACATATGGTCATCTGCTCAACTAGGTGAGCTAAACAGAGACCTAAGATCATAATGAGTATGAATATCATGGTAATTTTAGGATTTTAATTTTTTTAATTGTTCTTTTTCCAGGATAGAATGACAGTACAGCGTCTACACAACTTCAGTTACTTAAGAAAAAACTGGGTGTTTTTTAGACTTGCTGAACCAGAATGCGTTGGCATGATGTTGGGGCAGCATGGGTGCTAGCAACTTTTTTTTTTTGACAAAGCCATGATGGCGTCCCTACCACAATGCTCCCCTGGGCAACCGCCCACGTCGCCCATTTCAAAATCCGCTACTGTGTCCTCAAAAGGCTGCGTATGCAAACAAAGTGTTGTAGAGTTAATTTTAGTTACACTTGTGCTACAAAGGCTTTCATACAGAAAAATACATCTAAGACGGAGGATTTAAGATCAAAACTTAATTCCAGCCGCGTTGGACACCAGTGCACTAATTGTGATAAACTTAATCTCCTTTGTGCTGCTCTTGCATTGACATTAAAAGGTACCTATTATGCTATATATTATGCTTCCTTTTGCTTGGGATGGTAAACCTACAAGCCAAATTCCATTAAAAGTTTTACAAATGCATGTAATATGATACAAAAGTGTAAACTAAGATTTGCAGATGTGTACAGGGATTTATGTGTAACTCTTTGAGGACTCACAAATATGAGCTGCAATCTACACATTTCAAAGCAACTTAAACAAGTGAAACTATTTAACAAATACTTATATCCAAACCTGAATAATATAATCAACATTTATGCACAGTTTTTTTAGTTAATCTTACCATTCTTTGATAACAGCAACCAAATTTTGGTGCTAGATTCATGGCTAATTCTGAACTGTTTATCACAAAGTTTTCAGCTTTCTGCTAACATCAGCTTAAAGACGTCCTGGAGACAATGATTGAGCTGCTAGAAGACATTTTTTAACAGTAGTCTAGTGTAATCTAACAAATATTTCTTTAGTTTCAAGTACTTTAAAATCAGAAAGTTATAAAAGCTTGCTTGTCATCCATAACTCAAAATTTAATTTTTTGGGGGAAAATAACTCAAAATTTCGAGTTAATAAGTCGACATTTGAAGTTAGTTTCTCTAAATTTTAAGTTAGTAAGTTGAAGCTTCGAGTTAATGCTGCCAATCAATTCAAGTGGCTTTTATTGTCACTTCAAACATGTACAGTGGTACAGTACTGGTGCTACATATGACATATAACAGACAAACACAGGACTACGTAAAGTGCAATGTGTAAAAATTGCAAATACACAAGACAAAACAGTGCAACACTAGACAGACCAGGACGATACAGACAGTGCAATGGAAATATGCACAAAACTGAGTATTGTGCAAAAAGTAACTTGGTGTCTGAAGGTGTGCGTGTGTGTGAGAAACTGCAGATAAGTGCTTGGTTGTGACATGTATGAAGGTGTCACAACCAGTGTCCGTGATGGAGGGAAGAGAGGCTCCAATGACCATCACGCGATTAGTCCCGTACTTTAGCTAGAATGAAAAAAAGACACAAAGCTGAAGTTATTCTGTCTTTACGTTGCACAGCTGCCTCTTCTCCCCTCATTCTCTCTCCCTTCCTCTCTCTCCTGTTGCTACTTCAATCATGAAACTGATCAATGATCAGCTGATCATCTCTCTTGTTTGTTTATCTCCCACTTTGCGCCAGAAACAGGAAACCAGCGGATGTTGCGCTAAACAACAACAGCAGCACGTTCAAGCCTGATAAGCTGTTGTTATATTTTATTTAAAATTAATTTCTAGTATCAGCTGATGTTTGCTGGAGCCACAGCTGTAAAAGCTGCTGCTCATGATATCGGTTTGGAAACATGAAGGTGATACAAATCATACATATAAACCAACAAGACAGTGTACATCACTGTCACAACAGCGTTTGTTTTCGTTCAAAGGCTTTATGGTTTTTCCTATAATACCTGGTGGTGTAGTCGGTGATTTTTTTGTCACTTCAGCTTTATATATTATGTTTAACCTGAGTGACCACCCGGTCAGCTGGTGGGTAACAGGTATCTCCGAAAACATTAGAGCACTTATGCAAATATGTGATGTCTTGATGAATCGAGCAGATATTTGAAGTTTACACAGCACCATTCTCGCATGAAAATATCTTAAAAGTTTATTTTGTGACCCAGAAAGAGTAATATTTCAAACTCTGCCACTCTGTGTTCCTCCGCCACTGCCTCGTTTGAGTTTTGGACGAAATGGATTCTGAGATATTGCATTTCATCATTTCGAGCTGATTGGAGACCAGAAAAGCCAATACGATTTTTTTGCATCCAAGTCTGTGATTGGCTGGTTTTGTGGCACAACTATGACGGTGTAGAGAAAGAGTTGAGCGCGCACGGGCAGAAATGTTGAGAGCGCGAGCAACACATTGCAAGCGAGCGCAAATACAAAAACTGCGCGAGAGGGGCTGCTATTGTGTGTGTGTGTGGATAATAGCAAACACTGAAATACATTTTTTGAATGCAGGAATGAATTCTGTTCACTCAAATTCAGCTTTTCTTCGCTCAAAATCAATTTCTCCTCAAAATACAACACTTGCACCTGCAAACTTTTTTTACGTGCGCTCATTTTTTTTTTTTACGTGCGCTCAGAATAGTGGCACAAAAATAACGCCATACCACACACAGCTCCTCATATCGTGGTGGCCTACTTAAATGGGTAGACGTGATTAGGCGATGGAGGTCAGCTATGTGGGTCAGTCTTCCTTGACACCACACCCTGATCCCACTGCTCCACCCCTTTACTGGAAGGAAGAGTGAATCGATTTGTTGGTAAATTATTAATAATGTAGTAACAGGGACTGAGAAAGCTTCCTGCTTCCTGGTCCCAACTCTGGATAGTCACGTTTTGGGAGAGTCGAATAAGTGGCCAGCTTTCTAAAAATGATTTCTAAAAATGAGAAGTGCTCCATCTAAAGTGGGATGGATACAGTCGCTCCTAACAAGACAGGGGTTTCCCTTAAAGTTTCCCAATTATCCCTCATTGTTATTGTGTAAGTTACTCACATAAAGGCAGTTCTGGTAATATCAAAGTATTAGTTATTTCATTACTATCTCAGCCTTGTGCTGCTCTGGTTTTTTCAAGCAATGGTCAAATGTTAAACTGTTACAGAAACCCTGTGATGACCAGCAACCTTGGATAACGTTCTCAGACCTATCTCGAGCCAACGTAACAACTAAGGCTGGTAGTTTACTTATAAATGGTAAGTTGTTGGGAAACACCTCAGACTTCCCTGAAGTTCATTAAAGAGAACATAACATGTGTCATAAGAGAATTAAAATGTAACAATAATTGTGCTGTCTTTATGGTAAATGGACTGATTCTTATATAGTGCTTTTCTACTCTCCCGGAGTACTCAAAGCGCTCTATACAACACGCCACATTCACCCAGTCACACCCATTCTCACAAGCACTATCTCTATACTGAGTGCTTTCTAACTACACTCACACACATTCATACTCCGATGGATGCATCGGAGAGCAACTTGGGGTTAGTATCTTGCCCAAGGATACTTGGCATGCAGACTGGAGGAGCCTAGGATCGAACCTCCAACCTTCCGATCAGTAGGTGACCTGCTCTACCTCCTGAGCTACAGCCACCCATACTTTATGTTGTCCTTTAGCTCTTATGTAAAAATAATATTAATGGATTTGGTCCATTAATAAAAGACCATGGGCTGAAATGAAACCCATGCCAGTGCATCAAGCTGTCATGTTCCTGGGTCTGTTGACCCAGCGTTTTGAGTTTTGCTTTATTTGGATGATATGTTTGAGTTCTTTAGGGTAGCTAAGTTGTTTATTAGTTTCCCTTTGTGTTTTCTACCGCTGTATTTAAGTTTCCTTCTCCCTTTGCCCTTTATGTGTTTCATGCTGCGTGTCTTATGTTGTCAAGTTTATATTGTCTTGTCTTCGTCACATGTTTCCTGTTATATTTTGAAGGTCTGCATCCTATGTCAGTGTAGTCAGCTTTGCTTCCTTTGTCTCGTTATGTCAGACTAGTGTCAGCTGTTTCTCCATGTGTTTCCACTTCCCCTAATCACCCTTGTGTGTATTTAGTCTGTGTGTTTCTGTTCATTCCTTTCATTCCAGGTTGTCTGTTGTTCACGCAATGTTCTTTACACCAGGTTTCATGTCCAGGTTTTTTCATATTGTTGTTTAGATTTCCCAGTTTAGGTTTGTGTTAATTTTGCTTCAGTTTGCCTTGCCTTTTGTTTGTACCTTTTACCAGCCTCATTAAACGGCTCGCTTTTTGTTAACATTAAAGTTTTGTTCCCTGTTCCTTGGGGTCTGCGTTTTGTAGTGATGGGCAGATGAAGCTTCATGAAGCACTGAAGCTTTTCATCCAATTGGTTCACCCCAGCGCAAAGCGTCTTGATGCTTCATTTGCTCTAGTAGGACACCTACTGGACGTAAAAATATTAGTTGGCATGAATTTGAAGAGTGTGGCCTTTTGCACACAGCCTGCAAATGTCAACAACAAAAGGAGTGTGTAAAACATGTATATTGTAGTGATGGCAGCATACTGTGTATATTTATACTGGCAGTATGGAAAATGATTATTTGGAAATGCTTAAAATGGAAATGATCATTTACTGTGAGGTGAGGTGAGGTTGGGGTGTGGACAGTGGTTGTGCTTTTGTAACGTTGAGGTATGGACAGCTACAGACTGAGGCTTTGTCCTGCCTGTTCACATTTTATTCTGTAAAAACTAAATTTTCACTGCTTTTATGACCTTTTTAGTGGGGAGAACATAGCTAGGATTGAATGATTTAACAAATCTTTTAAATCCTTTATCCTTCACAATGCTAAATGGCTGGGAGTCCTCAATCACCATGCTAACCAGGTCTTCATCTATTTGAGATTGTCTTTATTGTCTTTCCTCAGGAGAACAAAGCACAAATATAAATATCACACATAACTTATAACAGCTGTATAATATTGTTATATCATTTAGTAACATTACTGCATGCTATATTATCATGGCATTTGATGGTTCACCTGGTCTTGCTCCACAATCGGTGTTCCCCCTATTCTCATGCAAAGCTATGTAGTGCCTAAGCATGGGTGAGGTGTTGTTGTTATATCCCAACTCCCTGGCACATAGCAAACACTTCAGCTTGTACAAAAGTAAAGCCGCTTAACATAAATTGTATTGCACCATCAGTATTATGAAAATACATCTTCTGTAGAAATTTACATACCTTGTTGGGAGGAATAAGATCAAAATGTTCCCACACAGGGGAGGACATCCTCCTCTTCTTAGCTGGCTCCATTTTCTCCTGACTTTCTCTCCTCACTCTCACAAACCTCCAAACTGTCTCCAAACTGTCTCCAAACTCTCCATCAAACACCCACATCTTGAATGAAGTCTGAGGGGTTTATATCGTTGTCATAGCTCGTGGCAAAGTTCGAACCACTTCATGAACCAGTCATGTGGTACAGCCGGGCAGCGAGGCTTCGGACGTCATCATTTTCAGCTCCTCCCATAAATGAAGCAATCCTTGATACGCGCATCGCGGAAACACCCCCTAAATTACTCGACACAAGCTTCGAAGCCTCGATACAGAACGTCACATCACTAACGTTTTGGGTCCTTCTCGTCAATTCATACAGTCTGCCCTCGCCAGACTGTGACAGAACGACCTGACCATGATGGACCCAGCGGACATTTATTTCACAGACTTTTTTGAATTCAAGATTCGTGTTACGATTCCTCACGGACTTTGGATTATTTCCTCTGCAGGCAAACAGGAGGAGGAGAAGAAGGCTACTTGGGCTCAGATGACCCAGATAGCCACGGCTAACCCAAGGTTTCTGGATTTTTTGCCTGAGGGTTTAAAGAACTTTGTTACTGCCTCAACCTGCTCTACCTCACCATTATCACCACAGCCCTGCGGAGAGGCAGGTCTTCCTTCGCCGGCTACAGGAGTAAGAGTCGGCATGTTCAGGCTCTCACCTGTGTCACCACAGCAGCAGACAAGTGCTGTGTTTTCCTCACCACAACCAGTGGCTGCACAATTATCTAGCTTCTCTGTGCATTGACCTTTTCCAGTGTCTGCTGGGGGGCCCGAGAGGCCCGTCCAGTCTCATGCCTTGACAGCCAGAGGGCCCAAGGGGCCCGTCTGGCCTTCGTCTGTCTTCACTGGAGGGTCCGAGGGGCCCGTTCAGCAGCCTGCTCCCGCTGGAGGGCCCGAGGAGCCCGTCAAGCCATCAGCTTTGCCTGCAGCAGCCGCTTCAGCTTCAGCCTCGCCTGGCCCTGCCACGACCCAGCCAGAGGTCGACGCCACGCCTCTGCTCGTCTCGCCTGCCACAACCCAGCCAGAGGTCGACGCCACACCAATGCTCGCCACGCCTCTGCTCGTCTCGCCTGCCACGACCCAGCCAGAGGTCGACCCCACGCCTCTGCTCGTCTCGCCTGCCACTACCCAGCCAGAGGTCGACACCACGCCTCTGCTCGTCTCGCCTGCCACGACCCAGCCAGAGGTCGACACCACGCCTCTGCTCGTCTCGCCTGCCACGCCCCAGCCAGAGGTCGACGCCACGCCTGGTCCTGCCACGCCCCAGCCACGCCCCAGCCACGCCCCAGCCAGAGGTCGACGCCACGCCTGGTCCTGCCACGCCCCAGCCAGAGGTCGACGCAACGCCTGGTCCTGCGTGCTTCGAGTTAATGCTGCCAGTCAAGTCAAGTGGCTTTTATTGTCACTTCAAACATGTACAGTGGTACAGTACTGGTGCTACATATGTCATATAACAGACAAACACAGGACTACGTAAGGTGCAATGTGTAAAAATACACAAGACAAAACAGTGCAACACTAGACAGACCAGGACGATACAGACAGTGCAATGGAAATATGCACAAAACTGAGTATTGTGCAAAAAGTAACTTGGTGTCTGAAGGTGTGCGTGTGTGTGAGAAACTGCAGATAAGTGCTTGGTTGTGACATGTATGAAGGTGTCACAACCAGTGTCCGTGATGGAGGGAAGAGAGGCTCCAATGATTATCTCAGCTGCTCTCACTATCCGTTGTAGGGCATTGCAATCTGATACGGTGCAGTTACCACACCAATGCCAATGACGAAGTTCTGAATGGCTTAATTTCCTTGTTACCTGGAAACAGACGGGTGGACACAGACACACTCAAAATCAGGTAGTGATAGCGTCAGTGAGCTAGCAATGTATAATAAACATGTACATAATAAATATGCTGTTTTGCAGGCAATAACACCATGCGATTCACCTAGTAACACAAGGATTTCATCATCTATGAAACCGTGCTGACCACGCAGTACTCAGTAGTTTACTCATTCGTGACCATTAGCTGTAACGGGGTGGCTGTAGCTCAGGTGGTAGAGCAGGTCATCTACTGATCAGAAGGTTGGTGGTTCGATTCCTGGCTTCCCCTAGTCTGCATGCCAAATATCCTTGGGCAAGATACTAACCCCAAATTGCTTTCCGATGCATCCATCGGAGTATGAATGTGTGTGAATGTTATCTAGAAAGCACTTAGAGAAATGTGCTTGTGCGAATGGGTGTGAATGGGTGAATGCACAAGTTGTGTAAAGCGCTTTGAGTGCTCAGAAGAGTAGAAAAGCGCTATATAAGAACCAGTCCATTTACCATTACCATTTAACACTGGTAGCGCTGATAGCTGATGCCTTCCACGTTCTGCTTCTTGGTAACAAGACCATTAAGTACCTTCACCGAGCTTCCTGATTGGCAGAGGTAACTTGAAACTTCAAGCTTTTTCAAAGAAATCTCGACTTCTTAACTCAAATTTTGAAACACGGAAATTTTGAGTTATGGATGGTAAAACAGATTTTTTTTCAGCTTCCATAGAACGCTCATAATGGTCGTGTAAGTGCTTTAAAATAGATCACTTTCTTAATTACATAGTAGCACTTCATATCACACTATCAGTTTGCAAATTGTGTGGGCTCATGCAGTACACTGGCAACAATATTTGTTTTCTTCTGTTTGCATGTTGTTATTGTTAGATATGCTGAATTTATTTTTTTTATTGCTGACCTGTGTGTTTTGCTTATGTAATAATGTGAATATCTTATCTCTGGGACTAATACTTATCTTACTACACAATTTATTTATTGCATTTTCCAGGAAGGCCGTTCAAAGTCATCTCCAAGGAACATTAAGACATATCATTGAGGCAGATCTTTCAAGTGCCCGTTTAGCCGACAGGGTAAATGGGCAACCACATGCTACATAGATAAATGCAGCAGCTCAGGTTCAGCTCTGAGGTGCTATGCTACGTGCCTTCCTGCTTTCCAGTCCACTCGTCATTATGGTGTCGAAAAAGACAGATCCTCCTTCTTCCCTGACAGTCTGTCTGCATCGCTGTAATGATAAAGACACTGTTCTTACATTCTAAAAATCAAAGCTACTGTTTCTGAACTAGGTTGCTTAAGCCTCCTTGCACTAGTTCCAAGTATGTTTTATTATAGATTTATTGGGTTTGGTGGATTTATTGGACATTGGATCAGCCTAATAAGAGGTGTGTTTGCCGTTCATTTGTTCACGAGTCCTCGGCACGTCTACACTACACTCATGATACTTCTTTCAGAACTGATTTTTTCATGCTGTGTTTGATTCGTTGCCCTTGTGAAAGACTTTGCAGGGTGAATTTTAAAAAGTGCTCAATAAATAATTATCATAATTTTTCTGTTATTTTTATGACTATAAAACATTTATAAACATTATAGATTACATATATCTTATTTTTTCTCTTTAATATTCCACCTTTGCACGTTTCTGCAGAAGATAAATTTAGGGTTATTAAGACAACGTGACTAATGGAACGCTAATCCAGTCCAAGAATAACTTCTGTGGCTGTAAATGAGCATAATATGTCAACTTTAATTATGTCTTTGTTTAAACTTTGCAAATAATCGATTGTAATCAGGCAGCACGGTGGTGGAGTGGTTAGCACTGTTGCTTCACAGCAAGAAAGTTCTGACTCCACCGGCTGGTTGGCCGTCACTAACAAGACACATTTGCAGCGATCAGAGAAGTTTGAGACAAGTGTGTGGAGCGCCAGCCAGCCCATATTTACTCGAATTGCAAACTTTACACTTAATGAGTATCCGGTTGCTTTGGGGGATGTTGACCTTTCAAGCAGTATATGTCAAGCAAGCAGTCTAAATATTGCATAAAGATATGGGAAACTTGTGTTGCAGGGCCAAGTTATTGCTGGAATATACAGGTTTACACGGGGAAACCTGCAGACAGTGTTCCTGAAAAGAATCAAGTGAGGTTTGTGGTTCTGGAGATCAATTGGAGGTCTGAATGGACATAAGATAATAATTTCTTCATCACCTGACATGTGTACTTTGGGGATAATTTCCTCTGTACACAAATAAAATATTCTCAGTTAAAACAGGTGTTACTTTATATGACTGCATAAAAATTTGAAAATGTATCAAAACAATTGTTCTTTGTAACTTTGAACCAAAGTGGTCTGTGATCAACAGTATCCTATATTTTATCCGATTATTGCTTATAGTCAAAATAATCCTGAAATTATCCCTTTTAGAACCCGAATTCAAGGCATATAAAGTCAGAATATTGACACATACAGGGCATAAATTACAAACACATGTTCAAAAACTGTAATGTCCATAACAACTTAAGTTGATAAAAAGATCAACACAAGAAGTAGCGATAATATAGCTATTATAGTCTTTATGAATAGTCTTAAAGGAACAGACATTTTTGGGACTCATTGTTGTAAATGTTCCTGTCATAACACCATACTAAGTGTGAACCTAGGAAACAAAATATGTTTGGTGGCCAAAGTTACAGTATTTTCTTTCTTTTGAATGGATAAGTTCACATACACATGCTTCAAACAAGCTCATATTAACATGTGTTATTTACAATAGGATTAAAAAGAGCTTCATAAGTTTGTAAATAAGATGTTTCTTCCAAAAATATTTTAATCAACTCCATCAGAGAATTTAAATATTAGTGAAAACTTGGTAATAAAGGGATTCACGGACTTTAATTATACCACTGAATGATGTGGCCACACTTACTGGTCTGGGTACACGAGTGGGAGGAGAAAGACCAACATCATAATGGGCTGAGCTTCACCTGCAGTGAAAAGCTGTATCCGTATATATGTATATGTAAGATGTTGGAGGACAATGAGAGTGATCTGAGGGAGAAGAAGGCACTGCAAAGGGAATGAGACTTTAAGCTACAGTCTGAGGCTGACCTGAGCATTTGCATTAACAGTCTAAATAACAGTTTGATTACAATTTTTAAAGCATTGTATCCAAGAATGGCAACTTCTTGGGGATTTACACTTATTCTGTGCATGCTGCTGATGGCGTGTGGAAGCTTGAGCCTGGCTAGTGAAGAACCCCGAAATTCTCAAACAGACAATGGGACGGGCTCAAACTCTAACACAACTGAAGAGGGTGGTCATGGAGCGGTGCCCATCACTACACTGCCTATTGTGACCTGGAAGTGGCATCACATCACCACACAGTACCTGGTGGCCCTGTGGATCCTGGTTGCCTGGCTCTGCAAACTCAGTAAGTCTTGCAAAGCCAAATTGATGGAAGTGCTCTTCTTCCAGCATTATAAACACCTCTGCACCCAAGAAATTTTGTAATTTTTAAATATGTATTTTTAAATATGTGTGTAGTTTAGGGTTATTCTGATCATCTATTTTTGTCACTGGCTCATTTTCTTAATTGTTTTAATTATTTCTCAAGGAATAAAAATAGTTATGAAAAAAGAGTGTGTAAGTTCCCTTATATTCGAATACGTCCAAATCTTATATCACAAGGGAGTTCAGGGTCACCTGATCCAGGCCTAACAGTATGCTTAGCAAAATGGAAAGTTTTAAGCTTAATCTTAAAAGCAGAGAAGGTTTGCTACAGGCTTTCCCTCCCATTCTATTTTTAAATACTCTAGGAACCACAAGTAAGCCCACTGTCTGAGAGCAGAATGTTCTAATGGGGTTATATGGTACTATAAAGTTATTAAGATAAGATAGGCCTGATTATTTAAGACTTTGTAAGTAAGGAGCAGGATTGTGAATTCACTTCTGGATTTAACAGGGAGCCAATGAAGAGAAGCCAATACAGGAGAAACATGCTCTCTCTTTCTAGTCCCTGTCAGAATTCTTGCTGCAGCATTTTGGATTAGCTGAAGGCTTTTCAGGGAGTTTTTAGGACATCCTGATAATAATGAATTACAGTAGTCCAGCCTGGAAGCAATAAATGCATGAACTAGTTTTTCAGCGTCACTGTGAGACAGAATGTTAAAAATTACCCCAAGGTTGGTGGCCAAGCTAATGTCATCCAGAGTAAGCATCTGGTTAGATACCATATTTCTATGATTTTATGGCAAAGTACAATAACCTAATTTTTCTTTTAATTTAGAAGCAGAAAATTGGAGGTCAACCAAGTCTTTATCTTTAAGACCTTTCTGCAGTTTGTGTTATCTGGCTTCATGGATAGATAAAGTTGTGTTTCATGTGCATAGCAGGGACAATGTAAGGCATGCCTTTTAATGATATTGCCTAAAGGAAGCATGTTGATCATATTCAGGATTGAAATATTAATTAATGTTAGGACTTCTTTGAGCAGTCTTATAGGAATGGGGTCTAAAAGACATGTTGATAGTTTGGAGGAAGCAATAAGTTAAGTTAACTCAGAAAGATCAATTTGAGAAAAACTAAATGAATATCAGTGGTACAGAAAGTGGTTACATCTGTGAAATGATTATGAGTAATTTTTCTTTAATGGTTAAAATTTCATTTGTGAAGAAATTCATGAAGTCAGTACCAGTGCTGTCAGCGTTAATCTCGTTAAAACCGCTCTAACGCTTTTACGCCGTGCAGCCCCGCACACTGCGCTAACTCGCTAATGGAGATCTGCCGCGTTAATGCGGTTATGGCGTTAACATCATTTTAACAAGATTAACGCTAAAAAGCACTAGTCAGTACCAGTTAGCATTAAATGAATGGCTTGTTCAACAGAGTTCTTACTTTTTGTTCGCATGGAAACAAGGCTAAAGAGAAACGTAGGGTTTTTCTTAATTTCTTTAATCAGTGATGAACATGATTGATGAAGATGTTCCAGCTTTCCAGCAGTCGCAAACACTTTTTCGAGGCTAAATGATGATCTTCAAAATTATGAGACTGAAGAAGTCACGAAACGTTTCTCCCAGAAAACGCTACGTCCAGATGAACAGAATCAACTTTTGGAGATCTTCAAAATTAGTGATACGCCATTTCCTCTCCAGCTTACGACTAATCTGCATTAAGGCACATCTTTGACAGTTAGCAAAATGTTATAACTTAACATTGTTGACCTAATGAGACAATTTTTATTAAGCCATCAGGTAGGACTGAATAAGGTGATATTATGTTGCTTTGTAATTACTAATAAATTACAGCTGGTGACATGACTTTTCATGGCTTATTGGAACTCACATTCTCCACCTCTTCAATTATTCCCCCCCCCCCCCCCCCCATGTCATTCCTCGTTATTACACATGAATTTCTGAACATCTATAGTTTTATTTCATTGCATATGTGAATTGGATGGGTTGTTACCAAGATCTGGTGAGAATATCATTTCAATAGCACCTTTAGAAATATATTTGCATAGAAAACTGGTGACTTATCTTACCTGCTATATATCTGTCCACAGTCCCTAAATATAAATAAATTATTGCAACAGTTGCAAATGATCAAATGGAGTTTTATGTATATGGTTTTACTTAAAGTGCAGTGAAGGTTTGAATGTTTGCCAGCTCCTACCTGACTACAAGCAGACTGGCTTAAAATCAAAGGTTGTTACAAAGGTTGATAGTATTGATTCATGGTTCTTGTCTTGATCTTTTTTTTTCTCCTCTCAGTCATTGAGTCCAACCACCATGTCACCAACGTCATACCCGAGAGCGTCCTGCTCATCTGCTTCGGTTTCGTTTTGGGTGGCATGATTTGGGGTGCAGACAAGATGCAGACCTTCTCACTGACCCCGACAGTCTTCTTCTATTTCCTGTTGCCTCAAGTCATTCTGGACGCAGGCTACCACATGCCAAACAAACTGTTCTTCACCAACCTGGGTGCCATCTTGGTCTATGCTGTCATTGGGACCTGCTGGAATGCCGCCAGTTTGGGGCTGTCGCTGTGGGGGTGTCACATGGGAGGACTCATGGGTAAGAGAGGATTTTTATTTTGTTTCATTTCAGCAAACCTGCCTCCACGGCTCACATAGAGGAAGTGATGTCAAGGCTCAGCAGCCCGAGATGAGAGATGGACTCAAACGCAGATTCAACCTGAGACTCGAGAAAGTGATAAACAAAAGAACTTTATCTAACAATGGCGTGATGCATAAGGTGAACAGAGCTAAGCTAAGGGACTATGAACATGAACTGTGAGACTAAGGGAAGGTTGCAAATAACATGAACTGTGAGAGGACACTATGCTGGCTGGAATTGGGATCTTGGTGGGGGAAGCAGAGGCAGGTCAAGGGTAAAAAAAAAAGGTCAAGAAATTTCCAGTTAACTCTGTCAAACGCTTTTTCTGCATCTAAAGAAAATATTGTAGTTTTGATGTTTTTACTGTATGAATAGTCTATTAAATTAAATATTCGATGTGTGTTTGTTGATGAGTGCCTACCTTTTATGAAACCAGTTTGGTCAGGATGAATTAAGAGGGGGGTTATTTTCTCTAATCTCTTTGAGAGAGCTTTGCAGATTATTTTAAGGTCTACGTTTATAAGGGATATTGGACGATAGCTTGAGGGATATACAGGGTCTTGTTTGCAGAATTCATATTTGATGGAAATCTGCCGTTTGCTTTGATTTCCAACAACGTTCTGTAAAAAACTGGTGCTAGAATCGTCCAGAATTCTTTGTAGAATTCTGCAGGAAAGCCGTCTGGACCTGGAGCCTTATTATTGGGCATACTTATCAGGGCTTGCTGGAGTTCACCTGGCGTCAGTTGCACATCCAGTGCCATTGCTTGAGTGTCTAATAATTTTGGAAGAGTTATGTTATCCAAAAACTGATCAATTTCCTTTTATTTGTGGTGAATACAACGTCTTATAGAAATCCATGAAAATGTTGTTTATTTGTTTCGGGTCACATATTGTGTTCCCAGATGAATCTTGAACAGCACATATAGTTGTTTTTTCTTCATTTATTTTTAGCTGGTTTGCTAGAAATTGACCGGATTTATTACCATGTTCATCATTTTGTAAGCGTAGTCTTTGTACTAAGAATTCTGGTTTTTTATTATCAATTATTTCATTTAAATCTAGTTTTATTTTGCGTATTTTATTCAATGTTTCCTGATCTTGGTGGGACACGTAGGCTTCTTCTAGGGATTTTTTGTTTTTTTTATAATTTCTGAATATTTTTGTTTTCTTCTTTCTTTTTATGTGATGAGAAAGAAATTATTTCTGGTTTTTCTGGTTCTTGCCTGAGAAGAGTAAATGTTGATTAAGGGCCCAAGCTAAAAACACAAAGATCGAGAGGTCACACAAGGTTTTAGCTGATGATCTGGTGGAGAGTGCAGGTCAGAGTTGGTCTTAAATACTGTGCACTGATTGCGGTCAATGAGCCAGCATGAGTGGAGTCAAGATCTCGGGAGAGAAGTGGAAAACTACTCCAGGAAGACCAAAACTCACTGGATCATGGCACTTTTAATGCTCTAAGTGGGAGTCTGTAGAGATTAATTTGCCTTTGGAACGAGCCTCAAGTGGCCACTAGAGGAACTGCAGTTTGTAGTACTTCAGCCTTGGCTTTGTTTTTTTGCCTTGAAGTTTGTTCTGGAAACAAAGACACGTCACACAAATTATATTTTTACATCCGCGGTGACTCAGGAAAGCTGCCTGAGAAGAGTTTTCTTTAGTATAAAACCAGTCCTTTAAAACATTCCTTTTACTCTTTGTTTGGATACATTAAACATCGACATTACTAACAGCTAATTTGACTTCCTTTTAACGCTTCATCAAAATTCAGACAAATAAAAGTAAGATTTAAGTGGATTTTTAGTCCATTACAACTCCAGGCTTGTCTGAGACTTTATACCAGGAGCCCCCAATCCCAGTCCACGAGGGCCGGTGTCCCTGCAGGTTTTAGATGTGTCCTTGATCCATCACAGCTGATTTAAAAGGATAAATTGCCTTCTCAACATGTCTTCAAGTTCTCCAGAGGCCTGGTAATGAACTAATCACATGATTCAGGTGTGTGGACCCAGGGTGAGATCTAAAACCTGCAGGGACACCGGCCCTCATGGACTGGGATTGGGACCCCTGCCTTAAACCTTTGGGTGAAGAATACTGAGTCTGACCACTGCCAAACCAGTGCACTGGATGAGACTGGAGAGAGATTTGACTTTTCCTACCAATAAATGAGAATGTTTTACCAAATGACACAGCATTTCATTCCAGCATTTCAGTTTGCAGCAAAGTGCCAGATTGATCATAGTTACAGTACAATTGAGCAAAACTGAATATATTTCCCGCTCTTTGTATCTGTACAGGTGACCTGGACATCAGTCTGCTGCAGTACCTTCTTTTTGGCAGTCTGATGGCTGCTGTGGACCCCGTGGCCGTCATCGCTGTGTTTGAGCAGGTCCACGTTAACGACGTCCTCTTTATCATAGTGTTTGGAGAGTCGCTGCTCAACGATGGTGTAACAGTGGTTCGTATGCATCATTGCTTTGTTTAGCATTACTTAAGTAGCATAACAGTTTGTGAGTTTGCTGAGAAATCCATCATAGCAATGTAGTAGAGTAAGTAAACACTTGGGCACTTTAGTGTAAGAGTTTTACAAATTGCACATGCAATGTGCAATTTGTAAAAGGAAACTATGAAAGGTCAGTTTGGCATGTTGTACTGCATAAGGACAGTGAAACAAAATCTGACCAGCTGAATTCTTTCCTCCTTCCTTCGTCTCTGTAAATGTACAGTTGTGGTGAAAAGAAAAAAGCTCTTTTACGTATCAGGACATAGTAAATAATATCTCGTCCTTAATAGTCTCAAAATTAGGTGAATCAAACCAGAGGTGTCACCTGTTTGGAGTGTTAAGTTGAGGACCAAGATGCAGATATGCAGAAAAAGAAGAAATAAACAGAAAACACACCTTTATTGGTTAAAATGTCCAGCAACAACATAACATTAACAAAAGCAGCTGGAGTAACACTAGGGAACACACTGGGAGTAAAGAGACAGTCTGACAAGGACTAAGAAGAAGACAGAATTATTTATGTACAGTGGTGTGAAAAAGTGTTTGCCCCCTTCCTGATTTCCAATTTTAACTAACTGGTTGGGCCTCCCAAAGCAGCAACAAATGCAATCAAGCGTTTGCGATAACTGGACATGAGTCTTTTACAGCACAGTGGAGGAATTTTGGTCCATTCATCTTTGCAGAATTGATGTAATTCAGCCGCACTGAAGGTTTTTCGAGCCTTTTTAAAGTCATGGCATCTCAATCAATTGAGTTAAGTTTTTATTTAAACAGCGCTAAAATCAACAGTTGCCTCAAGGCGCGTGATATTGTAAGGTAAAGACATACAAATACTACTTAAACAGAGAAAACCCCAACAATCATATGACCCCCTTGGGATGAGGGGAGGAAGACAGTACAAAATACATGCTGTAGAAGAGAGTAAGGGATGGATAATAACTAACATTATTACATTACTAATAACACAGAATGATCGAGAAAGGTGACAGAAGAAGAAAAACTCAATGCATCATGGGAATTCCCCAGCAGATTAGGTCTACTGCAGGGTAACTAAGGCAGGATTCAGGTACACCTGATCCAGCCCCAACAATATGCTTTTGCCTCTAGCAGATCATGGAGTTTTGCCAGTTCCCTTGCAAAACTGAGACAACTCTTTATGTTCCCTGTTGCTCAGCACTGGTTTTTGTATTGGAACTCTGCCATGCAGGCCATTTCTGCCCAGTAACTTATGATGGAGTCATGAACTCTGACCAGGACTGAGGCAAGTTAGGCCTGCAGTTATTTGGATGTTGTTCTGGGTTCTTTTGTGACCTCTTGGATGAGTTGTTACTGAACTCTTGGAAAAATCAGAATCAGAGAGACTTTATTTATTCCCAAGGGGCAATTAAGACACAACAGAGCAGCATGATGTTAAAAATAAGGACGGGGCGTAAACAGGCAAAACGAATGAGAAAAAAAATACTTAAAATACACAGTATATACACACTTTTACAATTAAAGTCACTGAATAAGTGAATAAAAAACTATAGGTGACTAAAAGTGAATAAACTGTCGGCAGTATAAAAAGAGTGTAGAGTAGTTTATGTTTATGGTGTGGGAAATGGGCTTATTGGCTGGAGTTAAAAAGTAGAGTGGCTTTCGGACAAAGGTGGCTCACTGCATTTTCTCCTCCTGCAGAAAATGCAGTGGAGGCGCCGCTCAGAGGGGAGCCGTTGAAATGCGGCGTGAAGAATGTGAGAGGGGTCATTAATAATTTTGGCTGCCTGTCTAAGGGCCTGTTGGCTGAAAAACCTGTGAAACAGTTCTGACAGGCAGGCCAATGATTTTAGAGTACACTGATGCAGTGTGCTGCAGTCTGTTCCTGTTCTGAAGGCTGAGGGAGTGGAACCAGCAGGAGATGGAGAAGGTCATGATGCCTTCCAGGAAGGCATAGTAAAAAGTCATCATGATGGGTGTGCTGACTCCAAAGTATAGCCACTGGTGGCACCTCCTGAAAATGTCCTCTGTGTTGGCAGAGAATTTCAGGAGGTTGTCAAAGATGGTTCCCAGGTATTTGTATACCTCAACTACCTCCACTGGCTTCCCATGGATGGTGGTGGTGACTGAAGCAGCCAGATCCCTCTGCCTACTGGAGATGGTCACCACCATCTCTTTGGTTTTGCTCACGTTCAGTTCCAGTTTGGAGCTGTTACACCTCTCTACAAACTCCTGCATGCTCAGCACCCTCACCTAAATCATAAGGCGTTGCCATGTTGAGAATGTGATGGAAGTTTTTCTCCTGTTGAATGGTACAAGCTAGAATGGACAAGTCTGGAAAACATTTTTACCAGATGACCACTCATTAATTTTTCTTCCATCCAATTTTTCTTTCATCTCTTAGGTGCTCTTCAATGTGTTTGATGCATTTGTGTCACTGGGAGCATCCCAAATTGATGCTGCAGAAATTGCTAAAGGAATAGGTAAGACATGACATTTATTAAGCTGTTAATAGAGAATTTATCAGTGCATGCAGCTGACTGCACGTTTCCACAACCTTATAAACTAGGGCTGAGACAAAACAAAACATTTCTTCCACTGAAAACGATACGTCCAGATGAACAGAATTTACTTTTTGGGACTCTCTCTCCACAGTTTCCTTCTTTGTGGTTGCATTTGGTGGTTCCCTTGTGGGCATAGCATTCGGCATACTAACTTCACTTCTGACCAGATGCACAAAAAATGTCAAGATCATCGAGCCAGGCTTCATCTTTGTCATGGGATACCTTTCCTACCTGACTGCTGAGATGCTTTCTCTGTCTGCTATCCTTTCGTGAGTATTTCACAATTGAAATATAATTTGTTTTATTATGTCTGTATCCATTTTCTATATGTAAAAACTGTAGTAAACATATTTAGATGCACAAAGTTTATATTTGTGTTTCCTTCTGTAGGACTGTCTTCTGCGGTGTGTTATGTCAGAAGTACGTCAGAGCAAACATGCATGAGCATTCAGTCCAAACTGTCAAATATGCCATGAAGGTTTTCGCCAACGGATCAGAAACCATCATCTTTGTTTTCCTCGGTATCTCGGCCATCGATAAGGTTATCTGGGTTTGGAACTCAGGCTTCATCCTCCTCACAGTCTTCTTCGTCTTTGTGTATAGATTCATTGGTGAGATTTGGTCCTTTTGCTATCACACGCACACATTGTGGTTTAAAAAGTTTGTGTGTTATACAAAGAAATTTTCCGCTGCTGCTGCTCCCAAGATGACACAATTTTACAAGGATGCATTATTTCCCTAAAAGAAATCAAAAAGACACAATGATGTAAAGTCTAAATAACTTTGTGTGTTTGTGTTTGTACTGCAGGTGTGTTTTTCCTCACCTGGATCCTTAACAGGTACAGGCTGGTCCCGCTGGAATTCATAGATCAGGTGATCATGAGCTACGGTGGCCTACGAGGGGCTGTTGCGTATGGCCTGGCTGTGATGCTGGATGAAAACAAGATAAAAGAGAAAAACCTGATGGTCTGCACTACACTCATTGTGGTTTACTTCACTGTCATCTGGCAGGTAGTGAAAGTTTGGCTTTTGTTATTAAATGTATACATTATTTTCTTTCTTCTTACACAGTCTGCATTAGAGCTAAAGGTTTGCACATTACTGCTTGACATTGTTGCAGGGAATGACGATGAAACCTCTGGTCACGTGGCTGAAAGTAAAGAGAGCTGAAGTGAAAGAGCTCACACTCCTAGAAAAAATGACAAACAAGGTAAATCTCAAAAAAACATCTCATGTTTCACCTACACAACCATTTTCTGTCCAGTTATTAGAGTCCTTCTCCTTTCTTTAGATGTTTAATCACACTCTGGTCGCCATAGAAGACATATCAGGACAAATAGGACACAACTGTCAGAGGAGCAAGTATGAAAAGACTTGGTACATAAATTCAAAATGCCTTTTCATTTTAAAATAGGCTACAGTGATCTGTTTTCTTTTTGCTAAGGTGGAAGTATTTTGAGGAGAAGTGGATGTCGAGGATTTTGATGAAGCCATCTGCAAGGAAGAAACAAGATGAAGTTTTTAATGTCTTCCATCAGCTGAACCTCAAGGATGCCATGGAATACGTGGCTGAAGTGAGCATCATTTGTACATTCTCAGTATATTTTGCTGAAATGCTCATTATAGAAAACGAATAAGTTTGCCGCATGTAAAGAAAGCTCTGTCTTCTTCTGTTGCAGGGCGAGCGTAGAGGCTCACTGGAATTTATCCGTAAAGAAAGTGTCGCTATTGATTTCAGGAAAAAGTTTGAAAGTGAACACTCAGAGGACATGCCTGGCATGAGGGCGAACATGTCAAATGGTCACTGTGCAAAGCCCACTACGAGGTAAGCAATCTGGATTTTTCTGATAATAAGAGGAGAGCTAAAAGCAGACTTACAAGCAATTATATAATTAGGTGGTGATGAATCAGAGGCCACAAAACATTATTTTAATTTGAAGAAAAATCTAACTAGCTAACTAGGAGCACTGCAACTATTCAGTGCCTGAAAACAGCTCATTTCACAACCCTATTTTAAAATATAAACCAGAGGGAACATAGCCCTTTTAATATTCTAGTATTACTTTAAATCACTGATGCGATTGTCTTCCTCTTTACTAGAGACCCTTTTCCATCAGTGAGCGTGGAAATGCACGAGCACGCCATGAAGGCTATGAACGAAGCTGAGGCAGCTAACGCTCACAACCTTCTGGATCAGCATCTTTACAAGAGCAGGAAGCAGGTAATGAGCACATTCAGTCATCACACGGAGGGCTTACTAAAGCAGCTTAGTGCTGCATTTTCATTTCATTGGAGTCAAAATGTTAAATGTTGTCATTGTGTTCCTTAAATTTGTAAGTCTTAGTTCAAGCACCATGATCAAAGACATTCCTTTGTTTCTGACCTCCCCAGCCTGTTGGTGGGGGAGGCTGTAGTGTTTTATTATAGGCACATCCTACCTTAGCGTTCTGTTTCTTATTTAGTGAGGAGGTTTTACTTCCTGCCTTTGTGACCTCACCTGTGTTTGTGTATGTTGAGACCATTGGAGGGGCTAAGCCATATACAGGGTGGGGGAGATGATCCTTTTTGTGAGCAGGAGGTCACACAAATGCACACCCTAACACAAACACACACACACACACACGTGCGTGCACACACACACACACACATTCTTGCACCTGCACACACACACAGATGCTCGCACATGCATGCACACACACACACACACACACAGATCCTTGCACATACATGCACACACACACACACACACACACAGATGCTCGCACATGCATGCACACACACACATGCTCGCACATACATGCACACACACATACACAAAATCAAAGTAAAATCAAAACAAAAAATGCGTATATAAAACTTTTCTTCTGTCCTGCTCATGCCAGTCACTCAATTCCTGTGAAAAGATATGAAAGGTTATTCTACTGTTCTCCTTAAAGTTTACACTAATAAACTAATAAAAAAAAAAAATGTATCAGTCAGGACCACGGTAGAAAGATATTTCCAGGAATCAGCATCAACAGATGCAAATGATCAAGTCAGGCACAGCAGTTACAGATGCAACTGTGAGCAGTTTCATGCACCTCAAATCCAGCTGCCTGAGATTTATAATTATAGAATTTGTATATTTGTATATCAGCACTGATCAATGAGTTTTCTTTTCTTGTTCATAGCATCGCCACAGGTTCAGTCGCAGCAAATTCATAATCAACAAAGATGAGAAAGAAGTCCAGGAGATCTTCAAGAGAACCATGAAGAACCGAATGGAGTCAAAGACGGGCGTTTCACCAAAGACAGTCATCAAGCACACAAAGAAGGAACACCAGCAGAAGGTAAAGAGAAAGAGAGGGAATGAGTTTACCACAAAGAGCAAAGAGCTGATTATGTCTTTGTGAGGTTCAGTGAAGAAGAAGTGTCTTCTGCAAATACGGCCCTTTCAGATACATGAAACTCTAGTAGACATGATACATTTGTGATGTCTAATTATATCCTCAATTCAGCTGGTTGTTGTTTGTAGTGTTGTAAACATGCTTGTTGCCATCAGGGAAGTTGCAGAGTGCCCTCTGCTAGACAAACTATGTAACAGCAACATTGGTAGCATAGTTGAAGGGTGTTGGTCTTGTCTCTTTTTTTACTTCACCTTCCATGTTTTTTGAAACATAGCGTGTGATCACATGACTCTTCCTCCTCTTACAGATTCCAAAAGGAAAGTCGATAAGCCAGACTAAACTCTCCTATTCTGGTGATGAAGGTTTGTATGTCTGCTTTTGTTGTTGTTGTTGTTGTTGTTTTATAGATTTAAAATCTTAGTCAAAAAATCTTCTCATTTTCATTTTTAGATTTTGGGTTCTCAGAGGGAGATAGCGCCTCTGGCTATGACTTGTCATACCCTTCTTCCCCCATGAGAGATTCCAAATCAGGAGGTGAAATAATCCACTTTCTACATCCCGTATGAAAATGAGAGAAAACACATTTTTCAGAAATAATTAAGAGAGCAGAAGATGCTTTTACTATAAACACAAAGATTACAACATATAACAGAGGGAACTAAATAGACAGTACATATGCAATACATTTAAAAAAGGTGCAGTACATGTGTGAAAACAACGCATTATCATAGGATTATTATAGAATTGCCTAATTCTGCTCTCACTCTGCAAGCGAACACTTATAAAACATTTTGACAGTACTGAGTCGTGTTGAGTTTGATGTATGTACACAGACAAGAAGGACCAAGCACAATGAAAATCTGCAAACATAAAGAGTTATATAGACTTAGCATCCAGAGAACAGAGGTAATCTAATAAAATATGAAGTACTGCTCAGGTGCATTAATAAAAAGGAGCAGCCAATAACAGTGTCACTTGTATAAAAAAAAATAATGCAGAGAACAGCAATGTCTCCAATATTGAACCCTGAGGTACTAATTCAGTTTTTTTCTTTCATCAAGGTGGGATTGACAACTCAGCCTTTGTGCCAGATTTGTACCCCACGGATTCATTGCCGATCCCTCCTTGGCTGGCAGAGGGTGAGCTCGACAGCAGCATGGTGGCTCCGTCACTGCGAGCCCAGGCGAGCCCGCCCACATCACCGATGGAAATGCGCCACCTGGGGCTTCTTCGTATCAGCACTCGCTCTACTGACACAAAGCAGATGAACAATGATCAATTGCCACTGCCACCAACACCTCCTCCTCCTCCACCTCCTAGTAGCCACATGTAACTGGATCCTAATCCCAACACCCTGTTCTGTCCCACTTGAACCTGGGACAAAGACATAAAACAAACCTCAGACTAATTAACCATCTACTCTCATATTGACAAGGAAATGTTTTCTTTTCCCTGGCTGTGTTTAGCTTCTGTGTTTCTACACAGAACATATACAGTTTCAAACCTCTGTGCTCTTCAAACAACCCCTGCTGTTTTTAGGTTCAGCCTTCACTTGATAAAGAAAAACTGCACTGAAACAAATCCTTCATGTTCAACATAAAAGATATGTTGAACACCCTCATATAATCTGTGGTTTGTAGTGAATCTGCCATTGAAAACCATTATTTAAGGATTTTTAAAAATATCTTAATATGATGCCAAAACTTTTCAAATGATGGGGATTTTCTGTATATAGCAATAATAACAACAGGGTTTAAATAGAGTGATTTAAAATAGTTTGTGAATCTATAATCCATAGATTCGTATTGCACAATACAACGAAACCTTTTACCACCAGGGGGCACTATTTTCCCTGTCAATGTGAGACATACTATTACTAGCATAATAAAATCCTGCATAGGTCAATGATGCACATGGATGTTCACACCTGCGTTCATCACGCAGGAAATTTGTAAGCTTTCGAGTAGGCGTAAGGATGGTTCCACAGTATGCGGCATCAACTTTCAGACATGGGTGGATCTACAAGGGGGCATGGGGTGGCATGTGTCACTCTAAAATAATCTCTTGCCATCCCTAGTGCCGCCCTAGTTTTGCATGTGATTGTTTTGTTTATATAAAAACAAATAAGCTAGCATTGACACTTTGAGCACAGCTAAATATAAACTGGATATGAATTCTAAAACTGAATTTATTGCATAGTGTTACCGCCAACCCCCACCCCACACACACACACTTCACCATTAAAAAAATGGTTCCGCCCATAGTGGGGCCCAGCTTTAATTCTTGTTGTCAGTAGCAATCAACCTATGATTGTGCCAGAGCACATTTTGAATGAACACCATGGACATTTCAGATTTCATCACAGGTGGTTGATTGTTACACTCTGGAATTGGAGTGAAGGTGAGTGTTATTAACCCTCTGGGATTATTGGTTGTTTTTTTTATTTTGTTGTTGTTAAATAAGAGGGGAGTTTGGGGAGTGATAGCAACGAGAGAAAGTGAGTTATGAGATGTGAGAGATTTGTGACGTTTAGCGTGTTTGGAGTGTGTAGTTAGTGCGTTGTCTTGTCTTGTGTAGTCAGTGTAGTGTAGTTGTTGTTTTGTGTGCTGTGTGTGGCTTCTTATTCAGACACCTGATTGCTCTGTAATTTTAATTTTAGTAGTATTTTTGAATGGTTGTACAAAAACACCTGAGGCATTGGCTGCATTTTTAGGTACAACTTTATTGTTTAAAAACATTTTACGTTTTAAAGTTTATATTTGCATTTCAAGTTATGAAAATAATTCACTAAAAATGTTTGTGGTTATTACATTAAAAATTATATAAGATTTTCCTACTAGGATTTTATGTTTGTTTTTTTGTGTGATTTCAGATCAACTGTGTTAATACAGTATGTCAATAAAAACAAATAACTCTAAATTTCAACATGTGAAATTGTGCTGAAAAGGACGATACCAAGCAAGGCTAATCTAGGTAAATATAAAGGTCAAATCAAAAGTAATCAAAAATGGACAATTAAATCGTGGGCCTTAGAGGGTTAACCAAGTAAAATATAAAAAATTAGGTTTAAATTTTTGGTCAAAAGTGTGTTCATGAAAGTGCAGATTTCTGTCATTTTGTTTAAATTTAAGCATGTGACAATTTTAACATTTCTAATAAAAAAAAGTTTGAAACTTAAGTTAGAATTGTGTTTGTAAATGAACCATCCCATTTTGAGTAGCTTTCTGGATTTTATACTTACGTATTATATAAGCTATACAGTATATACAATCAAAATTCACATGTTTTATTTCATCCACATGTTTATTTATGTGGGCTAAAGATAAGAAGAAAGTTGTAGACTATATTTATATGAAGCATGTATATACTTACTGCATTTGATGTATGTTAACCATATATGGATGTAGCACTTGCATATGTGCAAACAAGAAATATGGCTTTGATTTTGATTTCCACGTCAGCCTTAGAACATTTCTTTAGATCTAACTGTGATGCAAACACACTGCAGTGGGAACTATTTAAACATTTGCACAGATTCAATGTACTCATCTCAAGATTCATAGCACAGTTCAGATTCTTAGCATAGCGGTGCCGCTTTTTAAAAAATCTTTTTAGGATTTTGGGGGGTTTCTGTGGTTTTATTTGGGGGGTGGGGGAGACTTTAGAACCTGAAGTAAATGCTCTTGACACACTCACATGCGCTTCTGGACAGAGACCTCAGATGTTGTTCCTGGGTAAGTATCAGAGTAAGAATCTGGTTAGTTACCATATTTCTAGGAATTTTAGGGCCAAGTACAACAATCTCAGTTTGATCTGAATTTAGAAGCAGAAAGTTGGAGGTACATCCAGGTCTTCATGTCTTTAAGACATTCCTGCAGTTTAACTAATTGGCGTGCTATATCTGACTTCATGGATAGATTTGGTAGAAAGTTGGGTGTCATCTGCATAGCAGTGAAAATGTATGTTATGCCTTCTAATGATACTGCTTAAGGGAAGCATCTATAATATAAACAGAATTGGTCCTAGCACTGAAGCCTGTGAAACTCCATAATTAACCTTAGTGTGTGAAGAGAACTCTTCATTTACATGAACAAATTGGAGTCTGTTAGATGGATATGATACAAACCACTGCAGCGCAGTACCTGTAATACCTACAGGATTGATTTAATCGTTCTAATAGAATATTATGGTCGACAGTATCGAACGCTGCACTGAGGTCTAGCAAGACAAGCACAGAGATGAGTCCAATGTCAGAGGCCATAAGAAGATCATTTGTAACCTTCACTAAAGCTGTTTCTGTGCTGTGACGAGCTCTGAAACCTGACTGAAACTCTTCAAATAAGCCATTCCTCTGCAGATGATCTGTTAGCTGTTTGAAAACTACTCTTTCAAGGATTTTGGAGCTGAAAGGAAGTTTGGAGATTGGCCATTAATTAACTAAGACAGCTGGGTCAAGAGATGCTTTTTTAATTAACGTTTAACTACTGCTAGCTTGAAGCCCTGTGGTACATAGTCGATTATTAGAGATAGGTTGATCATATTTAAGATTGAAGCATTAATTAATGGTAGAACTTCTTTCAGCAGTCTTGTAGGAATGGGGTCTAAAAGACACGTTGATGGTTTGGAGAAATTACTGGAGTTAACTCATAAAGATCACTGGTGCTGAAAGTAGCTGCAGATAATTTTACATCTGTGAGATGATCATGACTAATTATTTCTACTAGTTAAAATTTTATTTGTGAAGGAGTTCATGAAGTCATTACTAGTTAATGTTAAAGGGATGGTTGGTTCAACAGTACTCTGACTTTTTGTCAGCCTGGCTACAGTGCTGAAGAGAAACCTGGGGTTGTTCTTACTTTCTTCAATCAGTGATGAACAGTAAGATGTACTAGCATTAAGGAAGGCTTTTTAAGTACCAAATTATTTCTCCAGGATAAATGATGATCTTCTAAATATGTGAAACACATTTTCTTCTCCAACTTACACATTATCTGCCTTAAGGTGTGCGTTTGAGAGTGTTACGGATTCAAATATTGGGAATGGATACAAGAGGAAAACCAAAATAACAACACTGGTCCGGCCGGGTCAAGTCAAACGATGATTTAATGAACACACGCGTGGGAGATGGACACCATACACAGACAGCATCAGATCTCAAAATGGTGGAGCCTTGATCAAACTCTTATAGCCTCTAGTGGCCCCCACCTAATCATCAGAGCCTAAACATTCTTTCTCACACAGCGCCTAAGCTACGACCTTGGCTCCCTGTTTATCTGCTCCTGATGAAATGGGGCAGTATGCTCTGTTCTCTTCTAATCAGACAAATGAGACGATGACTTTCTGTGAACAGTATTTCTTATAACTCAGCAGTATAATGCATCATAAAACAATATCATTCATTCACAATAAATCAACAGTCTAATGTAATGCAAATCAGTTTACCAAATGTAATAATTATCACCTTCTTCTAGTTCAGGAGCATAATGCAAACTGAAAACTACATAATAATTCACAATCTTTAATTAGGGGTCTAACATGGCATAAAATAATATCATAATCCCACAATTCCCCCTGATGAGCTCTTTAGACATAAAGAGCTCACTTACACCCTGCAATCCAGTGTTGCCGGGTTCATTTCTCCTTACTCCTGAGACCTTTTGTCCCCCTGTTGGGTGAACCATATGTGAGATGACCTCTGTGTTTACGCAGTTCAGATGCAAGAAAAACTTTTATTACAACAACAATAGTAGGTACAGATGACACTCCCATCACTCCCCAGTTCTCCCACAGCTTTATTTCAGTGCTACCTTATACCCTCCAAACGTACTCGGACTAGAACCTCTGTCCGAGGAGCTTTTAACCTTTATTTTATTGCTGTAGGCACCAGTGTCTTCCAGTCGGTTATTCTCTGCTCTTGTTTCCTTCAACCTCAGGGGTTAGACAACCCTTCAGTCGTTGCACAGATCAGGGGATTATTCTGCCCCGATTTCAAACAATGATCTGTGTATTCTGGGGTCACCGCTGTGTTCCCCAGGAAAAGGAACAGAAAGGTGTTCTCCTTATGACCAACAGCCTCTCGAACGTCGTTGGTGTGGTGTTCCTGGATTTCCGTCAACCCCTTCGTGGTTATTGCTGTGTTTATGGGATCCATCCTTTTGAGGTGACTAACTGGAGCCCAAAATGCCATGACACTTGAACCCCGTTGATGTTTCAGCAGTCACCGTGTCTGTCTCTGCTGCCAAGGATCCTCGTATATCTGTGACCTCGTCTGGTGTCTGTTCCTTTCTCTGTAAGAGACAGAAAACCAAAACACCTCTCTTCCTAGCTCTAACAATCTAATGTTGCTGTCTACTGATCTTTTGGTGATTCAGAATTGGTTTAGAACATTCAGAATGTCCCAAGGACTTATCCTAATTTAGTGTATGTGTGTGTAAGCGTGTTTGCATTTAGCCCGCTGCACTCAAGGCATTTCTTACACTTTATCAGTCCGGACTATCGCCGAACGAAGCTTATGACCTTCAAAAGACCGAGTGCCAACTCATTATAAGCACATTTGCAAGATATATATAAAAATGATTAAAACCACTCATTCTAATAAAAGACATAAAAAACAAATTAGCCATTTCTAATTCTAACATGTGTCCATTCAATGAAGCTAGAAAATTAAAAAACAAGGTTAGTGAGCTCATATCTTAGAAAGTATCAGACTTTCTCCTATCCAGTGTCATTGCTCCAGTCTTGTTATTCTGTGTTAGGGAATGAAATCAATTTAATTGTCATGTTAGATCTGTTCAACACCTGGCTCCGCCCAGAGCCTGCGTTCACAATCGTCTACAAACAAAACCTGTATTATTATGAACTTCACTTCAACATGAACTTGTTGACTACTTTTGACACCTGTAGATAGAAGATTAACATGGGGTTATAACAATCACTGTAATACAAATGTTAATATGTCAATAGCTTCAATAAATGTTCAATGCAATGCTTGTTATATGATTCTGATGTAACAATAATGCTGATGCTAAAATAACAGTAAAACACACCCTTTTTATCCCTTACTGACCACAGCAGGGGCCTCTATGTTTTAATTCAGCCATGAAGCTCACCTGATTCATCACTGAGCCCCACCGGCACTGGCATCTGACAGGGTGGTGCTGCATATTCTTCCTTTAATGTCACTATTTTCAATCTGTTAATTAGAGTGCTTAAACATGAAGTAGACTACATCCACTACAAGTCAAGACAACTGTGAATGTGGCCAATTATCAATCTATTACCAATCAATAACAAAAAAAAGCTTTTATTTTATGCATGCTTTTAGTCAACCACTCACCCACAGGATCTCCAATCCCAGAAAATTCCTTCTCCTCATTTAATAAGTCTGTCCTCCTTCCATGCCCTGGTAACTGGTCCATCCAGAGCTGTATCATTATGAAATATACATACAACAAGCCAAACCACACCTTGGTCACACCAACCCTTTTCCGCCCTGAAGATGTCCAACGCCATCTTAGTCTGGACTGTCAAAGGTGATTTTAACGCTGATTGTTCCGACAATCCATTTATAACATTTCCTGGTCAGATTAGCCAATCCCTGCACACTGGAATAAACATAATCAACATGATCAACATTTTCCTGCGTGTTTTTTCACCATCTTATTAATTCCAATGCTCCATCCTTATGTGGTTTGTTGCATTATGTTTATCTAGAACTCCACAATTTTTCATGTTTGGGGTCAAGTTTTAAGAATTTGACCATACGTGAAATTAATGGTGTTATTGTAACATGGTAGACTAGTGTGCCCGTGTTAATTCAGCTCCATATTATTGTGTGAAGTTGCACTGGGTTGGGAGTGGTTTTTTGTGTGTGTGTCACATTTTTGGTTAGCCAATGGCTGGAATGGGGTTGGACTAATTAGAGGCAGGTGTACTTGATTGCACTGATACACTGGTCTACTTATAGCCCACACTGCAAACACTGCTGTGTCATTTTGTCTCTCTGTGCATGTATGTAATGTGATAATCTGATATGTTTGAGATGGATGGGTTTTGCGCTATGAATTTTATACTGAAGGTGTCATTTTATCTCTCTGTGCAGGCCAGGGCCTATTATATGCCACAGCCTAAAGGCAGCAGAGTTTCAGAGGCTGGAGTGATCACTGGCTATATGCTTGCAGGGTAGTGGGTCTCCAAGGACAACTTCTACCCCTGTTAAAGGCAACATGTGGAGTGCAACTGGCCGTGTGGCATAGCTGGCTCTGGCCTTGGGACTGTGTGTTTTTATTTGATTCATAAATGGGACACTGGACTGTTTTATCTTTTATCTCTTGATATTTTTAATCACTAAATTATCTTTTAGAATTTTATTGACTGTCATCGTTTTGCCCACGACTGAGACGGTTGGTCAGACCTGAAATCTTTCTTTGGGTGTGTTACATTATCACCCCCATCGGGGCTTACCTTTCCCACTTCTGATGATATTCCTCCCTATTCTTTGCAAGTTCCCCCTTTTTTGTGGCGAGAAACTGTTGGTGTGGTCAAGTGGGCGCCGTAAAAACAAAAGCTCAGGACAGAACAGTTATCAGTCATGTACTTCATACAAAATTAGCATATATTGAATTTCATATTGATCCTCTGAGTGTAATGGTACATTTTAATTTTAATTTATCAAAGCTAAACACAATAATTTTTCTTTATTTTGCTCTTGTTCTTGTGCAGCACCACATGCCCCTGTCGGTTCTATCTTACTTTTCTAAATTATTCACTATTTCAATGGAGAACCTAAATGACGTGGACCAAGGTTTGTCATTACATATCTCTATTTTGAATGTGACAAGTCTATCATTCCCCTGTTATTCATACACAGCAAATTCAAAAGTGTTAAATGTTTTGGTATTAGTAGTCTTAGAGTTAATTTTACTCTAACTAGAGTCACATTCTTTTAATGTAACTCTGAGGTGTAAAATGATAGTAGTTAAAATCGAGTGTTAAAAATGAGTGTTTCTATTTCAAATCTGGAGGTGTTACAATGGAAACATTAACGCTTGACCTCTTAACTCTGAACTCCTACAGGGGCTATGACACCAATAGAGTAAATTCACAGACTCCGCCCCCAGCACGGCTCCAATCGAAGCTGAAGTGAAGCCGTTTCAAAACATTTTGCTCTACATATTTGAGTTGTTTGCCATGCTTGGTAAGTCATGTTTTCAAAGATTGTTTCAATTATTGTTATTAGCTTTTACTTCTGTGGCTCTTTGGAGTTGAGACAAAGCTGTGTGAAAGGCATTAGCCATGTTGCTCGGTGATAGCATAATATTCTGTTTTAGCTAGCTGAAAGGTATTGTTTGCGGGCAAATACCACAGCCTTGAAAAAAAAGCTTGCATGTGAATTTTCAGTCAAATTTCTTGGTCAAATACACTTAAAACAATGTCTAGAATGTGAAATGTTGATATAATGATGCTACTTGAAGCCTGAAAACGATCTCCCATAAAAAACGAGCAAACAGCAGTAGCAGATGTCCCAAGTCCCGACTGAGTTCCACGTTAGCATTTAGATTCCTCCAGAGTTTTGTGCACACGGTTTTAGGTAAAAATGAAAAAGGTTGAGGTTTTACATTTAGTTCAGTATTACCTGTTGTCTGTGTCCTTGTCTTTTGGGAAAATACTTTACACAAGTAATGGCTCAAAAAGGATTCCTTTTTTTTTTTTTTTTTTTTTTTAACTGTGCTGCAATTGATTTGTGCCATTAATTAGTGTCAACTAATTTTTATTCAATCTCCACATAGGATATGCTTGTGAAGATGGAATATGGGGGAGAGCAGAAGTGCGTTGAAGTTCCACAAAGTGATGAATTAAGGACATGCATATTGTATTTTGTATTTATTGAAATAAGTGATGAGAATGCTGTTATTTGCATTTTTTACCAGCTCACCTATGTCAGACCTTTTGATAAACGAAATTCTAATGAAAGTGAGAACATGTACACTGTTACATCTTTCAGAAAATGTTTTGAAATTGTGGTGCACAGTTCAGAATAAATGTTTTTCAAAAACCATTGCGTCTTTTTAGTAAATGTTTATTTCCAAAAGAAATTTCTAGAAGTTCAGAACAGTAAAATTCCCGCTTTTTAGAATTAATTAGAAGATAACTCCTACGTAGTTAAACTAAAATACTCTTTGAGAGTTAATATATAAACTCTTAACACCAAGTGCCAAATTATCAACTCCAGAGAGATTTGGTGTCTAACACTAAATCAGAGTTAACGTACCAACTCTCCAAAAAGAGTCAAATTAACACTCTCTGGTGTCCACCCATATAGACACTTTAAAAGTGTTGAAATCAAATCTGACAGTGTTAATTTAGACATGCTGGATTTGCTGTGTAGGTATCAATAGAGTTTTTTCTTGCTTTTTCTATCAAAATTGATTGACTTTTTACAGTGGCCCGCTATGGTTAATAATAACATGTTCAGTCATGAGTGAAATCAAAGCTTCTCTTCACTTTAGCATTTAACATTCCCAACAACATAATGTGATACATTAATCGAAACACAGCTAATAAAACACAATTTTCTTGATGGAAACATCAGTAGCTCAAAATTAGCAACCAAAGGGTTAAGTCTGCAGTTCACACTCATGTGAAACTACAGCCTCCCCCCCTAGTCTCTGTCCTCCTACTCCTGCAAAAACAAAACAAAGCGAGACAAAACATCCACCCTTCTTTTACAGGCTGGGTGAATTGTTTGTGGACATTTACTAATCCTAAAGTCGGTACCGTTTTTGTCTCAGTGTCAAGTCAGTTTAAACATTTAGTCGTCAGTCCATCACAGTCCAGTCACATGCATACATTCACACACATTCATACCAGATATTGCTGATAATGGAGTCTCACACGCAACCTATTCGAGGCTCCATCACCAGCAAGATGACGTCATCATTTTAAAGGAAAACAGTTCCTTGTTTTTTTTTGGACTGGATTGACTCGCTGCAATCCTTTTAGGCTCAGGACTTCTCATGTGATCAATGTCCCATATAAGTGAATTTCTCCAGAGCCCATTATAATTATGGAGAAAAATACTTTGCGACTGTTTCTAGTAATCATGTTTTATAGCGCTTTAAAGTTCAATCTCTCAGGCCTGGATTAAAGAGCTGATTTGTTAAATCAGGAACTCACAAAATACCAAAATATCACCACCGGTGGATCACTCCTCTCAGATGTTCTTATTTCAGTGCACTGTAACAAAAGCAAAAACAAACGTAACCAATAAAATACTCATATAATAACAAATACTGTGGCCCATTAGAAACATGTCCAAACATAAAACCATCTTTCTCTCTCTTAGAGAAAGAAAACAATCCAAACCTCACTGATAAAATCAACCTAGTGTTAAGCAAAACCCAAAATCAACCAAAACTTCACCAGAAAGTTTTTCTCCGTCCCGGGACAATATTGTGTAAGCATACAGGTACCATAACTTCTTTTTGCACTGACAAAAACATGTTGGACTTATTACAGTCAATAGTGGACACTAGTTGCCCACAAATGTTTTGCTTTGGTAGAAACTTAAACAACTGAGTTAAATCAACACAACCTTTTCATATTCAGTAAACCTGTGCATTTTGAGTTCATATTACACGATTAAGACATGTTCAGATGGAGTAAGTTGAGCTCCTGGAATATTTTAATCCTTCACAATTCTGTCATTTTTTCAACACTATTCACTAACTTTTATCCAAATTCTACTTGGTCCCTTAAATACTACATGTTGTCTTCATATTGCCTACGGTTCAACAAAGTCTAAATTCTGATTACCATAAAAATTGAATGGGTCTACACCAACTACCATCCTCCTATCTTTATCCTAATTGCACGAGGGCTGGGAAATAACTCTAAAGTGATACGTTACCAGGCAGGGTGCACCCCGAACAGGTCACCAGTCTATCACCTAGAAACAAACAACCATTTACACTTACATTCACGGATAATTTAGAATCATCAATTAACCTAACTCTAATAGCTTCATGACTTTTCACTGTGGCAGGAAACCAGAATACCCAGAGAGAGACTACTGCAAACTAGCCAGACTGTGGACTTGCACCCAGGACCTTCTTACTGTGGAGCAACAGCACTCACCAGCATGCCAACAATGTAGGAAATACAGGGAAGCTATGATTTCCTGTTGAATTTTGTACAGATCTTTAAAGCCTGAGGCAATTGTGTTAAATACATGTGGGATGCTTACGTAAATCCAAGGGCTGGCCCCCTTTTCTTCTTTTTATTTTATATTTTATTATTGTTATTATTTTTATTTTTATTATTATTTTTTAGTGTGTTCCTCCTTCAATTAAATCTCAATCACAAAAATGTGGTGCTCCGAAGTAAGGCTCACACCGTTAATTCATCATTTTCACTCTGTACCACTGCTCCTTATCAGGCTGTGTGAAGCACAGTAAACAATTCAGTTGAGGCCTTGAGCCATAAACAGACATCACTCACAGACATTGTTTTCATAACCAAACTGCTCTAGACCCTGTCCCCTAAATCTACACAAATGCCCTCTGGGTGTCATGAAATGCATTTAACCAATAAACAATCAATTACTTCTTGTTGTTGTAACAAATTCTGTATTTGGACGTTTGTGTGCAGCATTTTGCGTATCAGCATAGCATTTGTTAGTAAAGCATTCTTCATTGCAGCAGCGTGTGTGTATCACTCTTCATTGCACAAACATGTGTATGTGTGTGTGGATCACTTCTCCGTGAATTGAATCAGCATTTTGATTTGTGTGCGTGCGTGTGTGTCATTTCTCAGTCAATCAACAAGTGCATATGTGTTCATATGTGTGTTTCTCTTGATTCTGAGTCAGTGTATGTAGATGTGTGTGTTTGTGTGTGTGTGTGTTTGTGTTCATCACTTTCCTGTTCTGGTGTTCTGGGTAAACCATGGCCTGAAGCGTGCTCTGGGGTCCTGCTCTCCTCCTTTTCAGTCCGTTTGGGTCCATTGGTGCTGCTGCCCAAAGTTCTCTCCATACTGGTTCTGGCCCCAATTGAGGCAGTCCTTTTCTCCAGTGTCCTGCATCTTCTCCTTGTCCAGCTCCTCCTTAACTTGACCCTTTTTGCTTCTGTAGGTCCTTCAGGGTTTGCTCCTGCTGTTGGAGCTTCTCGTCAGGTTTGACAACCTCCTGCTCCAGCAAGCTCCGGGCTGATTTCAAGTCCTGTATCTGGGACTCTAAGCCTGACTGATGGGTTCGATTAGCAGCCAGCTCCTCCTGAGCCATGCTCAGTTTCTGCTCTGATGTCTTGAGCTCTCACTGAGGGCAGAAACCTCACGAGTCTTTTCCGTACACGTCAGATTTAAGTTTTTGATGTTTTCCTTGCTTTGCTCCACGGCCTTCTGCAGCTCTGCTGTTCGGCTCTTCTCAGAGGTCAGCTCCTGACCGAGCCCCGACACCTGTGCCTTCAGCTTATGTTCTTCTGCTGCTTTTGTCCAATCTGAGGTGCCTTCTGACCTCAGTCACTCCTCATGTCTCTGGCACGCCCTTTTTGCTGCCCGATCCTCCGTGTTGGTCCATCACTGTCCTGCACAGTTTTAATGCAGAGTTGTTAAGGTCAGCATTCTTTTGCTCGGCCTCACTTTTCATCCGGGCTTAATAGGCGTCTCGTCACAGCTCTGTCAGCTGAAGCTGTCTGGAAATCTCCCCCGTGTAGTGAAACGGGCCTTGGATTTAACGTTCTCCGTCTCCGCTGCATGAGATCTTTCCTGCAGCACTGTTGACATTCTCAGGCTGTTGTTGTGGGTCCAGCTGCTGTAGCATTTGGTCAGGGTCACATCAAAGATGGTAGAGAGGAGAGGAAAGATGATAGAGGGGAGAGCAGGAGTCCAGGTCAGCCTCGGCTTTCCGGGCCGACAAAGCAGCCTGTATTAAGCATAAAGAGAAAAAACAAAAACAAAACAAAAACAGACGAACAGGAAAATGATGTTGTTTGAAAATAATGTTGTTTTGGCTATGTTATTCAGAGAGGGGCCAGGCCCTGTGTCAGCCTTCTCCCCCCCTTTTTTTTGTTTTTTCTCACTATATAATCAACTCATAACCCACCAAGTTGACAGGACAACACAGGTACACGTTAAAATTCTTAAGATCATGTTTAATAATTCAAAAAAGGAATTTTATTTCATTCAGTAATCACTTATATTAATCAATCAGAGGAAAACATGTCACAATTTGACTCTTTTAACCACTAAATTTGTTGTTTCATCACTGATTATTCATACCAGTGTCTGTCTTTTTGAAGTCAAGTTGTTGTCCTGCAACCCAGAGAGTTTATTTGTTAGTAGTGGATAGACTTTATCATTTAACATCAGGTGTATGTTAAGTTTCGCTGCTTTAAACTTGCTGGAAAATCTTCACGTGTTCATGAATGTAAGCTGTTTCTTCATTGCGTGTGTGTGCGTTTGTGGGTGGGATATTTTAACTTTTTTCTCAAACAAGGCATTTCTCTAATTGTGTGTGTTTTTAATTTTGTTTCCCAAATTTTGATTTCCCACCTTAAATAACAGCATTCCATGTCTTCAGCCAGGAATTAGAGCTTGCTTGTGAGATTCAGGGACACATGGTGCCAAAAACAATTCAGTGAAAAACTTGCCTGAAAATTTCCAGTGATGGTAGCCGATACCTGGAGGAGAAGATGTCCTTTAAGCTTCTTTTTCGGGTGGGGACAAAGTGATAGGTCAACCTGTAAAATTTTGAGCCAGAGCTTGGCATGTGTGTCGTCCCAATTTTATTAATCTATCCTTTTGCTGCTGTACTCAGGTCTCCTGGTTGAGAGAAATCCACCTGTATTAAAAGACTAAAACATTCATTTACTATTTTTCTTACAACATCCATTTAATTCATCCACCTAGATTTTACTCTCTCTCTTGGTGCATAGTTCACACAGTCAGGCAGTTGCCTTTTATGGGCATGCAAGTTTCCGGTCACTTACCCCCAACAGCTGCGAAGCCGTCTCTCCCATATCAAAACTCAGCCAAACATTAAACCTTCACCGTAGTCATTCAAAACTTTATTTATAATATTATAATCAGCAAAATCAGCGTTTTAATTACAGGCATGTATCATTATTTGCAAATTATACTTATAAAACTCAATAACACGCTAAACAGGAAGTCCTCTGTGGGCTTCACAGCAGCCACCTCATTTGCATGTTCACACACTATCTAAAAATAGCTCGCAGCGCGCTGTCGTCACACACAGCCTCGTTTCACACTCAACTCTCTATTATTTTACAAAGACGTCTTATATTTACAATCACTCTCAGGCCTGAAAGTTTTAGCGCCTACACAATTTTGACAAATTTAAGATAACGGGTCCAACCGAAGAAAGTCCAACTTTTTTGTAGTCAATTAACCAGTATCAGACTTTAACTGTATCTGGCCTCATCTCTAAAATCCCTAAGTCAATTTACAGTGCCCAAAAAAGCGCAGATACCGTTCAACACGGTAAGGAGACTCTAACTCCTAGTTATTCTGGAGTGCCCCAAGCTCCACAGTGACCAACTGACTATCCCTCAAAGAGGACAAGGCCTAGGCGTCCCTGGCCTTGGCAAGCGTTACCTCTGAGCACTGCGCCTCCTAGTGGACTCTAACCACCGTTCTAACAAAATTTATAATACTTTTAAACAACAGACAACACCCAAAAACAAGAGTATGACTGAGGCAGATGCAACGTTATGGACAATGGAGACTCTAACTCGCAACATGACCAACACAGATGCAATCTTTAGACCAATGGAGACTCTAACTCCCAAACTGACCAATTCCCTATCCATCTACCTGAGACTCTAACTCAGTATTATTACCTTTACCTGAGACTCTAACTCAGTATTTTTACCTTTACCTGAGACTCTAACTCAGTATTTTTACCTTTAAGCTTATTTCAAGTTTCAAAACTCATGAGATTTTCATCACAATCAAAACAGACACTCACCGGCAACTTTTACTGAATAGACATTTAATTTCATCGTCCAATTCAGCACACTTCGGATAAAATCAACAGGCCTGTGCCTACCTCTTTTATAAAGGCGCCTGTCCACTCAGTTCGATTGCCGGATAATGTCTGCCCGTCTGACCACCTCGGACCGTCCAAGCCTCCAAAACTTCCATCCCAATACCACAGGACGAGCCCCCAAAACTGTTACGGATTCAAATATTGGGAATGGATACAAGAGGAAAACCAAAATAACAACACTGGTCCGGCCGGGTCAAGTCAAACGATGATTTAATGAACACACGCGTGGGAGATGGACACCATACAGCAGACAGCATCAGATCTCAAAATGGTGGAGCCTTGATCAAACTCTTATAGCCTCTAGTGGCCCCCACCTAATCATCAGAGCCTAAACATTCTTTCTCACACAGCGCCTAAGCTACGACCTTGGCTCCCTGTTTATCTGCTCCTGATGAAATGGGGCAGTATGCTCTGTTCTCTTCTAATCAGACAAATGAGACGATGACTTTCTGTGAACAGTATTTCTTGTAACTCAGCAGTATAATGCATCATAAAACAATATCATTCATTCACAATAAATCAACAGTCTAATGTAATGCAAATCAGTTTACCAAATGTAATAATTATCACCTTCTTCTAGTTCAGGAGCATAATGCAAACTGAAAACTACATAATAATTCACAATCTTTAATTACGGGTCTAACATGGCATAAAATAATATCATAATCCCACAAGAGTTATACCTGGGAGTCAAGTACTTCTGATTTGAGGCTCACTTTTTCACAGGAGCTTCAGTATCCAGAGTCATAAACAGGTAAAGTTATTTACAAGATAATCAACCTCTACTGGAGTAGTGTTCAGGTAGCTGCTCTGCTCTATGTTGGTAAAGGGCATTGAAGATGATAACAGTGGGTGGATTATATTCTTAAACTTAGTTACAGCGCTTTCAGAAAGACATCTACTGTGATGAAGTCTGCTCCCCACTGCTGTGTGATCCATTATTGTAAATTTAAATGTGATTAGGGAAATCATCAGACAAGAGAGGCTTACACTGTTAAATGTTCAGTTTCTATGTCATATTTTAAAACAAGATCTAGAGTGTAATTTAAGCGTGTGATGGACCGAGCAGTGAAGGAAACTTAGGCACAGGTTAGTAAAGTCCAAAAAAATTATTTTTTATTTAACCCAAAAAAACATAATTGGTTAAATCATGCAAAAAGAATCAAAATCCTGGGCCCATAAAAGAGGTCAAAATAACAAAACTCTACTCAAAGTTGACAACACTACTGATAACACACACAAACTGACCTAACTTAACGAGACAAAGGGGAAACTTAAATAGTGGCTGATCAGCCCACAAAAACAGGAGAAGGGGTAAAATACACAAAACCTAACTAAACCTAACATAATGAACTCTAATTCCCCCCCATGGTCCCGAGTTATGGCATGAACCAATTTGTAGTCTTCCTTTAAAGCTGGCTCCGCCCCTTTTCCACCTCTTGGCTCCTTAATCAAGGGACTGGAACAGCTGCAACTAAGGTAACTCAGAAAACAAAAGATTAATCATACATAACAGTGTAAACTAAAATGTGCGCACTTATTTTAGAATACAGTGTTATGTGGATATGTGAATGAATTCTAAACCAAAACCAGTTATTTATTGTCCTGTAAATTAATTCCTATATTTAAAGAAAGACAAATGTGAATGCAATGTTACTTATAAGCCTCTACACTAACATGGTGGGTATTACCACTGTGTGGCTGTAAGTGCAGCCACCACAAAGTGGCAGGTGGGTTCTTTTACACTTTAAGAAAAGCCAACTGAGTCTAAAAACAGAGTAAATGTCATTTTTAGCATCTGCATTGATGTTAAAATTACCTACTTATTTTATCTGAGCTGAGCACTAAGTCAGATTTTTTTTTAAAAAAGTCTGAGAAATCCTTTGCTTTTTTTTTCTGTTGATGAGTGGGCCACTTGCACAAACTCCCAGCATAATCTCCACACTCTCCGACTCCTTAGCGTGGTGGAGGTCCACACCGTGTGGATAGCTTCATGGTATTTTCCAATAAGTGCATCTCTGCTTCAGCAGGTGACATCCCCCTGTAAGTTTCTTCTCTTGCTCTTTGGTCTGGTTGTGTGTTCCTCTGAGTCATAGTCTCCAAGTTCAGACTGGGCTGTATACGAGCCCAGGACCGTGTGGGTGGCAAAGGAGCAGGGCAGGCAATCAAAACTACATCCTCTCTCAGATCTAAGTACAGGAAGTACCTTGTGATGTCCTAAATCAGTTGTGAGGGGTCTGGTGGGTAAACACATTGAAAGCAAGGTTCCAGGGTCCAGTCCTGATCTGCTTCTTCAGCTCCTTGGAACACCCTGTTATCATACACCCAAGGCCAAGCAGCCTGTCCTTTGTGAAACTGTGTTGTGTAAGCGTGTAGCAATTTACCTTCAACACTCAACTCTTTCTATGCCTCTTAGTTAACCCTTCACAGGGTGGGGTTAGTGCTTGTATCCTTTTAAAGAGGCGTGTATCAACTCAAATATGAGCACACGTTGCATTTAATGTTAAAAAGAAACTATGAAAAAAGTATACTTCTAACAAAAGACAAAACAAATGATTAAGCTTCTTTACTGAGTCAGGAGGGTTTTGTGTCCTTCTGAAGTCACTGCTCCATGATATAATAGTAGGTGTTTATTTAGGGACTGCTTTAGGACAGCTTTGTTATTTCTTTTTCTTTAGGGGCAGCTGTGTCTCAGGTGGGAGAGCAGATCATCTACCAATCAGAGGATCAGTGGGTCGATCCCCGCATGCTGAAGTATACTTGGGCAGGATAGTGAACATTGCATTTGTATATATGTGATTGAGAGAATTAGATTTGTAGTAGAAATCACTTTGAGTGCTTAACAGAGTAGAAAGGTGCTACATGACCAAGGGGTTAGTGTTGACATTGTGGAGGACTATAAATACCTTGGAGTACACATTGACAATAAACTGGACTGGGCTAAAAACACCACAGCACTTTACAGGAAGGGCCAGTGTCGTCTCTATTTTTTGAGGCGACTGAGGTCCTTCAACATCTGCCAGAAGGATCTGCTGAGGATTTTCTACAAGTGTGTTGTGGTCAGTGCGATCCTCTATGCTGTTGCATGCTGGGGGAGCAGGCTGAGGGTAGCAGATGCCAACAGACTCAATAAACTAATCCGTAAGGCCAGTAATGTTGTGGGGATGAAGCTGGACTCCCTCAAGGTGGTGTCGGAGAGGCGGGTGTTGTCCAAAATAAAGACAATGTTGGATAACACCTCCCACCCACTCCATGACATGCTGGTCAGTCACAGGAGCTCGTTCAGTGAGAGACTGAGAGTACCGAAAAGCACCACTGAACGACACAGGAAATCTTTCCTGTCTGTGGCCATCTCCCTGTACAATGCATCCACTTAACACACTGGTTACTGCTACAACTACACGTTTCTTTTCCAGCTATTTATTAATAAGTGACTTATGTATATATATATATATATATGTATATATTGTACTATTCTTAGTTAGCGTATTATCTGTCTTGTTAATGTTGGTTTATAATGGAGCACTGTAACAAAAAAATAATTTCCCCCAGGGATCAATAAAGTATTCTGATTCTGATACATAATTTTTAAGGGAGTTTTTAACTAAGACTGTGTAAGGTCGGTGTCAATCATTACTAAGGTTGGTGGAAATGTTCCTAAACTAAAGGTATTCATTCAACAATCCTAATATCATGACAACTGGAATGAAGGGACCGGAAACTACAAACGCAGCAATGACCAGTGAATGTTTAAAATGTCACTGAATGACATCCTTTACTCCTTCTTTAATTCTTCAACCACACACTCATACATGACCTTACTCAAAGAGGAGTAGTATACATATAAAAGGCTCAGTCTAGGATTTCTAGCCTTTCTGAAGTCACTTCTGACCACAGACTGTGTCAGGACTGAGGACACAAAGTCACAGACAACGTAGTGAAGAGCGACAGTAGAAAGCCTTCTGAGGTAATACGGGCACGAGAAGGCTTCTTTTCTTCAGTCAATTTATTTTTTAAAATGCTACACTGTGGATATGCACACCACTGTCTGTTAGGGTCAGTGTTGTTGATCTGTTTTCTCTTAGAGCCTAGTGTTTGATAGAATTTAACTAATGTATAGCCATTCACTACAGACTCATTATTCAGTACTTATCTGATTAATTGCTCTAGCTTTTTCACAGAAACTCTAAATTTCTTCCTCTTTTCCTTATTGCAGAAAGTGAAAAGTCACTCTCATCTTTATCCATAAACAAATTGTTTATCATAAAGGGCTCACTTCTTTCCTATTCTTACTTGTATTTGCCTTCATAATAGAATTTCCTCTATCTGCCTGTGCATTCAGTCTGTAATTCCCAGGTTTATGATTGAGGCAGATGTAAAATTATATGAATGGTTTCTGGGGACATCTACAGTACGGAGTAAGTAACTTGCATGAGGTGTGTCACTGTGTGTTTGACTTGCTCTGACTGTTACAATACCTGAGCAAACAGGTCAAGCCACGGAAAATTACGACAGCTAAAATGCAAATAGAATACGTCTTACTTACAAACCTGACGTGCATAGTTTAGAAAAAAGTTTCACGGATGTGACGTTACTGCCTACAGATGGTATTTCCTGATGGATTTCCCTCAGTGGAGGAGGAGAGGAGGGACTAAGAGCTTTGTCAAGTTAGACTCAATGAAACAGTGGAAATCCTACAAATTATTCTGTTTGCTTTATACGGTTCAAAATTCTAGCTTACTGTTAAAGTATAATGTTAAAAATATATATTAACAATCACAACAGGTAGAATTTTTACCACTCTTCATTATATGTTGCTTCAGCTCATTGAGGTTTGCAGGCATTCATTTCTGCACAGCTCTCTTAAGATCTGATCACAGCAATTTGCTTATTGCAACACCTTCTTTCCTTTCTGTTTCAGTTATTCTGCTGCAGATTTGCTGTTGTGTGGAGGACAGATGGCCTCATGTGGAATACTTTTGTATACAGTTTATGGTTAACAGGTTCTATGGCTGCAGAACAAGGCCAAATCCTCAACCTTCCACCACCATGCTTAATAGTTGGTATGAGGTTGTTCCAGAGATCTTGTGCTTTGTTTAGGTGCAACTTAGCAAACTGATGGTATGTCTTTAGAGAAGAGAGGCATCTTTTCATCTTGTTTGTTTTTTTTAAAAAAAATATAACATTGTAGCAGACAAAGAACAAAGGAAACTAAAAGTTTCTCTTTGAACACTAGTGATATTTGAAACTTAATTTGAAGGGGCTAATCATATTGTTAACATGCACTAGCTATGCCCTACAATCTATGTGGTGGATCAAATGTTCAGAAAAAGAAGCAGAAAATGAAAATGCTATTCAAGGTACAATACAGAAAAAATGTTACTTTGTGTTTAAGTTTTGATATAGCTTTTCAGTTAGCACCACTTTCTCAAAAGAACCAATAACTACACACTGTTGAAAAACTGTCACTTCTCCCTGTCTCTAATTCCCTGCACCTGTGCCTTTTGTGCCTTCCTTAAATAGGTCTCAGCTAGTCAATATTAGACACATCAAAACTGCCAATAATACAGGTCTTTTGGGCGACACTGTTGAAAGGAATGTGTTCTTAATAACTACTTGATTAAATAGAGTTAAGACTGACTCACTGCACCATCATGTGGTATAAGCATTATGTGAACGTGCAGCCTGATCCTAGTTCAGCCTCAGTTGGTTAACGCAATACGCAGACCTTCTGGACTCAGCAGTTTTTTGAGAAGTAATTTTGAAAAGTTTTAAACTGAGTGTTTTTACGTATCTTACTTGTGTAAGTTTCTGTAACACGAGTTTCATGAATTTTAGACTGTCTACAAGTGTCAGTCTGTGTGTTGTGTGTCCCAATGTTTATAACACATAATACCAATAAGAAGAGGAGAAAGAAGAAGACTTGAAGAAGTCTTTTGTTTTGAAAGAATATCCCGGAAGTTGCTATGTCTCGTACCCGTTAGCTTTCCCTTAAGTATGACAGAAGGCGGCGTAAGAGCAGATTTCAGACCGGTTTATCGCCGACGCTGAGGAGGACGCCGAGGTAGAGAGCCTCTTATATTTGTTTGAAAAAAGTTAAAATCGGGATTGTCACGTTAAACAAACTTGACAGTAAACTCAGCAGTCGAGCAGGTAAATATTAATGTCAATCTCGGGTTGCCATTTAGCTGTTAGTTGTCGCTGGCTAAAGCTAACGAACGTCGTTAGCTTACACACAGCTGCTAACGCTACCGTAGACATTTCACCAACTTCGTGTCTTAAAAAAAAGCTTAACACCGATAATAATTCTGCTCTTATTTCAGTTACAACGCCAAAGTCCGGAGTTAAGACATTTCATTCAACTTTAATCTGCCAGTTTATGTAGGTCAGGTGTAGTGGGGAGACAAGAAGACTTCTAACCGACGGGACAGCGAAGCGGCCCGGTTCGACTTCACCGAACGAAGCCGGGGAGAAGATATCACGAACGGCGGAGCTTGGCTGATGCGTGCGGGGCCAGCCGAACCACACTGAACGTTTTAATCTACGAGGATTATTGATCATAACGTGCCGGTTCATCCGGACAGACACCCCCATGAATGGAAATCGGAACAACAGGTGGGATCCCGAACTAACTAACCACCGTGCCTAAATGTGCTAATGTGGTGTTCAGGTGCTGCCGAGTTATTTTGAGCCCGTATGTGGTACTTCTCATACATTTAACATTACGTGTTTTCAATTAGGAGTTTTCCTTTAATCAATTTAGTGTCATACATTTTTTTAAGTGTTCAGGTTATCATACAGAAAAAAAGCTCAGTGGTGTCAGTTCCCAGAGATTACCGGTCAGTTGAGCGCCTTGCACAAGGGAGACATTTGACCTCGTGGTTTTCTACCAGTTTTTCTTAGACTGGGTTTGAACCCCAAGCATAACCAAGGAGTTGCTGTTGCCTAAGCCCGAAAAATGTTGTATTAACAAACCCTTAAAGGCAAACTTAGCCCCTTAGTATTTGCGTGTTTTCCCCCAAACCAGTCTCACGGGTGTCTTTTTTGACTGTGTAGGTTGTCAAAAGCAGGTGGTGATGCCACCAGGTGTGCTTGAAGACTGGGAGGGAGGGAGGGGGGGTATATCCCATCCATCCTATCCATCCACCCACCCACCCACACTGCTGCCATAGTTACTCAGCCTACTGAATAATGTTTAGTTAACTGCTGTCTTTGTTAATTATGAATCAGATAGGCATGGAGGGACATAAATCGATTTACTTTTTGCCAGGGGTATCAGTTTCTGTGTTAATGATTGTTGGGAAAAGTCCAGTGGTGGACTGGGAGGGAGGGGGTATAGATGTTGACTGGTTCATTGAAGCTGACCCATACTTTCTCCATCCCCTTTACCCGTTTCAGATTTGGGCCTTTTTTCATGCCTGGAAAAAGTTTTAACAATAAACTTTTTCACTATAGTGTGTGTGTGTGTGTGTGTGTGTTTTCAGACATACCGGCACTACTTTTTTCTCTTTTGCCAAGGCACCATTGTAAATACACTGCTGTGAAAAAGTATTTGTTCCCTTAATGATTTCATTTTTTTTTTTTTTTTTTTTTTTTGGTCATGTTTTCAGGTTTGGGTGTTTCAACTCATCAAACAAATTCTGATATTAGATTAAGAGAACCCGAGTAAAGATAAATTGCAGGTTATTTAATTTATTAAAGTAAAACCATCCAAGCCTACCTGTGTGGAAAAAGTAATTGTCCTCAACACAGAGTAATGGGCTGTGCCACCCTTGGCAGTGAGAACTGCAATCATGTATTTTCCATAACTGGCAATGACTCTTTCAAAATTTGACTCATTCTTCTTTACGAAGTTGTTTTAACTCACGATTGCAGGGCTTCTAAGAATGAATGCCTGTTAAGTTCATGCCAGTGCATCTCGATCAGATTTAAGCACAAACTCTGACTTTAAGGTCACTCCAAAACCTTCATGTTTGTGGTGGTTTTTTTTGTAGTCTTTCAGTGTTGGATTTGCTGGTGTACTTTGCACATTCTCCTTCAGCATTTTCTTAGAGCAGAATTAATGGATTCAGAATTCAATTATGGCAAGTCATCCAAGTCCTGAAGCAGCAATGGTAGTAAAGGGTGGTAAATGTAAGACGAGCTCAGCAATGGTTCTTTTCTTGGAACTCTCCCATGGATGCCATTTTTGCCCAGTCTTTTGTTGTTGGTTGTTGTGGTTGTTTTTGTTGTTCTGGGATCTGTGACCTCCTGGGTGAGTCGTTGATGTGCTATTAAAACGGAGAAAACCTGGAACCATTGTGAACCTATTTGCAGTTAATGGAGTGGTTCACTGGAGTTTCAAAGACAGATAAATGTCATTGACTTTATACAGCACCTTAAGCTGTAAGCAGCACAACCCAGCTCAGCTTCAGTTTATAATTTTTCTATTTATTTATTAATTTTTGTAATGCAGTACACAGATATTTTGGAAGTGAAGTTATTGTGGTTCTCTCATATCCTGTTTAGACTTCATTCTGGAAAGTTTGTTTTTGTTTTTTAATAAGTTAAACACAGGAAGTATCTGTTTATTTCCTTCAGTAAGCAAGGCTCTGTAATACAATGCAAATTTTATTATACCCAGGATCTTTGTTTTGACTTTGCTTAACCAAACATAAGCAGTCAAGATAAATGATCACACAAAGGTAAATATCAACTGCATGACTGAGTGCATGCATGCACGTCTTTATAGGTTGCGTATCCCAAATCCTTCACTCTGCATAGGCTATGCTATGCAAACAGAAGCATGGCAACATGAAATTCACTTTAGTCTGAAAAAGTGCTACTATATTGATCTAATTGAAGTGTATTTTAAGAAAAACTGGCAAGATCTTTTGTCAACTTTGACTTTGTCAGATTTGAGTGTCGCAGCTTCATTTTTAAGACAGAATTATTCATATGGCATTGAATTTCTGTTTAAAAGTTTGCAATACTGTTAAGTCCTAGTCTTTCATCTGCTTCTCTTGGGAGCGTGTATATTAAGGGTTTTAGAATAGTAAAATTGTAATTGTTTGCAGCTAGCATGAAAATCACAGACTAATGTTGCTTCAGAGAATGTATTTCTTACCAAGGCTCATCAGGAAAATGACAAACATTGGATGCTCTATAAAGAAATGTTCGACTCCCTTGCATTCCCTCAGAAGAGGTCTTAATGGTGATGCTACTTTTCATAGAATTGATTGGCCAGTAGGTGGTAATTTGTCACGCACTGATCTCTAATCTTTAACATAATCAGCTCTGGTGCAGGGTTATATTTGCAGAGCTGGTAACCATGCCAATGTATTTGTAACAATAAAAACTGAGGCTGAAGTTATCCTGCAGTAATCCTGCTTTCAGTTTTCCCCTCATGGGAACTGTGATGTTGAGTGTGATGGTAATAAGATGTTTGAACAATTCATACCTATTTATTAACTTGAGAATGAGACATTAAAAAGAGTTCATCTTCAGATTTTATTTTTTCTACACGTGAGGATTGACTCAGTTTTGCCTATTAAATTCTACTTGATGATCATACTTTGCCTGCTTAATTAAGCAGATTATATTCACACCACAACTATTTAAACACTTGTGTTCTATAAAGTTGAGGAGATTTAACCAACACTTGCTTTATTATTCCAGGATGCACTTTAAAACTTTTAGCTTCCAGTGTTGGTGCTGTGGTGGCTGTACAGTATCTCATCAGTGGAGTTCTTTTAAAATGTGTGGGTTAACTACAGCCATGTGTGGGTGGCTGCTGGTTGTGTGGTGCATTTGTACATTGAAGCAGCCTGATAAGTGGTTATTAATCTCTCCATTGTTGCTCAGGCTAAAGTGAGCCTTTGTCTTTTTGGGACATTACTGGTGCCTGTCCTCTGGAAGTGCCAGTAATGGGCATTTCAGTTAAACACTTGAAATCAACTCCAGATCTCTTATTTGCCTTAATTTTTCATAAGAATGCAAGGGAACAAAACATAAAACTTGTCAGTCAATTGTCTAATTACTTTCAAGTTTCTGAAAATGAGGGACTGTATTAAGAAAATTAATTCCTAAAGATGCTTTTATTAAACCCCTTGAATTAAAGCTGTACATTAATGATATGTTGTTAGTTTATACCATCACAGTGCGCTTCAAAATCAAAGGGGCAACAATTGCAAAGATTGTGACATTGTCCAAATACTCATGGAGCTAAATGTCAGCATTTCTGTTACAAAATCCATACTCCGAAGCTTGTTGGGCTGAAAGTTTCTGGGTAATTCCTAACTCAGAATGGAGCTTTTTGGAGAGGCGACTGCGTGTAAGAATAAACTACATATAAAAACCATGGAAAGCGATAGAAGAGTCAGATATCTGAATAGAAGTCTAATTATGATTATTATTTTTAGTTTTTGCCTTTAGCTGAACTAGAATTTCAGTTGATTAAACCAGACTGGTGGGGGCGTGGAGAGATCTTGAAATATTTTGTAACTGTGATTTTTCTTTAGTCAAAGACGAAAAACCTCTTTGATAGATGCTGGAAATTTATTTAAAAGCAGGAAAAACCCAGGTCATTTACTCACACTGAAGACTAAAAGAAATTACATTCTTTTTTTTCTTTTTTTTTTTTTTCTTTTTTTTTAAAACAGCACATATTTAAATTCACTACCACCCCTCCTTGTTGTTTTTTTTGTTTTTTTTTTTTTAAAATTTTTCACATCTAGTTTTAGTTAAGTGTAATAATCCTTGTGTTGAATAGACATATACCCAACTAGTGTTTTTTATAAAAGCTTAAATAGAATACATGATTTTAACATTTTTGATCTTTTATTTTGCTATACTGACAGCTCTTAAATAGATCTAATTTTTTATTTTAATAATGGGCACCCTGTTACCTGCCTGAGCTATCATATCTCTCAGGAAGAATCTTTTTTTTTTTTTTTTCTCATTGCAGCTCAGGGATAAATAAGGTAAATCCATGTTGGCCTGCTCTTCCCTCCTCCTGTCAGCACGGTTGTAGTTACCATGGAGAATTATGGCAGCATGGGTGCCGTCACCATGGGAATGGCACAAGGGAATAAAACAACCTGGGGGGAACCATCATGCAGAAAGTGTATTGTTTTAGTCAATAATGCCTCCTTATGACACATTCAGATCCAGATGAGAGTTCAGAACCTGAAACAGTTTAACTTTTCAACCCCCAGTTTCTCAGTTGCACTGATTTCATAGCCATAGTCATCCCTGTTGTAGAATTTCTTTTCTCTGATTCACACTTTCATTTCAGCAGCAGCCAAGTGCTCAAAGTCTCGGTGCCTTTACAGCTTCAGCTGTGTATGTATGTATGTGCAAACATTGTCTTGCGGATCCTCTGAGTCACTTTCGTGGAAATTGTGTGGTTGTGTGATGTCATTTTCATTTTCTTTTTTTTCAATGTGTATTTTCCAGTTTGGTATTTATGAAAATTGATGTCAAATAAGCGTGGTGTGTCACTCGCCTACTTCTCCTGTCTGGCAAAGGCCATGTCAGTCAGAAGAAATCTGTGACCGCCAAGCCGGTCTTTATTTTAAAATGTCACCCAACTCTGTAACCTTTCCTACGGTCATTATCAGATTGATGTGGGAATCGCAGTGTTCGTCTGTGTCTTTCAGTTTTGTCGGTTTAAAATGAGGCAATGCTTAACATCCCTGACCATCAGAACCGGCTTACACTGTCTGCACTTTTCCTCCTTATTAACCACTTCCTTCCTTCAGTTTGCCTTTCTCTCTGTAAGGGTGCTCTACACTCGGTGGTACTGTGGTGCAGTGGTTGGCACTGTTGCCTCATAGCAAGAAGGAAGGTTGTTTTGAACCTCCTGGTAGGTGGGGGCCTTTCCTCCCCCTCGGTGTACTCCAGCATCCTCCCACAGTCTAAAGACATGCACATCTGGGTAATCGGTGATTCCACACTAGCCGTAGGTGTGAATGCAACATAGATTATGTGCTTTCGTACAAAGAATAAGTGCTGTATGAATTTACTGTACACTGAATACATTTGTGTATAAGAGCAAAAATTGAGAAGTGAGATTAGATTTACAGTAAATACTAGTGAGTAAAAGCTAAAACTCTGCTCTGTTGTTTAACATGTCCATAAAACTGTTTCCATTCCTTTGAGCTTTTTCTGCTGAAAATATAATTAACAAAATAAACAAATATAGATAAATGTAGACTAAAGTAATCCTGCAGCTTGGGAGTGACTTGGGGGTTACTGCAAAGGAAGGGTCTGTCTCTTTTGGACAGACACCGCTGTCAAATTGAAATAGCATCTTGATGGTTTTAGCTCAGTTGTCTTGTAATGATTCATTGTATTAATTGCCCAAGGTCGTGGCCTCTTGGCTACTTTTGGAATAAAACAATAATTATAATTTTATTGTCACTGCTTTAGGAGCCGTTGAAGCCCAAGCGCTGTTCACATTGCCACGGCGACCGGGATATGGCACCCTTGGAAAATCCATCAAGCTTCTGGCCAACTGTTTTCAGGTGGAAATCCCCAAGATTGATGTCTACCTGTATGAGGTGGACATTAAGCCTGATAAATGCCCGCGGCGGGTCAATAGGTAAGGGAAAATCCCCAAACTCATTTGGTAATTTGGCTCATACAGGACATTATTTACTTTTCCTTTGCATTTTACACCTACACTTTTATGCATCCATTAGTAGTGACGCTGCAGTGTGATCATTTCCAGGGAGGTAGTGGACACCATGGTGCAGCATTTTAAGGTGACCATCTTTGGTGACCGGCTGCCAGTTTATGATGGGAAGAAGAGCCTCTACACTGTGAGCCCACTTCCTGTCGCCACTGGTGGGGTAAGAAACTAGATCCTCTGTGTGGTGTTGGTTTGTTTAGGTTGCACCTGTCAGCAGCTTCTTATCTATGATATTGATTTCTAATGCCCGAGAGTTGAACTTGTCAGTACGCATTTGTATGTCTAAAGCTCACCTGCTTAGGTGGTTCTTATTTTTGGTAACCAGAGTTTTAGTTCAGTTTTCACTTTTATTGATGTGATTTTGAGTCTTTTTTTATTAATTAATGTAGGCATTATCAGGAGCAAAATGTAACAAATTGGAATTACAGAAATTGGAATGCAAATAAATTGTACTCCCAGCATCAAAGTAGGCAGTGTACACAAATGTGACCACTTTGATGAAAGGGTTCAATTTGAGCTAGTTTTAAATACACAAGTTTAGGTTTAGTTAACTCCAGCAACCTTTCACCCTGGACATGGGGTTATATCAAAGTATAAAGCTGTTTAACAGTTTAGAAATAAATTCCCCTCTTCATTTCTAATCTTGTTCACTCCACTCAAGTCTTGGTCCCTCCCACCAAAGAGATGTGCAGAGAAAGCATGGAAAAGAAGTCAAATTGAAACTTGCTTGCATAAAGCGATGTCAGTTAAATATGACGCTTGACTCAGATGTTATCTGATTGGTTTTAGCTTGCTATTGGGTTTAATGTTGTCGAATAAGCACATCATGTTCACTTTTATGCTTAGGCCCACTTTTGATGAAATTCATAAAGTGCTCCAATGTGACATGATTGTACAGATAAAGTTTTTATTCACTCACACAAATTAAGGGCAAAAAGTTTGATCATCACAAATAAGTCATATTTTGTAGAGTCCTAGAAGTCGTTTTTGTCTTTTAATCGAGAAATGAGAACTCCACACTTGGTACCACTGATTAAGTATAACCCCTGTATCTTTTTTTTTTTTTCTCTCTTAAACAGGTTGATCTGGATGTCACCCTGCCAGGTGAAGGTGGGAAGGACCGACCTTTTAAAGTCACAATTAAATTTGTGTCATTAGTCAGCTGGCACATGCTACATGAAGTCTTGACCGGACGTGGAGCACCAGGGCCACTGGACCTGGATAAACCTCTGAGCACTAACCCCGTTCATGCTGTGGATGTTGTCCTTCGGCATCTGCCCTCCATGAAGTGAGTTTCTTGTCTTGCACATGTACGAAGGTTTGTTTTGCTGATGAACACCTTTCTAAACTGAACAACTGGAAATTATATGAAACATTTGTTCGAATTACTTATTTAATGTTATTTTCAAATAACTGACATTGATGTCTACTATTTAGCAAGTGTCTTCAATTGGAAACATTTTGGAGACTCTTCCTGAATATTAAGTTGAAGCCTTTGTCTGAATTGTTCTATTTAATTTCTGAAAGATGGTCTGGTTTAAAAATCCAGCAGATTATCTCTAAGCTATCCTGCAGTTTACATATATAATGTTATAGCATCATAAATTGCTCAATCCATCATGCTGTCCTCACCATCTTTGGTTAATTCCACCAAAGCACTTGAGCAAATGAAATGCTAAATTACATTCTGAATACAATAAGAAGAAGAAGTACACTTACCAAGCTCTTATGAAAACAAGTAGATTTACCTGCAACCTCACAGCTGAAACTGCTGTGAAGCTCAGCTGTGTACTCACGTCCTAACAATGTACTTCATGTTTTTTCCCTATTGTCCTTGCTGATTGGCTCTTAGGGCTGTTCATTTGCCATCTTATTGCATAATTTCATCATAGATTTCGTTCATGTGTCCTATTTCTGTCAGAATGTCTTTGCTTCTTGTTTGCCATTACTCTGTTGCATTTTACATTTAAGTGATTAAAAACTGTAAAGGCTAAATAATGTAATCTGAATTAAACATGTGAGTGTCTTTGTTAGTTAATTGTCAAGTCAGGAAATATGATCCAAAGATGCTCGCATCCTGGAGATATACAGCTCCCTTAATTTATTATGCAGCATTTCAACCACAACAGAGTTGCACATTTCATGTATTGCATTTCATCTACAATACCTCAGGTAGATGTATTTTTAGATTAGTAGATGACCCCACTGGGATTTGAATTCGACATGCAGAGATGGATTAAAAGCATCTTTTTATGTAATCTACCTTGGGATGTGTAATTTGGTGAATCCATTAACCAAAATAACTTTCAGTAACATGAACACAAACCCTCTGAGCCTCCTGTGGTTTGAGACATGAAACTCATGGCTTGTTTTGCTGTACCCAGTGAACTCCACAGGGATTAAGTGTAATTTCTGTTCCCTGCTTACCTCTGCGTGCCCTCTACATCGTCACCAGGTACACCCCTGTTGGAAGATCCTTCTTCTCCTCCCCAAAGGACTATGACCATCCACTAGGTGGAGGAAGAGAAGTTTGGTTTGGCTTCCATCAGTCAGTACGGCCAGCCATGTGGAAGATGATGCTAAATATTGATGGTAAGGATGGTGAAAGCAGGAACATTTAAAAGGAATGCATGTAGTGAATACGCATATGCTTTCTTGCCCAGATTAGGATGACATGATCGTTACTGTGTGTGCACTAAACTTAACTACTACTAGTTAATCTGTACAAAAGTAAAGGTCTTAAAACTTTTACAAGTTTTACCATTTTTCTCTTTTCTGAGTTTTTTCAGCTGTCTGCTTTTAGTCACACAGACTTGGAGACAGATTAGCAGGTTGGAATGGCTGCCAACCAGTTACTCAAAGAAAATATGATTCCTGACCGGTTGTGAGTGGGCGCTAAATGGTGCAGGCAGTCATTAGATAAAACTAGTTGCTTTATGATTACTTTGGTCACCAGCAGATTGCTGCGGTTGCCCATAGTTTGCGTGGAGGATGCAATTTATGGACCAACACGTTTGGAAGTTTCACTGCAGTGCAGTAGTGGAACCTCATAATGTGACAGAGGCTAAGAATGTTTGCCTTCAGAGTAAAAGTTGTATCTTATTGCTGAATTATTTCAAAAGGTATGTCTATTGCTTTGATGGCAAACATTCTCAGTTTTCAGTTTCCGTCACACTTTCTGGAATTTATCACAGTGTGGGTAGTTCGTGAGTGTTGGCAAGCAAATTGGTGTCTTCATGCATTCGGTGGGCGACCACAGCAATCTGCTAGCAACCAAAACCATCACAAGAAAGTTTTTGCTGCTGTACTCTCTCTGCAAATGATTTCGGAGACTGCCAGCAACCACTCGCCAGTCAGGGAATTAATTCTGCCTTCCCCTTAGCCACCTAGCCATAACCAGTCAGTGATCCCTGCCACGTTGAAAAGCCAGACTGACTGGTCTCTAGACCTGTGTGACTTATAAGCAGGTTTGCAAATTCCTGTAAAACTTCAGTTTGATTTTAATTCTTCATGTTATTTGGTAAGCTTTGGATGTTTTGTGTTACATTTCATTACATTTGGAAAGGTCTTCTGAGTGTATGCACATTAACTTATTATTATTCTTTTCTTGGCACGATAGTAAAAGCACAAAACTAACTTTTAATGTCACTGTGAAATTTTGGGGAAGCAGACATTTCAGTATTTGTTACTGTTTTGTCACAACAAAATCCAGAATTTGCTACAGATCTTGGTGTCCAGTTGTTTAATGACATAATCAAATTCAGATTTCCCTTTTTGTCTTAATCAAAGCCTCTAAACCAACTCGGCATGTCTTGGCTGTCTACATAAGGCTTCACCATTCTTATATTGATCTGATTTGTTGTTGTGGCACTGGTCAAAGTTGCAACAATTAGATTTTCCCAAAAGTAACTTTTGGTTATATGTGACTGAAAATGAATCTTTCTGGCCTACCATTTTGACTGTCCTAACTCATCTTGTGTTATTTCAGTGTCAGCCACAGCTTTCTACAAAGCCCAGCCAGTCATTCAGTTCATGTGTGAGGTTCTGGACATTCACAACATTGACGAGCAGCCACGCCCTCTCACAGACTCCCACAGGGTCAAGTTCACCAAAGAGATCAAAGGTACGTCACAGAGTGACAGCCTCTGCTTGTTTTTTATCACAGTGTCACAGTAATAACATTTTGTTTATTGCTGCAGATAATTTCAGATCGTGTATGTAATTGAGGTATCAGTTGTTCCACTGTTGGGGGGGGAGCTAACTGCTTATCATTTACATCTTCACAGGTCTTAAAGTGGAAGTGACACACTGTGGAACCATGCGTAGGAAGTACAGAGTCTGCAATGTAACACGGCGCCCTGCCAGCCTCCAGACGTACGTTTCCATATTGCTCCCCCAGTAGATGTTAACTCGCACTCAAAGCTGTTGCTGGCTTACAATAACACATTCTTGGTACTTTCAAATCCTCAGATTTCCATTGCAGCTTGAGAACGGTCAAACAGTTGAGCGCACAGTGGCTCAGTACTTCAGAGAGAAGTACAATCTGCAGCTGAAATATCCCCACCTGCCTTGTCTGCAGGTGGGACAGGAACAGAAACACACCTACTTGCCTCTAGAGGTAAGAACTGATGTCGATCGTAGGAGTTTGCCCTAAAACCCTAAAAGAACAGTCTCTGGATTTTAAATCATTAGAGGTTACTTGCTACTGGGATTGAGAACAATGTGCATTTCTCGCTCTACAAAAGACAGTCGACACACGTTGATTCCTGAGGTCTAAATGAATTTTGTGACATGAATTCTTGGGACTGCGAGGTTTAAACCTGGCAGGGCCCTTGTATGGAGTTTCCATGAAATTGGCATCTAAGAATGTTAGGTTAATGCTGCCTATGTTGGATGACGACACCCTATGAACAGATTGTTAATCTCAAGTTTCACTTCCTGGTTAAATAAAGGTTTTAGAAAATGAGCTTTTTTTTTTCCACATCTAGGGTCATAGGGTCGACTGTTTGGCCAGTAAGCTCACAATGATGGTGTTGCATTCATAACAAGAAACGCACTATGTTAGTGGGTTTTTTTTGTTTTGTTTGTTTTTTAAATAGCACTGACCCATTATTTTTAACATTCAGAGCAGAGCACTACCAGTGAAACACTGCCATGTCTTCACACCTATTGTCATCTGGCCTACTTGTTTTGATTAATTGAACCTGGGCTCAGTTTGCATGTTACTACTCAATAGGTAGGTCATATTAAAAATAAATAAATAAATAACCTACCTTATCTTGGGTAGCCTACCTTCATGTTTAAAGTTTCAAGCCTTTAGTATTATAATACCAGAATCCTTGAATAAGTTTGGTCTATGACACTATGTGGCTCCAGCCACAGCGTCACCAAGCTCTGTCTCCTATGAGAAGGATTGATAGTGTCAAGCAGCATTGGGCCTTCTCTTTTGTGTAAACTACCCTGGTTTGAGAACGGTTTCTTGATGATTAAGATCACTTAAAACTCTCAAAACTTGTAATATGTCAGGACACTATCATTTTAACTGAAAGAATTTCCCAAATACAGTTTGTTTTTGTTTTTTTTAATTGTTGTTCTTACCATTATATCCATCTTGTGATGCTCCTGCTGTGGGCTGTTTGCTTTCTCTTCAACTAATGGAAGTTTAGAAACAGGTTCTTTTGAGTAGTTATTTGGCTTGTTAAATACATGAAAATTTAAAATATAGCTTTACAAGTTGATTAAAATTTCACAGAAAAATATAAATGTGAGATATGTAACTTCACTGCAGTCGGTCTACTGTAGTTTCCATTTTTTCAGTGACTCGTTTGGGTTCAATACCTTCCTGAGAAATGCAGCTGATTAACCGCTTCCACACTTTTGTTTTTACTTCCAGGTGTGCAACATTGTAGCAGGACAGCGCTGTATTAAAAAGCTAACGGACAACCAAACCTCAACCATGATCAAAGCCACAGCCCGCTCTGCACCAGACAGACAAGAGGAGATTAGCAGGCTGGTGAGTGTCCTGTAGGCCAAAAGTAATGCAGCATGGGAGATTTAGTTTTTTGGTGTCTTTGAATAAATAGACTTTTGTCCCCTTCTTAGGTGCGGAGTGCAAACTATGATGCCGACCCGTTTGTCCAGGAGTTTCAGTTCCGTGTGCGAGATGAGATGGCTCAGGTGACGGGTCGCGTCCTGCCAGCCCCCATGCTGCAGTATGGTGGCAGGGTGAGCTCTGAACCCTTTATGGTACCTTCCCCTTTAAATCACGCTTCATACGCATGTGTGTGTCCTTCTACATGTCTCTGTGTGTGTTGCAGACAACAGGATTTCCTCCACTTAGCTACAGGAAGAGTTTTTGGGGGGTTTTTTGGGTTTTTTTTTTGTTTGTTTTTTTTTTTTTCTCAGTTTTATTGATACAGTGTCAAACCATAACAGTCGCCTCAAGGTGCTTTATATTATTAAAAAACTCCAACAATTAAATGAGCCCCTATGAGCAAGAGCTTTAGTGATAGTGGTAAGGAAAAACTCCACTTTAACAGGAACAAACCTTCAGAGGAACCAGGCTCAGGGAGGGGCGGCTAGCTGATTCGACCGGTTTGGGGTGAGGGGAGGAAGACGGGACAAAAGACATCCTGTGGAAGAGAGCCAGAGATTAATAAGAACCAATGATTAAATGCAGAGAGGTGTATTAACACATTGTGAGTTGGGAAAAGGATGACTGAAAAAGAAATACTCAATGCACCATGGGAATCCCCCAGCAGCCTACACCTATTGCAGCATAACTAAGGGAGGATTCAGGGTCACCTGATCCAGCCCTAACTATATGATTTATCAAAAAAAAGTTTTAAGTCTAATCTTAAAAGTAGAGTGCGTGTCTGCCTCCTGAATCCAAACTGGAAGCTGCTTTCATAGAAGAGGGGCCTGAAATCTGAAGGGGAGAAACAAAACTACACAACCAAAACAGTTTGGTCTTATGGCGTGTTTGCAACAAACTAGAAGCACAGTTTTCCTTCAGCACAGTTGCAGAAAGTATGTGTAATGAGGCAAATTTGCACCAGGAAATATCAGCAGAGATAAGGTGCACATTTTTCAGCCAAAAAAAGTCCTTGCTGTTGCTTTGAGAAAACCAAGTCGCATCCTGGGATCGTCCTGATTCCACTGACAATCACAAATGGGGTACAATCTTTGGCACCTGTTAGCCTCTGCTTCACCTTGTTTCCTTTTGCTGCACTTGGGATGAGCTGTTTGAACCCTATCCATGCAGAGTCCAACACAGAAGCAGCAAAACCAGAAATAAAGCAAAATTGCCCCCTTTAGCACATCTTTGTGCTACTTTCAAGTTAAATAAGCCCAAATTGAGGATGAAGAAAGGAGCTGACTGACAGAAAGCGTTCCCCAACATGCATTTCAGCCATGAGATTTCATATATGTGAAGGTGTTAGTGATTGGTTTTTGCAAATTGTGTATATTTCTTCATGTTAAAAAGATTTGTTCTTATGATTAAAAATGCACAGTTATGCAACTCCCTCTCAAAGGTCAGTGTGCCGCTTAGTCAGAATTATTACATGAAAAACATTTATAAAGCAGGTGAATTTCACTTCAGAACAGCTATGCCGTATCACATCATCCACAATAATACAACTCTAAATGTTTACATGATGTTAAAAAAAAAAAAAAGTTATCATCCATCCTTAACAAAGCACAATACTTTGCAAAATATCCACAAAATCTGTGGCTCTTGAAGGTGGAAATGATGTATTTTCACTAAAATTGTGTGAAAAGGAGGAGATGCTAGCAGGTGGAGATGTGCAACACAAAAGTAAATGAATTTAATTGAACTGATCATCAGTGGCCCATTAGCTAGTTTTCCTGTGGAGAAAACCCTGGGAGGAGAAATCATCTTTAATTTGCTTCCACTGTTCGACTACAAACTAATTCAGCTAACATTTTCTCATCTTTCTGAACATGTTTGTGATTTCTGTTTAATTACACCTTAACTCATGAATGCTGTTTTGGGAGATCATCTACACAGACAATGTTGATTAATTTTTAGTGGTTCTGTTTTGCGTGTCAATCATAAAATTATTTTTTTTCCCCTTTGTATGTGCATGACGAAAGCAAGAACAAAAGCAGCAAAAATATTACCAAATAATGAGCCAATCAGTCGCTCAGCCGATTAAGAAAACCAGCTGAGCTCCCACTAGCTGCTTACGTCTTATGAATCCATACATTGTCATTGTCCATGTATTATATTTGTTTGTGTGACTGTCAGCCCCAGCAGATCAACCCTACACTGTCATTGCAGAACCGCACGGTGGCCACACCCAGTCACGGGGTTTGGGACATGAGAGGGAAGCAGTTTCACACTGGAGTGGAGATCAAGATGTGGGCCATCGCCTGCTTTGCCACCCAGAGGCAGTGCAGAGAAGAGATCCTCAAGTGAGCTCGGTTTGGTTATTTATTTACAAAGTGGTTAAACTGTGAAACAGCACTTAGTGGATATACATATGTTAGACTTGCTTTATAAGTGTGTTAATTTAGTAACAATTTGTTGTAGTTTCAAAAAGTAAACTGAAACAAAGTTTCATTGGTTATTTAAGGTATTTGATTTGTTCTATGGAGGTATAAGTTAAGTACAGATTGTTAATCTTCAGAACCATACTGCTCATTAAACTTTAATTCCTCCCCCCCCCCCCCCCCCCCCTTCTTTCAGGAGCTTCACTGACCAGCTGCGGAAAATCTCAAAGGATGCTGGGATGCCTATCCAAGGCCAGCCCTGTTTCTGTAAATATGCCCAGGGAGCTGACAGCGTGGAGCCCATGTTTAGACACCTGAAGAACACCTACGCTGGACTACAGCTCATCATCGTGATCCTACCTGGCAAAACACCAGTCTATGGTACAAAGATCTTTTAATTTCTAAACCAAGTGTTGTTTAACAATAATATATTTTCCTTTTTTTGTTTTTGAAAGAGAGAGATTTTGAAGTTAAACTCTATCGAAGCAGAAAATGGCTTTATACAGTGGGGCAAAAAAGTATTTAGTCAGCCACCGATTGTGCAAGTTCCCCCACTTAAAATGATGACAGAGGTCAGTAATTTGCACCAGAGGTACACTTCAACTGTGAGAGACAGAATGTGAAAAAAAAAATCCATGAATTCACATGGTAGGATTTGTAAAGAATTTATTCGTAAATCAGGGTGGAAAATAAGTATTTGGTCAATAACAAAAATACAACTCAATACTTTGTAACATAACCTTTGTTGGCAATAACAGAGGTCAAACGTTTACTATAGGTCTTTACCAGGTTTGCACACACAGTAGCTGGTATTTTGGCCCATTCCTCCATGCAGATCTTCTCAACAGCAGTGATGTTTTGGGGCTGTCGCCGAGCAACACGGACTTTCAACTCCCGCCACAGATTTTCTATGGGGTTGAGGTCTGGAGACTGGCTAGGCCACTCCAGGACTTTTAAATGCTTCTTACGGAGCCACTCCTTTGTTGCCCGGGCGGTGTGTTTTGGATCATTGTCATGTTGGAAGACCCAGCCTCGTTTCATCTTCAAAGTTCTCACTGATGGAAGGAGGTTTTGGCTCAAAATCTCACGATACTTGGCCCCATTCATTCTGTCCTTAACACGGATCAGTCGTCCTGTCCCCTTGGCAGAAAAACAGCCCCATAGCATGATGTTTCCACCCCCATGCTTCACAGTAGGTATGGTGTTCTTGGGATGCAACTCAGTATTCTTCTTCCTCCAAACACGACGAGTTGAGTTTATACCAAAAAGTTCTACTTTGGTTTCATCTGACCACATGACATTCTCCCAATCCTCTGCTGTATCATCCATGTGCTCTCTGGCAAACTTCAGACGGGCCTGGACATGCACTGGCTTCAGCAGCGGAACACGTCTGGCACTGTGGGATTTGATTCCCTGCCGTTGTAGTGTGTTACTGATGGTGACCTTTGTTACTTTGGTCCCAGCTCTCTGCAGGTCATTCACCAGGTCCCCCCGTGTGGTTCTGGGATCTTTGCTCACCGTTCTCATGATCATTTTGACCCCACGGGATGAGATCTTGCGTGGAGCCCCAGATCGAGGGAGATTATCAGTGGTCTTGTATGTCTTCCATTTTCTGATGATTGCTCCCACAGTTGATTTTTTCACACCAAGCTGCTTGCCTATTGTAGATTCACTCTTCCCAGTCTGGTGCAGGTCTACAATTCTTTTCCTGGTGTCCTTCGAAAGCTCTTTGGTCTTGGCCATGGCGGAGTTTGGAGTCTGACTGGTTGAGGCTGTGGACAGGTGTCTTTTATACAGATGATGAGGTCAAACAGGTGCCATTCATACAGTTAACGAGTGGGGGACAGAAAAGCTTCTTACAGAAGACGTTACAGGTCTGTGAGAGCCAGGGATTTTCCTTGTTTGAGGTGACCAAATACTTATTTTCCACCCTGATTTACGAATAAATTCTTTACAAATCCTACCATGTGAATTCATGGATTTTTTTTTTTCACATTCTGTCTCTGACAGTTGAAGTGTACCTCTGGTGCAAATTACTGACCTCTGTCATCATTTTAAGTGGGGGAACTTGCACAATCGGTGGCTGACTAAATACTTTTTTGCCCCACTGTATGTCTGACGTATGATTATCAAGCATGCCTGCATAGAGTAAAAGGATGACTAATATTTCTGATTACCCACAGCTGAGGTGAAGCGGGTGGGTGATACCCTCCTCGGCATGGCCACCCAATGCGTGCAGGTGAAGAACGTAGTAAAAACGTCCCCTCAGACCCTGTCTAACCTCTGCCTCAAGATCAATGTCAAACTGGGAGGCATCAACAACATTCTGGTTCCACATCAGCGGTAAGCTCACAAGACTTCAAACTGAAATTAACAGACATTGATGGTTTTTTTGTTTGTTTTTGTTTTTTAAACACATTCTCACTGAAGTGCTTATATGACATTATGAGCTAGAAAAAGCTGTAAAATAAATAAATGATTTACATTGTTTATTTGTTTCAAAGTTTAAAACTATGAAACAGTTGGGGCTTTTTCTCCTGTTTTTCTCCTTGAGGTTTGTTTGCCAAAAATCATGTGATCTGTGTCATTTCATGACACATTGGTTGGTAGATAATTTTTTTTTTTTTTCTTTTCTCTTACTTCCAGACCCACTGTGTTTCAGCAACCTATCATCTTCCTTGGGGCTGATGTCACTCATCCTCCTGCAGGAGATGGAAAGAAGCCATCTATTGCAGCGGTGAGTCGTCTCGTCAGGAAACATCTTTTTCCCTTTCCGGTTTCTTTCGTTTAAGAAACACTTATAAATTGCAACATATTCCCTCCTTAGCTGAACTGGAGAAAATTATTGATGTATTGGTGTCATCGTGCTTGGATTACTGTAATGCCCTGATTACCGGCTTGGATAAATCTATTATACCTCCAGGCTGTACAAAAGGCTGCAGCCAGGATATTAACACATTCTATTAAGCAAGCTCACATTATTCCTATTTTTTATTCTTAACATTGACTCTCAGTAGATCTTTGGATTTATTTTAAAAATTCCAGTACTTGAATACAGAGCACTAAAGAGTATTTCACAGACTGAGTGTTAGTTCCTCTTACAAGATTTAAGATTTGTGAGGTCAAGCTGCGACTACAGTTAGCTGACTGTGGGGACCTCTTTAAAAAACAATTAATCTTTGTTGTTGTTGTTGTTGTTGTTAATAGTGGTTTGAGTACTTGTTCTTGGGCTCATGTTTGCAGTGATGAGTCACAAAACAGGCCTAAATGTATCGGATCCCCATAAATAGAAATGTTGTTGTAGATTATTTGCACTGTTGACACTATTTAATTGGCTAGGTTAAAGTATTAATTTTTAATTTTTAACAGAAAATGATGGCAGGGTTTTGTTTTTTGTATGTTTTTTTGCAATTGTCTACACTCCTCCTATAGGTGGTAGGCAGTATGGATGCCCACCCCTGCAGGTACTGTGCTACAGTGCGGGTCCAGAGGCCTAGACAGGAGGTCATCCAGGATTTGGCCTCTATGGTGAGAGAGCTCTTAATCCAGTTCTACAAGTCGACCCGCTACAAGCCAACAAGGATCATTTTCTACAGGGATGGAGTGTCAGAGGGCCAGTTCAGACAGGTACTTTAAAAAAATATATATATATTGTTCAAGGCTTATTGTTAGTTTTCCTTTGGGTGGAAACTCTTTCAGGCACCATAAACACCAGTTTAACTTGTACACGAAGTTGTTTATTATTTGGTAAATAACACCAAAGAAATGCTGTTTATTTGTTATACCATGATTGTGTAACTAAAATTAGTAACAGGTAATGTGCACATCAGACACAGAGAATAAGTAATTTAATCCCCACTCGTATTTTAATAAGATTTTCTAAAATCTACTTTTTGAATGTGTACTGTATTATTTTGTGTTTAGGTGCTGTACTATGAGCTGCTGGCCATCAGGGAGGCATGCATCAGTCTCGAGAAGGAATACCAGCCCGGGATAACCTACATCGTCGTGCAGAAACGCCATCACACACGCCTGTTCTGCGCAGATCGCACTGAGCGGGTGAGAAATAAACTACCACTTCTCCCAATTGTCCCATTCCTCTGAGGAGTGAGTTAGTTAATTAGTCATATTAGAAACTTACTGTTTTTGTATAATGTGGTTAAAATCTGGAAACAATGGTCTGTAATGGTTAATGGAAAGCTGGATGGAAAAACAGCCTGCAACTTTAAGTTAAAGGTACAGTGTGTAACCAGCTGATGATGTTTAGCCAAATCACTGTAAGGTGTCTGGAGACGGGAGGGTTGCATGTTTAATCTGCTGGCAATAAGTAATTGTGATAATACTGGAAATAAATAGGAATGTTTATGCACATTTTTGGTTATTAGAGCCCCGACTTCAGTTAAGGAGATCAGGCTTGAGGTGAGGAGGATGAGGTGGAGGTGTGAGGGAGGAGGAGTGCATAATCAGAGAGGGATGATGATGAAATTATAAATGTACAAATTGATCATATGTAGTTTTGAAATAGATTTGGGATCTTTAAAAGATGAGATTTAAAGATGTAATTGGACACCAGTCAATGCATATTTGAGAAAGACTTGCTTTTGTAATAAATAAACTCAAATTATTTTCAACCGGTATATTGTTACGTTGTTTCTTCTTATAAGGTGGGACGAAGTGGAAACATTCCTGCCGGCACCACAGTGGACACAGACATCACCCACCCATACGAGTTTGACTTTTACCTCTGCAGTCACGCTGGAATCCAGGTAAGATTTCAAGGACAGACACAAACTTTCAGGTGACTTTGCCTTAAAGTGAAGCTGAAACAATCTTAGACCATGTCTCTCATTTGTGTATATAAAAAAATAAATAAATAAAAAAAAATAAAATTATATTAATTAGCTTGTGACATGTTGATCAATCATTACTCGTTAATTAACAGAATTAATTTTCCTTTCTGCCACCTGTCAGTTAAACCTGGAATCTGCCTCTTTCACTCATGTTTGAAGCATTTCCCTAATAACTACACCGCTCACTCTACTGCGTAACTGACACCTCAGCAGCTGTTGGAGAAGGGAACCCTGTTACTGTCAAACACACAGGCCTACCAGCTTCACCTAATTTTAGCCGCTCATTGTTTGCTGCCTCTCGCTGGAGCTGCTTTCTCTCCTGGGTGCGATTAACTCCGCTTTCCTCCCTCCAGGGTACCAGTCGTCCTTCTCACTACCACGTACTGTGGGATGACAACTGTTTCACCGCTGACGATTTCCAGCTCCTCACTTACCAGTTGTGCCACACCTACGTCCGCTGCACACGCTCCGTGTCCATCCCAGCACCTGCCTACTATGCTCACCTTGTAGCCTTCCGCGCTCGCTACCACCTGGTCGACAAAGAGCATGACAGGTGGGGCCCGAATATTTTAATGTTTGTATTTGTGTTTTTCATGAAACCCCAGAGGACTTGAACTTCTAATGACTAATATTGCCTGTACCCTTCGAAAACAACTGTTTCATATGATCACCTTTTTGTTTCAGTCAATCCAAATTAGCATTAATATTTTGCTGTAGTAGTTTTCGTAGCTTGATGAAGGCCAATAATATGACTTTTAATACAACTACAGCATCTGTTTTCCAATATGGTGGTTAAACCGCATCAGTGAGGGTTAAATAATCATAGTACCATAGTTTTTCTGGGGGCTAACCATTTCAGGTATCTCTGTATACCTTTGTTATCCTTGTACTTATTTCTTTTATTAACTTTTTTTTGTCATAGTGCGGAGGGCAGCCATGTCTCAGGGCAGAGTAACGGCAGGGACCCCCAGGCTCTGGCCAAGGCTGTTCAGATCCACCACGACACACTGAGGACCATGTACTTCGCCTAAACACCCCTCCACTTCACTCCTCCTCCCAGTTACTCAGCCAGTCTTAGTGCCCAACTTCCTCCTGATCCGGAGTGACTCTGTGCTGGCGCAGCTTTGCTGAAGCCAAACGACGACAGCGGCTGTGTAGGAATGTCCTAGAGGAGTCCAGCCATGTTATCTAATCTGAAACCAGCCAATGTACTCCGGACCTCCATCTCATTCTCCCTGTGAGCCGTGTCCTCGCCTTCTGCATTTTACAGACACTCAGTTTGATTTTTATGGGATTATTTGGGGTTTTAAAGAATGGTGGAGCAGCCAGTAATCAAAAAATATATTATTTTTGGTGCATTGGTGGTAGAATCACAGAGGACCTGACCTGCTTTGTAACCTCATGTTGAGCCTAATGTTCATGTTTGTTCTTTGGCTTTCTAGAGCCTGTCTGTGTTGTTTCTCTGAGCAAGTGTGTGATCGATGTGGCAGCATGTTAGCTTTGGCACCTTTTGTAAATGGGCGGGCTGCCTTAGTGGTTTCTCTTCTGTCTCCCTTTAAGCCAGTTCTGTGTGGTTCCTCAGTCTGTCAGCCAGACAGTAAGCAGCATAACTTTGCACTCTACCAACACAGACACTGAATGAAATCTTCATTTTTCTAAGCAGAGCCACGTACAGCCGTTTTGAGGCATTGTCGTTTGTCGCCTTATTGTGAGGCGAGGTGCATAAACAGAACTATAAGATTCAAAGTCATTGCCATGAAATGGACTTTGTTCTTGTTTGTCTGACTATTTATGATTTTTCTTTTTCCTTAACTTAAATTAATAATAATTTACAGCAATAGTGTGTAGATGACCACAAACCTTTGGACTTTTCCCAGTTTTTACTTTTAAAGAGAGAAAAAACTGACCGATTCAGTTGTGAAGAACTCCTTCAGTGCAATAACGTGTTAAAATGGAGAGCGCAGGTGTGTTTTCATGAGTATTTGTGTTGTTCTTAATGAGATCTGGGAAGTGACAATGAAGATGGAATCAGGAATGTGCAGTATTTGACATTCTGGTGACCGTGTAGGACTGATGCCTCAGACGTGAGGCTCGGTCGTGGTGAGGTCTGATTGTGTTTGAGGAGGTTTGTTCTGTTAAAGTGCCTGATATGTTTAGAAATTGAACAACTGGTAGGATGGAAGGTCTTTTTGAAACGGTTTGGGTGCCTCAAAACAGTCGATTTGTTAACAACACACACAGCACACTGGATTGTAGATGATCCTACCGCCAGCCACGTGTGATTGCTAATGTTTGCTGCGTTTTTTGTTTTGTTTTTCTAAATCACAGATCTGAATATGAAAAATGTTTGAGGTCCTACAGACTCATCATGTTAACCAGAAAAAGTAGTTTTCATGATTTTTACAGCTAATCTTTGTTTTTTTCTTTGTTTTTTTTCGGCACATAGATGATTTGAACAGTAATTATATTTGACCGCTCTCCTTGGTCATGTTTTCTAAATGGTGCTTTTGGTCTCCTGGTTCCAGACCTCTAAATGCATTTCATTTGGTTTATTTGCTAGAGAAAACCTTTACATCGGCTAAAAACATCAAAAATACACTCACTGTTCACCAACCTGGTTTTCCAGATAATGAAATGATCAAACTCAAGGCAGCAGCTTTGATTCTTATTTTTTTCCATTTTTTGGTAAATGTATTTAACAATCTCAAACGAGATTATAAATTTTGTGTTTGAGAAGGATTCGCTGTCCCAGCCTTTGAAATTCAGCTTTTTATTGCTGGGTTATGTCTCATTTGTTTTCACAAACAAATTTGGATTAGTGCAGCTACAAAGGCCTTATTTTCAGTCATTTGCATGTTTAAAAAAAATAAATAAATCAGAAGTCTGTAAACTCTGAGGGCGATGCATCAAATTTCTTTTGTTGGACCCCAAGAGTCTAAAATCTAAATGTGTGGTTCATTATCATGTATGATGAAGAACGGTAACGCGTTTTCCTTGAAATATAATGAAATTAAATAAAAATGCACAATGCATCAGCTGCTATTGGCCCTGCTAACTGATCTCAGCAGCTATAATCACTGATGCAGGGCCACTATTTATCTGGTGCATCCCATCTATTTTGAGCTAGACAAACATGAAAAATTTATGGAAAGAGCTTTGTTTATTTAAAAGAAGAAGAAATAATGACAACAAAAACCAGTATCTGACAAGTTAATCGACTAATCGACTGAAAATCAACTAATCGTTGCAGTTTGAGTGCCAAGACGACACTTTTCTCAAAAGCAGAGTTATCTTTTTTTTTTTTTTTTTTTTTTCTGGGGGGTTTTCCTCTCTATTTGGATTTGCAGGTGGTGATGTTGACATCTTTATTTGTTTATTTTTCAACTTTTAGTCCATCATTGACGTCTCTGCACTGCTGCTATTGTTGGACACCCAGCCCCACGCAGGCTGTTGCTCATCTCAAACCTTCAGTTTACTTTAACACAAATGAAGCCTTCAGGTTTCATCCCTTGGACCAAACCCATGTGCCTGGTCGGGGTGAGTGCTGACGCTCTCCTTGCCACGTGTCACCAGAATCAGCTGCTATAAGAGGAGTTTTATTTAATATTTCAGCAGATAAACATAAATACTGTATATTTATACACAAAAAGCGAAAAGGATATTTTACTGCACTTAACAGAAATTCAAGGGGGAGAGAAGTGCTATGTTTGGCCGAGGCTGTTTCTTAATGTCAGACATTACCAGCATTTGTTTTGGTTGTTTTTGTTTTGGGGGGGGTTGTTTGCTTTTTACTTGAACAATAGCAAAAGTAATGGCGGGCATATTTAACGTTGTTTGCTGGTGCTCTGCTCGTCTCTGTAAGTTGACCTTTAGACAGCCTTATTACAGGAACCCCCTTCTCCACTAGTGATGCCACAGGACTTCAGATGCCTTTTTTTCCCCTTTTAAAGAAAAAAAACCATATTTATATTTAAACTTAATAATGAAATGCATGTATTGCTTATTTTTCTAACAAAGTCCTATTTGAAGCAGAAGCCTAATAACTAATAACGTCGAGGTCTGCGATAACTTTCCAAATTTAGGTTTATGTATGCGATCAAGGTTTGTGTTGTCGTAGAGCGATCAGATGAATCCTCAGCCCTCCTCACACTCTGTTTGTGTTATCATCTCAAAAGCTCATCTGAGAAGCTTTAGGACATTGTTTGATTTTTATTCATATACTAAACTTTTTTTCTTTTGCATATTAATGAGAGGAGGTTTTATTTTGGGGGGGGGGTTGTTTTCCTGTCCGTTACAGACTGTGCCTTTTTCTGATGGTGCTGGAAAAAAAATGTTCAAAAAGTGTGCTGAGCCCAGAGTCTACATTAATACGTATATATTAATACCTGAAAATACTGTAATGTGTGTGTGGATACCTCTGACATGTATGCCAAGAACACAAAAATTTGCAGAATTTATCCGTTTTGAGCTGACAGGACCAAAAGGCCTGCAGGGATTGGTTTATTGGACGGGCACTCAAGCACAACCTAGAACCAAACATTTTTCAGTAATACAAATCATAACTTGGGCGGGGGGGTTGGGTGGGAAGCACTCATGACTCGTAGGTAACGAATATCTCAGTGTAGACATGATGTAGCATATTTATTTATTTCTGTGAGGCGTACTGCATGTTGTCCTCGGTTGGCGTTTTGAGTTTTGTGTGTTCGTTCTGAAATGGACAGCAATAATGAAGCAGCTGTAAAAATTTCTGTGCAATCGGTTTGGCCGGCCTTCCTTTTTCTCCGTGTTTGCGTGTCTCTGTCTGAAAACTTCATTTTGATTTCGAATGTGAAGTTCAGACGTTTACAGACTTGGACAAAGAGCTTTTGTTTCTCCACGAGTGCCCGTCTCCCATGTTAAGGGATTCCCCACAAAATAAATGAATCTTTAGATGCCTCAGAAGGTTGGCTGCATATCTTGAAGGAAAAAAAATATTTGAGTTTGAAAATGTGTTTTGTCTTTTTTTTTTTTCTGTTTTTTTAATTTATGATATTAATAATAAGTACAACTGTATGTTAAAGAACTTTTAAAGTTTGTCTTAACACTCACCTGATCCTGGTCCTAAGTTGAGCCTTTTTTATTTGTCATATTTAATTTTTGGAATAAATACTCTATGTATAAAAGTCGTGTTGCCGTCGTGATTGGAAGGAAGTGTCATATCCAGTCTTTGTTTCCAAACATCACACTGAGGCTTTTTGCAAAATCTGAGAAGCATGAGTCTAAGGAGAGCTACTTCTGTCCTTCTCAGCTTTAAGCTGAGACTGATTCTCCAATAATGGCTTTACTTCCACCACCTGACTGCTAGACTAAAAACTGAAGGGAGCCCTCGGTCATAAGTGAAACGCAATCAGTCAAAGTGCCGTTGCATCCAAATATGGATGGACTTGCCCTTTCTTTGTAAATCAAGGTGTTGCTCTTTGCAGAAACATTACAAATACTATGTTATTATTGTGATATCGAAAAATGCTGCTGTAAATCCCATTAGCTGCGGTCCTAGCTAAACTAATAAACTAGCGGAGCTCTTGGTATGCACTAGTGTCTTACTACGTAAGTAATTAAGTAGTAATAAAAGCAGTCCAGAGCAAATGTTTTCAAAATATATTTCCATTTTTCTTTTAAACACATGTTAGTATTTTTACAGTGCATTATTCGTGTTTAAGGTATTTCTACATCCAGGCAAAAACCATGTAAGTAGTACTCAAACACACCTGCTTCCAGCATTCAGCCTGACGGCTCCAAATAAACTGTTTGTGCACACTGAGTGCAGTGTATACTTGGATACGATAAAGGGCTATGAGCTGTGTGCATTTCTGCACCTGCGCACGAGTGCGGTGTTCATTATTACTGACAGGAAACGGCCTGAAGTCGGTTATCAGTTACTGTCTGAAGTCTCTGCAGAGCACAAATACACACACTTTATAACTGTGTCTACACTTCCGGGCCGTCTGTGCTCATAACTTCATATTAGCTCAGCAATGTACAGTCTCTCCGCTTCCTGCCTATATGGTCTAACGTGGGTTTTTTAACTGCTTTATCTCTATAAAACACTTATCTTTAATTAAACAGTGTCCTTGTTGAACTCCGAGTGACATCAGTACAGCACAGTGTATACAACAGGTGCTCTGAAGGGTCCGTTTCCTGCTACATTTATAGCCAAAAGACAGACGGCGTGCACCTCTAGCCTCTGAGTAAAGATAAACAAAAAGATAATAAGCTTTAACTTTATAACAGTCTGGACCTCCATATATAGATTACTGTTCCACCTGAGCAAATAACTAAAAAAAACAAAACACCTTTTTAGCTATTACTGTATTTAAAGTGTAATGATAAAGAAGTGTTCTTTTTCATCATTAAAATAATAACTTTCATTTTCAAAAGCTGGTCCACAGATCTCAACCAATCCAAAATGGGGTTCCACAGGGCTCCGTCCTTGGCACACTTATTTTTGCATTTTTCTAATAACAGTTATTTCTCCTACTCAATTTTCCATCATTTTATCCACCTAAAAAAGACACAACTTCATTTAAAATACATTATCCTCCTTTGGAGAGTTTTGAAACATTTATCAGAGTTTGTTTTCATAGCTTCTTATTTCTTTGGTTGGTTGTGTAGTTCTACTAGTTTGGTTTGCAGACTGTGTTTATATCTAATTGTTTTCATTTTCTCAGATCTTAATCATAAGACCTGATTCAGGGGAAAAAATAATAATTACTGTATTTTTAGGAGATAAAACTAATCTACTAAACCAGATTTTTCTTTAGCTCTTATTTAAAGTCCTATTTAAGTTGGTAACGAAATACTATGGTTATTTATGACATCAGTTTATAAAATCAACAGTAACACAGTTAACACACATGACAATACAGAAATTAATTCATATCACTCAAACTCAGCTTTAAATATTTTACCTTAAATAAATTAAACCACTGACACCAACAGGAACTGACTCAAAGTCTCACAGCGGAACAACATTTCCTGGCTTTTCATTTTGTCCATATCTTTTGTATAACATAAATACGTTCAGAATTTCTCTAGAACATTCAAGAAGGTTCCGCTTTCTTGTATTTTTCAGTTTCTGGTTTCTGTTGAGGACGGTGACGAGTCCCTTCACACCGCAGGATGTGCAGCTTTGCTGTGATGTTCCTGAAGCAGTGTTTTAACATGCTTCTAACGGCTGACGAGGACAAGTAGAAGATAAATGGATCCAGGCAGGCATTTAAGGTGCTGGAAAGCAACGCCACAGTCCTCCACTCCTGATTCTCCTTATTGACAAAGCCCACCACATGGGAGATGTTGTAAGGACCAAAACAGACGCAGAATACGATCAGTGTGCCAAGAGCCAGACCAATGCATCGCAGCCTCCGCCGCCTGCTGATATTTGGGAGACGGGACAGGATAAGGATTAGGTTGACGTAGCAGAAGCAGCAGATGATGAAGGGGATGCAGAAGAGGACGAGGAAGAGCTCGAGGCGGAACGGCAGCAGGATTGCAAGCTCTTTATCGGAGAAATTCAGGTAGCAGCTAGGTGGAGGTGTGGCAGGAGTGCTGCCATTGGTGTTTCTCCACTGGAGGTAAGGCATGATGTAGACGACGATGAGGTTCAGAGACGTTAGCAACCAGAACATGACACAGGCCAACAAAGCATAACGAGGCCGCCGATGGAGGGAATGCCTGATGGGGTGGGCGACCCCTAGGTAACGCTCCACACTCACGGCGGTGAGCAGCAGGGTGCTGTTGTAGATGGTGACATAGAAGAGAAACCCAGTGAAGGGACAGAGGGAGTAGGGCAGCAACCACTCCATGTCATCAAAGGCCTCCTTCATTTTAAAAGGCAGCAAAGCCAGGAGAATCAGGTCGGAGATGGTCAGGTTGAGGAGGAGGATGTCTATCGGAGTTGGCTTGCGATACGCCTTGCGGCAGAAGGTACCAAATGCCAGGATGTTGGCGGGAACTCCCATGAGGAAGGTGATAATGTAGACAGAAAGCAACAGAGTGTATGCCATGGTGTCTTCTTAGGGACACACTCTCACAGACACTGCAGGGAGGAAGAAAGCAAGTTATGATCAAGTAGCACCAAAGACTCAAAAACAGCTCATGCTTACATTTTTCACAACTTTACATCAGAAAGAAAGAAAGACATAAAGCTTAATAGAAAAACAGCTAATATACTTCATCTGCCATAGAGATGTGAATGTCCATGCATCAATATTAAGTCAATTTATCTTGTTTGCAAAGGAAACAAGTCAGTTCTTGTCTTTTGCATTTGTTTGTTTTTTAAGCTAAAATGTTTAAAAAATACACAAAAAAAGAAAGTTTTTCAGAAAGTTATCAGCCTGTTCTTTCTTTGCCACTACCAGGTAACGGCACTGAACTTTGGCTTTAAACACAGAACAAAGCAAGCAGCGGTCACAACAGCACATTATCTTCTCTTTGACATCAGATTCAAACACTTGCAAATAATAATTTACGTAAAAGAATCATCAGTTGATTGCTACCATCTAGAAAACATTTTAAAGACACACAAATTTGTTTTTTCTTATTTAAAAGTAGAACTTCAGAATTAGTGTGGTGTATGAAGTGTCAAAGTTTTTCTGGGAAACAAGAAAAAAAGAAAACTGGAGCAACTGGTGAGCTCTCTGCTACAGAGGAATAAAATACTTTTAATTCTTCTTTGCAATCAGAAAGAAACTCCCCAAACTTTCTAACCACACAGACTTTTAAAGCTGACTGTTAAAAAGTAACAAACGTCTGAGTCCATTTGACTCAGATTTACCTGCAACATCTTATTGTCAAAGAAATGGAGAAAGTGGGACAAAATTTCTGCATATAAAGACATCCAGAAATAAAATACGCCCCGTCCGAAGTTAGCTGGAGATAAACTCACCTCACTCAGGCTTTGAAATCCAGCCTCTCCATCACAGAGTGCTCTGTAGTGCTGCAGCTCTCTTCACCTCTTGGAAACAGACTGTTTGATCACATCACACGACTGCCCCTAATATTGTCATCCTTCTGCATCTACCGTCTCTCCTTCGCCAGCGGAAATTTAATAAACTTCTGGACATTTCGTTCTCACCATTCTCCAAACATCATTTCCCAGCAACCGCTGAGAAGCTCGACGCAGCGTAGGTGGAAATGATTAATCAGAACTTCTCGTGTAAAAGGCCAAGGCACTAACAAAGAGAGGAGGAAGATTGTTTCCTCTCTCTGCTCTGCTGCGACCAGAGGAGAGAATTTACCTTTTTTAAAAAAAGCCAATTTTATTTATTTTTTTATATCAACACATTTTGGCAAAATGCTGCAGTTTTGCAGAGGAAGCTACACTTTCCTTTTCTTCATTTTTTCGTTGTCGGATTCCACAAAAAGATCTGTAAGTGCATTAAACTACAAATTACCTAATTTTAAAATCCAAGTCAAAATAAAAAATAAGCCAGAAAAGTGCTTCTTTTTGAGCCACCCCTGATTTCTTTAAGTTTTATCTTTCAAAGTTTGTCTTTCAGTCCTTGTGCCTAACCATTTTCAGAGGAGTGTTTCGTTTATTTGTGTTTTGTTCTCTTGTTTTCTTTTAACACTGACCTATGAGTCATTCAAGCAGAATCAAACTCAGGAGATGAACCGGTGTTGTGTTTACACTGAGAACTTAGCAAACAAATAGTTTTTAATTGTTTCACTAGGGAGCGCTGATCCATTTACTGTTTGCCAAAGCCTCATCAGAAATAGTCTCAGCTCTTAGGCTGCCATTCTTAAAGGAGGGAAAAGGGGAGAAAAGGCAGAGGTGTGCCAAATTACACAACAACTGGACTGAAAATCAGTTGAACCAGTTCCATTTTATGGCACGACGACTGTCCAAACTCACAACTGTTATCCCAGCTGCTTTTGTGACAAGTAAAAGCAAGCAAACATTTACTGAACCATCCATTTACAAATACACGATTAAGATAAAGCAGCACTATTTCAACAAGGTCTAATTTTTCTCCATTACTCTCACAGGGGCTTTAGTGAGAGGACCCCAAAACAGAGAGGAGCAGTTCCAATAAACAAAAGCTAGCCATTTAAAAGTCCAATGAACAAAATAGTAGAGTCCAAATAGAAGTCTAAAAGCAAGACAAATAAAATCCACACAAGAACACATACACAGCAGAACAGCAGACAACTCTACAAAGGATGGGGGGAGGACTATTTATACACAGACTGCTAATCAGAGGAGTGGAAACATCAGGAAAGAAATGAGACATATTTCAGGGTAATCATGCAGGAAGAAGGGGCACAAGAGATAAACACTATCAAAACAAAGCAGGGAATCAATAAGAGCTGCACTGAAATAAGGACAAACATATAACATGCATGAACGTAACAGAAGAGGTAGCACAGAGAGGTATATAATGAGTCCACAAACACACTGAAGACCCATGATGCTCTGGAATAAATGATAAACAAACCCTGAACCATCAATAAAACTACAAACAGAGAACAGGGTTTAACTGTGGGGTCTGTGACAATTACGTGTACATTAAAAAACATGTGCAGACTCCAGTAATAACGATGGAATTTAATTCTTAATGAAGCAACTTGGGATACAACAAATTTCGATCTGATCTGATAACGTTGGAGTTAATTAATGATTTTTCAACAATCCAGTGAGGTGGGCCAGTTTTGGCCAGTGGGCCACGTTTAACACCTGGAGTGTAGCGGAACCAGCTTTGCTTGCAATGTAAAATATAATAAGGTGGGTTTATTAAAAATAAATAGATAATAAAAGCTAAAAATTTTAAAAAAGAAGAATTCCCTCAGGAGAAAAGTTTGCAAAGCTTCTCATATTTAGACTAATTTGAGTAAGACAGCTGTGTGCTGACGACGTAGCTTTTTTTATAAGGTTAATGCATTTATACATCTTAGTTTCGCTGACATTTTAAAGCACAAACTCTAAAAATATGAAGAGCCTTGTCTTGTTACTGTTGCCTAACATGAAGCTTGTCAGTCGCATTCCTGATTGCATTTCACTTATAACTTCTGCAAAGTTAAAAACAAAAATATAAAATGCATATAAAACATGAACAACGGCTGTAAGCTGGTTACACTTTTTAAAATGTTTCTAAATCCTCACTTTTCCTTTTGATGTCATATAAGGCACCAAAAATTCAATAATAGGGATTAAATAAACATGATAACGACACAGATGGTTTGGTTTACCTGACGTGATGTGATCAGTCTGCTGCCCACTTAGTCCTTCAGCTCCGCTGTGCTCTAACACCGGGTGTGTTTGTGTCTCAACCCCTCCCACCAGCCTCTCTTTTTATATCACTTCAGAGTACATCAAATCTCTAAACAACAAGGATTTGTGTGCAGGACAGCGTCAGATGACCCCAGTCTGATGTGCTTAAGTGGAAGCTGAACATTATAGGCACATTAAGACCAGATGTGTTTATCATGCGGTGGCTCGTATACAGTAGCGCTGAACACGAGCCAAGAGTCCGAGTGTTTATTTGGAAATTTTCCACTAAAACCTTTGCATGCAGGTTATCCAAGAGGAACACAGAAGCTTATCAACACGTGTGTGTTTTAAATGTGTTTTAGTCTGTGTGTTATAATTTTTTATTTTTACTTTGCATTGTTTGTATTTATTTTACTTAATACATATTGGTTGGAAGTCTGTTAATTTATTATTTTTTATTTATTTCACAAAAGTACAGCATGATTTATAACTGTATATCTTTCCATATCTCTTTATTTAAGTATTATCATATGTGTGTAGTATATTTACTTAAACAGTCTTTGTTCTTTTAGCATGCTATAACAAAACAGGTGTTTCTTGAGACCCAAGCTATTGTTTAGGAAGGATCTTTAATTTCTACTAGCTATTTGGGATAAGTGTTACCTGATTGGCGTGAACTCTAAGCATCTTTTTTGAACGTTAATAACATTAGTAATTTTTAATGTCCTCATATGAAGACAACGGGTTTATTTACAGCATCAGACAATAAAGTCACCAAAGTATCGCACACTTTAGCCACAGCTGCCCTGGGGCAGGGCAGCTGTGGCTAAAGTGTAGCTGCCTCCACCAGTGTGTGAATGTGAGAGTGAATGAATAGTGAAATTGTACAAGCGCTTTGAGGGTCTTGAAAAGCGCTATATGAATGCAATCCATTATTATTATTATTATTATTATTATTACTTTATTGACCAGGAGGAAGTATAAGGTTCAGGATGAGGACACAGGGTCTCACAAAGGTGACAAACTAAAGAGAAAACTTGACCCTAACACTGTTCTGCTGTGAGGAGTATAGTTATCCCATTAGAGGGATATGTGTCCTGTGATGAAACATATCTATTATAATGGGAATCTTTATTCAATCATTATATTTTTACAAAGTTGTTTTGCTCTTTTTAGGACGTCTTCATTAGTCAGTCTGTCAGTGCACGATGACTCACATCTCTGCTGTACTGATGGTGTTCATAGGTTTCTTGTTTAACCTCTTAAGCCCCAACGCCCCCTGATACGGGGGCAAAAAGCAGGAGATAAGGTAGGCTTGGGGCTTAAGAGGTTAACATCCATGCTTACATGAGGACAGGTATTGTAGGCATCTAGGACTTTCTTTGTTTTCTTAAAGCGAAATGGACTGCGATCACTACAAGAGTCTGCCCCCGGATACACTTTACAAACTTTCACCGAGTCCCTGAACCTTCCTCCGAAGGCAATGTCATCTATTTCCAATGATATAGTGATTTTGCTTTATCTGTCCAATAAGATGCTTTTATTTCTTGATCCAAGACTTACCTCTCATCTCCAACTTTGCATTAAAGTCACCCACGATTGATCACAAGTCAGATTTATTATTTTTAATTTTCTGAAAAGACAAACCACACAACACATTTGTAAACGCACTGCTTTATTAGTCAAGAGACTCAACTTTTCAGGAACTGATCAATTTATGCACAAACAAAAAAATTATGATGTTCATTTAAATGTAATTAATTTCAGACATCATATTTTTGATAATTAAAGTTTATCAAAAAGCTGTTTAAAACACACACACATCACACACACACACACACACACACACACACACACTCGTTTTCATATCTTAGTGAGGACATGTTGTTAACATAATGCTTTCCCCAGACACTTACCCTAACCTTGACCCTTAGACTAAACCTAACCATAATTTAATTGTAACCCTGACACTAAAAACACATTTTGAGCCTCAAAAATGCCTTCAAACTTGAGGGGAAGGGCATTTTTTCCCCATAAGTGACTATTAGTCCCCACAAGTATAGAGGCATATTCTGTCCTCAAAAAGATATCTAAACATGTACACACACACACACACACACACACACACACAGGTGTAACTAATAACATTAAAGACTTGTTTCATCTTGCCGTGCTGATAATTATGCCACTGAAAATCAAGGCAGCTGTGTTGTGATTCGCTTCACCTCTGAGAAATGTCTTATAATACTGAACACTTTCCAAAACATGACACAATTTAAAGTGAGCTTTTACAGCTTGAGACACCAGATGGAGCCATTTAAAATCAGACGATAAACATTCCTCATGAAATTCGAAATAAAATGTTTAAACATACACAGTGTGCCTGGTCAAAAACAGTGATTTCACATACTATCCACACATCATTTTAATCCAAAACCAGGATGTTACAAGAATCAGCAAAACATTACATGTGACACAGCAGTACCTTACAGCTGTATTCGGTCTGCAAAATAGGTTTTTACATCATCTCTTTTCTTTAGAAACATTTGGTCTAAACAGGTCGTTAACGCCTGACGACACAAAGCTTTAAAGAAGTCAGTCAGCTCTGAATTAACAGACTTCATGTAGCTGGACAGTCAGTGTGGAGGAGGGTTACTGGGTCTGTTTGCAGAGGTTACTGGTACATGAAGCGTGGTCATATCAGACTAAATGTTTTTACACCATTTCTTCTTTTGAATTTGTTGCGCAGTCTCCTTGTGACACTCTCAGGTCATCTAAGCCCCAGGTTTGCTCCCCTCAGATGGGACAGTTGGTGGTCTAACTTTTGAAGCTTCACTGACGGCTTTACACCGGTACCGAGAACCCCCCCTGTGGCTGAACTGGCTTTGCCGTCCACAGATTCTTCCCAAGATGCCTCTTGACATGACTGGAGAAAGCATCAGCATGACCACAGGGTCCAGGAATACGTTACAGGTGCTCGTCAGCATAGCGTACGTCCTCCACTTCACGTTCTCCCCCATCACAAACCCCACGACGTGTGAGGCGTTGTAGGGTGCGTAGCAAACCACAAACACGGCGAGCGTGGACAGCGCAACAGCCAGCACTCTTCTTTTTCCCATGGGGGACAATTTCGAGCGCCACACCAGCGTGACGCAGCGCATGGTGCAAAAAGTTGACACAATCAGAGGCAAAAGAAACAGGGTGATGGCCATCTCCAGGCGGAGTGGCAGCAGCACGGCCAGCTGGGACGCACTAAAAACTTCATAGCAAACTGATGAGTTATTACCTGTGGAAACAAAAAACCCCCCTTCTTCGACCACCGCGCCAGGGCTGAGGTGTAGCACCACCAACAGCCACAAGACAGCGCTGATGATGTAGGAGTTACGAGCACAGCGCCATCTCTTGTAGACGATCGGGAATGCTATGCTGAAGTAACGACCCGCCGTTACAGCAGTGATGAACAGACAGCTGCCATACAGGGACGAGAAGAGGAAGAAGTTGTAGACAAGACACACGGGAGCAGGCAGCGTCCAGTCCTGAAGCAGAGTCTCCAAAGTCTTGACAGGCAGCCAGACTAACAGCCCCAAGTTGGCCAGACACAAGTTGAGGGCGTAGACCACGTTGGGTGTGGCGCCATGTTTACGAGCCTTGCGCATGTACACAAAGAAGACGAGCAGGTTGGCAGGAAGGCCGAGCAGAAAGGTCAAGATGTAGACGAGGAGAGCAATGTAGTCCTTGACAGCCAGCTGCATCTCTTCAGATGAGTTCACTAAACTGGTAGCACCGCCTCCAGTTTACCATGACATAGTTTGAAGGTCGAAGAAAAGTCCTTCCTGGAAATATGCACACTGCTGACCTTTTGTCCTCTCCGTTTATCTACAACGTCTTTAAAACAGCAAAGTCTCCGTTTTGAATGTTTTCCGAGGCGGTAAAGTGGCTGCAGAAGAGCCGGGTTTCTCTCGCCATCATGTGCACAAGCAGGTCTGAGGCACAGAGACAGGTGATGCCAAAAAAAAAAAAGAGGTGGTGGCCACAAATGGGAGGATGTGTATGGGCACACAGGGGGGCGAGGTTCATACGACATCATGACAGAGATGCAGATAACAAGACGTACTCACCCATGCAGAAGCTGGGGGGGCATTTAGCCGGCACCAGGCCACCTTAATTGCCTTCTCAGTGAAGGGCAACAGACAGTTAGCATCTGGGCCCTTAAGTGAAATGATTCAGAATAATTCAACCTGTCAGGAAGCACATGCCCATCCTCTTAAATTCAAGGCTGTGTAAATGAACTGGAGGGCCAGGCAGTAAAGTCATAAATGTGCTGAAAACTGATGGTTAGTGCGAGCAGAGGATGGGTTGGGCTTTGGGAAATGGTGATTTGTTTGTGACATGAAGGCACTTTGAACAGTTTTATGGTGGACAGTGTTTTCCTTATTGTGGGTGATCTGCGTACGCATGTGGGAAAGTGTGTTAGGCGAGGTGGGTGTGTCATGTGTCATGTGGGAGGCTGCTGGTGAAGAAAATGGAGCAGAAAATTCACCTGACAATTTTTTTTTTTCTAAGAATGGAGCTGCCGCCATTCGAAACACAGCTATTAGGTGTTTGATCAGTCTATTGATCCAGTCTTTAAAACCAACGTCTACAGCGTCCAGTCTTCGGATATTTGATCTGAATGTTTGCAATGAACTGACGACACTTTTCCTGTGTTGTTAAATGAACGTGACAGTAGCGCAGCTTTTATTTACCAGTCTGATTTTGTTTTTCCTTTCAGGCCGTTTCTGTTTGCACTGTCTCGCGTCATTTTCTCCGGTAGCGCTTCCATTTCTGTTATTGGTATTAATGCAGCACCATTACCTATTCTAGCGCTCACTGTGTTGTAGTTGTGTTGCCAAAATTAACTGCTTGACAAATTTTAAATACTTCAGTTACACTCTGATGTTTTTCTTAGATATTTCCTGGAAAGAATAGTTTAAAATGGTTCCAATTATTGGGAAAATCCGGGCATCACAGATCATGTCTACATTAAGAAATGGAAATTTAACACAGCTGTGCAAAAATGGAGAGTTAAGCACTGAAAAGTTCAGTGCTTAACTCTCCAGTTAAGCACTGTCTACCAGGAAGAAACCTGCTGCGAGAGCCAAGAAGGCAACAAAGAAGGTAACAAAGAAGGTAACAACGAAGGCAACAACGAAGGCTAAAGTGCTTAAAATCAAAACCAGTGCTTAACTCTCCAGTTAAGCACTGGAGTAAAGAGTTTATCTGTGTTTAAAATGAACCTTTCTTTCACAGAAAGAACTATTGCTGTGTAATTTGCACCTGGTGCAGTAATCGTGTCCTAGAAAGTAACTTCTTTTTGTCTCACATGGGAGGGTTTTTTTTTTTTTTTTAGTGTTATTTTCAGACAATTTCTGCTCTTATCTGAGCAGATCTTACTCACAGAACATCTGTTAAAAACAGCTCACCCGAGATCATCTGGTGACTCATAAAAAGGCCGTGAATGACACAAACACATCCATCTGAAGACTTTACTACAGCGCCGGGTGAGGTTTATTATTTTAGGCAGGCTGTTTACCAGGTTATTTTATCAGAGTCAAAGTTCCCCTCATTATTGCGGCTTTTAAGCTGCCAGCAGCGTCAGTTGATCAAACAGTGTGGCAAAACTAAACAAAGCCATTAAAGCATAAAAGAACCAAACAGACATGAAAACATGCACTTTCACGTGTGAATTTTGGATGATTATATGATGGCGGATATGGTTTGAAGAGTGAATCTTTATTTTACTCAAAAGACTGTTTAAGCCACAATTTAGAGATGATAATTCAATCATTTCTTGCTGGATTATGATACACAAAAATGCAAATTAACGACACAAAAAGGAGGTCATGAGAATAATTTTACAAGAGGAGTGAGTTTGTTTTTTTTCTTTGGGATTACTTTGTGAAGGGAACTGTGCCCAAACTTTTACTGAGAGTGTGAGTAGAGTTTTGTGTGTCCATTGCTTGTTTATGACTGCAGGATTAAACAAATCAAACTTAAAATAACTATTAGATTTTTTCCTTTGAAAACATTCAGACCATCTTCTCACTGAGCCAGCAGCTGCAGGTTGCTCCTCCCACTGGAGTTTGCCAGCGGGACCACGAGCACCGAGTTTTTATTGTCAGTGCTGGAGGTTGATGTGAGGCGAGCGCGAGTGTTCAGGCTTCGTTGTTCCAGAGACAGAGCTTCCTGTTTTCTGGAAAGATCCTGCAGCATGCGGGAGTGATGCAGCTTCATTTTCTGCAGAGAGTGCCTGAGAGAGAATTACAGCAGCAAGCAGGGATGAATATCAGCTGGCATGCATGCTCGAGAAGTTCTTCTGAATTTGGTTTTATGGTTTATCATTACTTTAAAACAAATCCAACAAATCCATAAAATGTATTTCTCTTTATATTCAAGACAGATATATTATTTATATTTTCTATAGTCCTATGTTATTTCAGCGATAACTCTATAAATTGTCTGTTTCTCTTCCATTAGAATCTCCCAATCTAATAAAAAGCCACATATTCTATAATTCGACCTAATATTTATTTAACTGGACAAACTTGAGATGTGATGATGCCACACATAGTATGATTTCAATAAGATCTCATATTGGTGATGGGAGAGTTGGACCCTTCTGTCTCCTTCTGATTCTCAAGGTCTGGACATTGTCATCTTGGAACTTACCCGTGCCATCAGGGAAGAAATTGGTGGAAAAAGCTGCTCATTCACTACACTCGGATAGTAAGCTGACCTAATTTTAACGTTTAACGTCATTCAGTTACAACCTGCTGAACTGAAGCAACCTCCAGTCATAACACTTCCTTTACAGGGTTATGCAGTAGGCACCAGGCTTGATGAGTGCATCACTTCATCCACCTCTCTGATGCTCCAACGCTCCCAAACAGGGTTGAGAGTATATTACACAAACACATATATGTTTTGTGTAATATATACAATACTTATATATTATTATTATTGTTACTACTACTTAGTTTGGCCACACAAATAAAAATGAAGACTCACTGAGCTTCAGAGAGCTTCTGCTTCAGAGCTGCGATCGTGGCCTCCAGTTGCTGGACTTCATTAACGAGGCCGTGCTGCACCTGCAAACCATCACGATAAAAGGAGAAAAGACTTCTAATGCAATCAGTGACACATCTGCTGCTATATACCTGATATATACCTCGTCTCTGCACAGGTCCATGTTAGGCCTGTTGGTCCTGGTCTCCAGTCTGGTGTGAGCAAGCTTCAGGTTGGCTGTCTTCGCCTGCAGATCTGCATCCAGCCCGTGGATGTCACTTTCCATTTCTGCCATTTCCTCCTCAGTCTACAGACGGATGTACAGGCAGTGTGAACATGCGATGACAAACTATACTCCCTCACCCTGCTGCTAACAGCTATTATTTATAAGATCTTACAGTTTTTATTTGCCACTCCAGCTCATGTCGGGCCTGCTCTTCGTGGTGATTACGTTTGCGGAGAGCAAACTCTGTGGCTCTGCGCTGAGTCTCCAACTCATTCTGCAGCTACGAAATAAAAAGAAAGAAAGAAATTAACAGCAAATATGCCCCACCTACTCTAAGCAAGATTAGTGCACATATAAGAAAACCAAAATAAAAATAAATTAATCAAATTAAAGAAATCCTTTAACCGTCTGCAGCGCCCCCTGGTGTTCAAACACCGACATGTGAAACAATTTTCTTATTAACCTGTAAGTAAAACCTTTATCCCAAAGATTAAAACTGCCTAGAATATCAATGATTTTTAAATTAAATGTGACATCAGAAGATTTTTTTAACAAAATAAAAATAATAATACACGCATTTAATACACAAAGCGCATCTTTGTGATTAATAAATGTGGTAACTACGTATCTCCTTTTTAATTTAAGCTTTTAAACATGGATCTGTGATGTGTGCGTGAAAAGCTTTTAATCATTAAATAAACATTTGTCAAATCTGGAGAACACAGACTGAGCACAGAGAGAGGGTTGCACCAATATTTGTGCACAGTTTAATGAATATTAAAGTCATTAGGTGGTTATCTTTTTTTGTTTTTTTTAATTAAATAAAATACTTGACTAGTACTTGGTCGTATAATAAGCAATATTCAAGAACTCCTACTAGTTGCAACCCACCTACCTGTGCTCGGGTGAGGTTCATATCCTCCCTTATTTGCTGGGAAACCTGCATCGCCTCATGGGCACGAGCCACATTATGCTGGCTGAACTGGACCCACTCCTGGGGGGTGGAGGAACTACACCAAAGACAGCAGTTATAACAGTAGGAGCTGCTATGAATGATACAGTTTATATAGACAGCGGTAACCAAGCATCACAAAAACGCATAATACACAATATTACAGTGACACTCAGTAGTAGGGATGCAACGATACCAAGTTTTTCAAACCGATACGATACCAATACTTGGATCTGAGTACTTGCCGATACAGAGTACAAAAAACGATACTTCTACCACACACACACACACACACACACACACACACACACAAATACAATTAATTGGAAGACAGGTTTTATTATATTCCCTGCCGATAAAAAATAAAATCTTAATAAAAATGACCACAAAAAAATTTCAAGTGAAAAATAAGCACTTCTGTTAAATTATTGCAGAGTCTCCACATTGTAATTTTACAAAATATCACTGAACTATTGGCACTGTCTCGAGCTTTCAGAATAATAAATAAACACTTATGTTTGGAATAAAATAAATACAAATTAGGTTTGAGAATAAAATAAACTTTTAAGTTATTGCAGAGTGTCCATATTGTAAACAAACAAACAAAATAATTATTATTAAATAAATAATAAAATATAAAAAATTGTAAAATAAATAATTAATAAAATAATAATTGGCCCCCTAGTGGCCAATCTAAAAAACTACAACAGAAATGACAAGCCACCCTCTGATTAATGAAATAAGTTAGTATCGGTTCATGGTATCGGTTAACTTTTACAAGTATGAGTACACACACATTTTACAGTATCGGCCCCGATACCCGATACCAGTATCGGTATCGGTGCATCCCTACTCAGTAGTTATGTTTTTTTGTGTAAAAGAACAAATTTTGTATATAAATGTCATGTAAAAAGTATATATTACAAAAGCTTTATGAAAAGTTCTAACACCTTGTTGTGATTTGGCTCTATGTAAATAAAGCTGAATTGAATTTCCACAGTGTAGCAAATGAGGAGCTACTTACCATAGCTGCTCAAAGGCCCTGCTAGTGTGCTGCTGCAGAACTTGCTGCACTCTTTCAATCAGCTCCACCTCTTTCTTCAGCTGTTCATCCACAGGGTCCGTTACCAGCTCGTGCCCTTGCCGTCCCTCCCTCAGTGTCAGGCATTCAGTGGTGACCTCCAGAGGAACAGCAGTGGCAGCCAAAGCTTGCTCGGTGTGCTCTTTGGACTGACACCAGCGTGAAGCCCAGATAAATGAAAGTTATCTCAGAGACCAGGAGTAAAGATTTTATGAGCACTTGACAAAGAAACACCTAGATGTTTCTTTAAGTATGACACGTGTGCACATGTACAAAATGGACAAAGGCACCTCTCAGTCATACTGGGGCCATCTTGGATTTTGAAATCAAACATTAGCGAGAGGCAAGCTAACATTTCCACTATAGGGCACAGTCTACTCAGGCTCTGCACATCCCAATTTATTGTCTCCAAACGAGAGCTTCATTTACAAAATGCAAATCAGGCTGTATTAAACAAGACTTTAAACTAGGGACTGAGATCTTCAACATATTAGGAACATGTTTGCTGAGTTATTAAACCAAATAAAGAGTCAGGAGATTTTATCACATCCAGATGGTGTCACCACCTGCTGGTCATTAGAAAGAAAACAGGTTTAAGGCACTGAAATGTTGGCTTTACTTTTTAGACAAAGAAGTATATCAGCTACCGTATTTCCGTGTTTCGTATACAGTCTACAGATTCAACCTCTGCTTTTAAAAAGTCTGAATAAATCACCAGTGTCAGAGTCTCCATCTCTTCATCCACCTTCTGAGCACAAGTCTCCAACACTTCCTTCCACCGAGCAACATCCCAAACACGGTCACTCAGCCTACGACACGTATCAGTCTCATCCCAGCGTGTCTACGGAGAAAAGGTGCTTTATTAACAACGTGTGGAGAAAAAAAGGAAATTGTTGGACGGTCCAGTGGACCGTGTCCTTTGAGCTCTGCCAACAAAACAAGACCCCACCTTAAAGTTAGTCTCGTTGCGTAGTGTCCTCCCTTCCTGTCTGATGACATTCGAAATGTGTCGTTCGTGTTGAGCTGTGGCAGACAGCTGCTGATTGTTGCTGGTCCACTCTGACACACTGCGGTGCAGGCCAGGCTTTGCATTTAGTGAAGGCATCATATTTCTGCTGAAACAAGGCCCAGATTCACTGGATCTTTCACGTACAGCTAAACGTGGGGGATCTTTTTCTATGTCTCTGTGAAGATCAAACACCAACACATATACCACCAGTGCAAAGGTACCAGAAAAAAGTGCAGTTATGAGTAGCAATTACAAAGTGAGATACATTCATGGTTCCTTGTTACAAAATATTGGCATTATATCCCCTGAAAAATCTGAACGATCATAAAAACTCATCAACATTTTGCTCTTTATTTTGAATGTTTCCATTTTATTAAATCTCACAATAGTAATTTGCTTTGATCCAAGGTAAATATTGCATTGTTTGTTACTCTATTTGTGTCAGTGAATATATTGCAGTTAATCAGCTACTTTAGATACACTTTTATGACTCTATCAAAACTGCACACAATAAACCCAATAGTGTATTAATTATATAAGTGCGCCATCTGGAGCGTTAGTTATAATATCATTATGAAATGCTGACAAAGTAAACTGATAGATGTTATTACAATATATATTTGAAAGAGTGTGCTTTGTGTTAATAAACCATGCTTACAAACAAACCATCCCTGTGTATTTAATAACACTAAATGCAGATTTGAGATTTAACAGGCTGCCAGAAACAGAAACATTAATAAAACATCAGTGATAAAAGTACGAAAATAAACAGATACCACACTGTGTAAATACTCCTTTCAAAGTTACATCACCTCTTAGCAACTGCAAAAACATGTAAGAATATCAAGGACATTTTTAAATTAATTATTATAAATAATTTGGATTGTGCAATCAAAAGAAATCAGGCCAGGCAGGAGGAAAAGAGGAAGACAACAGAGAAGATTCATGGGTGGAGTAAAGGAGGACATGCAGAGGGTCGGTGTGACAAAGGAGGATATTAGGGAGTTGATGAGATGGACACAGATGATCTACCGCTAAAGGGAGCAGCTGAAAGAACAAGATGACAGACCTTTGTGAAATATTAGGAATTAAGTAATTATTGGAGTCCAAAAGGCTACACCACCACGTACAATTATTTCTTTTATGGTTGTAATTTTATTGTTATTCTCAAACAGGTCTCTCTTGTAAATGAGACATTGAGTCTCAGTGGGACTACCTGTATAAATAAATGTTAGATTAAAAATATAAGGAAATAAATTATTATTATTTAAAGCGGGAAAACATGCAAAAAAATATAAATAAATCAAAGTACAAACAGAAAAATAAAAGTACAAACTACCTTTGCAATTCTTTTTCCAAATAACATTTTAGCAAAAAGTAGAAACAAGTTCAAAGGAAAGCCATATTTAACTTTTTATTATGTACATGCATGAATAAAGGATCAAAAATGCACCAAAATTTTCTACCAGCTGTCTCCCCGATTTATCTGTAATTAACTGATTTATACAAAAACTGACGTACTCTTTTCTTACTCTGTGCGAGTTATTAATGAACGAGTACAGCATTAAATGCAATAGAGCGGAATCAGAAAATGCAACAAGATAAAAACAGTCAAGTAGGCTAAAATAGCCAAAATGTGGAACGAAGTGCTGCCCTTGATTAAATGTACTTCAGTGTTCGAAAATACCAACATTGACCAGCTCATTTGAATATTTATCGTTTCCCCCTCTGAATCTGGATGCCCCCTTTTATGTTTTCTAGATCTAAATCTGAAAAATATTGTAATGTTTAAATTTAGCTAAAATGTTTCGTCACTTCGAATCTTACTCACCGGAATTCTGGAACCTTCAGAACTGAGCTGGTTTTTCCGGGGTTTGTTATCCGTGGCGACCGTCTCTAGGCAACAATTACACACAACTTGCGCCTAAAAGGCTTTAATAATTAAAATACCTTCATTACGTTTAGTTTTGAGTCAGATTACCAGGAAATAATCATCAGGGAACATGAGCAACTTAAATCCACTTTGCCTAAATGACAGCCGGGGAAAATTCCTTTTAGACTTGTAGAAGCAGACTTAAGTTTAATAGACTTATTCTGCTTCGGGAAAGAGAAAAGGCTCAGTACTTATCTAAACACAATCACACAAATCCGCATAAATTATTTCAAATGTACTACTGTGGTAGTAGCACCAAACTGACACCTTTACACACCCTTCCTGTCGCATAACTATGAAGGATAAAAAGCTAAAACAGTAAAGCTAAATATTAAAGTTATGATGTAATATGAATAAAAATAATCAAATTATCTGAATAATGTGACCAATTTGAGATCATAGCGTAGCAAAATTAAAAAAAAAAAAAAAAAATAGGGTCATATAACACTTTGAAGGTTGGAAATATATTAAAGAAAACAATTCAAAAAAATTTATTTACATATTTTTAGGGAAAGCATCTGTGTATCTATACATATATGCACGTGTAAGTATCTACATGTGTATAAATATATATACACACATCTTTTTTATTAATTCTGTTTATTATTAAAGCTGGACTATTTTGACAAGCACCGATTTCTGTTGTGATGTATTATATTGTAGTTAAAATTTAACAAAAAAAACCCAACCAAAATATTGTACCAGAAGTTTCATCCCAGCCCCAAAACGCTTTTCCTCGTAACCTCGATAATAAACACCACTCGGGTATAAACACTCATTTATTGTAGTATCAGAATTAGTCATGCCAGTGGTTATATTTCCATGCTGTGGTGACTTTCAGTGTAGACAAAAAAAAAAAAAAAAATCTAGTTAGGTATAATCATCATCATAACTCGTATCCCCTCCCTGACCATGGCTGTTTTATGGTCATGAATCAGCAGCAATGGTTCCCAAGGTGTAAATAGTAATATAGGGAAAATAAAAAGTCACCAAAACGCAGCAGGACCGGTGGGCCAAAACCGAGGCCGGTCTCCAACCAGGACCTCACACCTGTATTCCAGTGACCTATTAAGCAGATACACAACCAAACCATGGTTTAATGCCCGACAGAGACGATTCGCCTTGAAAATCACCTGTGTTACTTTATCTGTACATTGCACCTAACGGGGGACACGTATGAGCTCTAAATTCTTTATATAAGGACGTCATTGAACGTGGGAACCGCTTGCCAGTGCATAATCCCAATTACCTGAGCTATGTTAACACCTATATTCTCCAGTAGGCATCTATTAAGGCCTTACACTAAAAAGAAAAACCTCCATGCCCGTGATGTCAAAGCCACTCCCACTTTGACTCTACGGAAATTATAGTTTTGAATTCACTGACGATGGACGATGTGTGTGAGCTCCGTCTGGTGTGTGGAGTACCAGTGTCGAGAGGAAGAAATTAAAATAAACAAAACACCCACTGACAGTAAAAGTATTCTTAGTAACAGTGCTGAGCACGATCAAAACAACTGATTTGCTCATTATTTGTTCATTTCTGGAGATGATTTCAGCTTCTCTTTTTTTTTTTAAACTTCTGTGTACACATTGTTTAAAGACTAATAAATTAAAACAAAATGGGACCATTTAGTAGCTTCAAACAAAGCATGTCCAAAAAATAAAAAAAAAAACAAACCCAAAGGAAAAAGTTTGTGTGATGAGAAAGACGTAAAGACGCTAAAAATAAACTTTGTGTGGCAGGTTCATAATTTAAAGTAAAAAGAAGAGTTTGGCGGCAGCGTGGCGGTGGAGTGCAGAGGTCGATTTCCTTGAAGCAGAAGTGAGAGGTTCAGTTAGCTACTCAGTTAACGGATTTCAGAGCGTTCAAGCTTTTCATGGAGCTGCAGGAGGAGGAGGAGACGTGTTCACTTTGCAGTCCTTCGGTGTTCTTCGTGAGCCTTTTGCGTGTTTCTCTGGTCCAATTTCAGACAGAAATTGTCTCCTGTTATTTCTTCTTCTTTTTTTTTTTTGCTCCTCTCCTGGTGTCGTTCAGCTGTGTGGGAGGACGCGACTCTGTGTTTGTGATCCTGCACTTGTCCAGTCCACAGTCACTGAGGTGTTGCATCTCCGTTGACTTCTATACCGTGCTGCTGCAGCTGTGCTCGAAGCAGTGCGTTGTCATTCTTTAATTCCTCGATCTGAAAACGTAAGACAGAGTATTTAATTTCATTCATCTTTGATTCTTCAAAGACTTTTTTATTAAAAATGCCCCTAACTTTCTTGATTCATGCCACGTTTATGGTGTTTTAGGTGCAAACAGGAGAGCGGCGGTGCTTTTCTCTCTCACATTCATGTAAGTGTTATTTTCTATGCCCAATTTTAACCTAATGGTCACAATCGAATGCATGAACTGGAAACAAATCCGTGTTCTGTATCTTGCCCAACATGCAGGCCGGAGGAGCCAGGATTGAACCACCGATTTTCTGTTGCCCCCGCTTTGGTGTTGAGGCAAAGAAAGTGGAACCTCAGTACTCTACCTCCACTATTAGTCAAAAATAACAGATAAAACTCATATTGAGCAGAATTTAATTCAGCTTATCGGTGCAGTCCTCTGCAACGTTTATTTTCTATCATGTTACAATGCGCTCACAACGTTCAGACTGATCGAGACACTCAAGTTCAACGTTTTTCTCTACTCTTGGCACTGCACCGCTTTGTCTGTGAGGACCCAAGGCCCCCTCCACCTTCTGTTTGCAAAGGGTAGCAAATCAAAACACTGTTAGCTTTAAGGTAAAGGGGCCTTAAAGTGGGAGGAGCTAAAACAGCTCATGAGCCGAGCCTTCCACCATGGCCCAATAATAAATAAGTGAGGCTTTGCATGATTTTGGATTGAATCATGCAAAGCTACCCCTTTAATATAAAAGTAACTCTGGGGCTCTTTAATTTTTTTCCTATATGACATGTGTGCACAATGATGGGAAGTTAACCTGTTGTCTAAGCAGCTCGTTGTCCATCTCGACTCGCTCCACCTCTTTGTAACTGTCCTGCAGCCGCTGGTTATTCTGACGCAACTCGCGGATGTAGTCGCACGCTTTGGACAGGATGCCTCCTTTACTCTGAGGAACAAACAAATAATATAATATTTTTCTTTCTAGTATTTCATTCCCACTGTGAGCTGACTTTTCTCCAGCGGCTGACACACTTTGTTGTTGCGTCCGTATAAACACTTTGTTACCCGCTGAGCTGAAAATAAAATAAATAAAGTAAACACTGTCACACGCCCCTGGCTGTAGTAAAGCCTGGTGCTTCAATCTGACTCCGCATCAGATATGAAGGCATGAATGAAGTCAACTGACAGGATGAACAAGAAGTGAATGAAGGCCTGACAGAGGCAAATTTAAAAAGATCAGTGACATGAAACGGCTGCTTTCAGACTAAATGGATCTAATCTAGCTAGCAGGTGCTTCTGTAACCATCTGTCAGCACTTACAAGGTCATACAAAATATACACGAGTTTTCAGTGAACTTCAGAGGGTTTTTTTATACAACGCTCACCGCTCCGGTTCTGCTGTCGATGCTGCAGTCAGGAATGATTTTTGACAGCGTGACGATCCAGTTATTAATCTTGTCTCTTCTTCTTCTCTCCACTGTAAAGAAAATAAAAAGGATGCTCAGTTTTAGCTCTCGCAAGCTGTGGTTTCACACACCGATCAGCCCCAACATTAAAACCACCGACTGGTGACGTCAATAACACTGAACATCTGCTGGGAAACCTCAGCTCCTGCCACGCAGATCTTACTTCGATATGTGCCACCTTTCTTGTTACATGCACGATAAGTGAAACTGTTTCTGTTCTTCTTCTGTTGCTCTTCTTTTCCAGGTATAAAGCCTCCGCCTATTGGCCCAGTCAAAGTTAATCGGTACGTGTCTATTGGCTGATCTGAGCACATTAGGCCAATCACTCGCCAGGGATCCTTACAAAAGCGCACCTCCCTCGCCAGCTGTGCCTGCTCTAATCCTTAAGTGACATTCTGGTCCACACTCCATACCAGTTGGTGGCGGTAATGCACCAATTCGTTTGCCAAATGTCAATAAAAGAAAGAAAAGAAATAGAAGAAGAAGCTTCGCCTGCTTCCCACTCTCAGTGACCTTTGTGTTTGGTAGTTTCTGTGTGTGAACAGCAGCAGACTCCCACAGCACGACATTACACCATCCCATGCAACAAAAACTGCTCAGAAACCACACGAGTGACACCAGAAGAACCCAAAGGGTGAATTCCCAGAACACAGAGGCTCTACACAAGAGCCCACATAAGATTTATTTAATGTTGTGGCTAACCTGTGGAGATATACATGAGCTGGAAAAAAAAAGGCTGCTGCAAATTTGCACTTTTACATGTTACTGCCATTCATGTCTGCGATTAAAGAGCAATTAAAATAAAATCGCTTTCAAACGTTCATTTAAGCTTAGAATGAATCAGTGCTGATATGGCATCCTTCACTATTCAAATTAAAGCTGGTCTTTCCTTAGGAACTTGAAGTTAAAAAGGAGTGATAGATGTGACGGCCCTGAAATATCCGTAACCTTGGCGATCACGCACCTTCATTGTGCTGTGCTCTTCGCCTCTCATCCCTGGGCGCCCGTGGACCATCTACTTTCCTGTAAAGGCACAAAGAAAAAACACAACAATTGTAAATTAACATAAAAAAAATTGCTAAGACATCACACTGAATGCTGATGTGCCAAAACTGTGACCTAAAAGTCTGTTAACAACAAAAAGTTTTGATATAAAGGAAAGCATGTTAACCAAAACACATCTGGTTTTAGTAGAAAATTATCTTTAGTTAGGTTTAATGAGCTGTAAAGAACCCCACAAATATACCAACTGCTAGAGTCTGCGTTAACTTAAGACTTTCACCTCCGAAGAACAGACCCAGGTCCTTTAAGTCCTCAGAAGGGCACGCTCTTTGAGCTCAACCCTTTGAAGGATTCAGGCCTTTACCCCCCCCCCCCCCCCCCCCCAAAAAAAAACAACAACAAAAAAACAAAACCATGAGTACGGTTTGCTGTTGCCCTCTCTGAAGGAGAATCAGTCACAAACTAAACACCAAAGCTCAGTGGTTCCCACACACTTATTACCTGGGAGGGCTGCCCAAGTATAGTAAAGGCCCCTTTATATATTTAGCCTTTCATTTTAGCATTTTTTGCAGTTAATCTTAACCTCCTCACTTTTATTTTGAAAGTCTCATCACTGCTACACCACTAGTCCTGCGTTAGCAGTGGCTAGTAGGTGGCTCGCAGGCGTGTGCTGCTCATTAGAGTCATTCAGATTAGGGGTGGGCGACATAAACGATATACGATAGAAACGATATAAATTTGGCCAACGATAGAGATTTTGACTATATCGCGATAGCGCATGTTGATGATGTCATCAAGCTGCACCTGTTTTGGTCGAAAGCATCGCAGCGGCTAAAATCATTATCATCTGCAAATTATGGCGGGCGACAGAGAGATGAAGCACTTTTGAAATATGGGGAAAGTCAAAAACTGCTATGCGATTGCATTTGTCTCTAACCACCAGAATCCCTCACGTTAACTTTTATCAAGTGGAAAAAAAGTTGGCGTTCATCCTCCAGCTTTACTGTGCTAATGTTATGCTAACATAGCTGTGTCGCTAGCAATCACGTAGAACAACATTATATACCAAGTAGTCCAACTTCAGTAACCCTACAAATGCCACTGCTGTTTAGTTTTCTCTCTTCATTTATGTTGGAAGTGGTAGCAGAGCTGTACGTTTTAATTAGTTTCAAAAAATCTCTGTCAGAACATGGTATGAAATGTTTGGGTGTAAACTAGCGAGCTAACTTCCTGTTAACTTCTAACTCCGTTAAATTTAATAAATTCTGTTTTCATGGATGCATGGATGTAAAACTTAATTGTTACACTCGATAAAGCAGCAACGCTGATAATTTTATTAAAGATTAAAGAATTTAGACCATTTTTAACTCTTAGTGTTCGTTTGACTTTGGGACCAGAAGTGGACAGAGTTTTGGACCCAGATTACTCTGCGAAGCTCCTCACTACAGCAGCCGTAATGCTCTGACAATCCATCAAGCAGTGCAGCTTACCAAAGATGTACTAAAACATTTTTTTAACAGATTTCTGCATGCCAAAAATCGGTTCGAGGTCAGTAAGCACAACCAGAATTCATACATAAGGCACACTCTCGATTTTTGAGAAAATTAAAGGATTCTAAGTGTGCCTTATAGTGTGGAAAATACATTATACAGAAGAAAAGAATATATCGTGATATATATCATTACCGCACATGCTTCAAATTATAGCGCAATATAAATTTTAGGCCATATCGCCCAGCCCTAATTCAGATGAAGATCTCCTTCCGTGGCTCAATGTAGTCCAACCTCACCATCACAGACTGAAACTGCAAAGAGGTGGAAAACTGGGTCTGAAATCTAAATCTGTGGGAAACACTGATGCCTGAACTAAACCTGCAGTTATTAACCAAAGCCACAGGCAGACCAAACTCCAGTTTAATCCTCGTATCTTAAGCAGCCACCAAACGTCTGATTCTACGACACATGATGGGGGCAGGGTGGGGGGGCGTAAGTGAAAGTTCTTCTCACCAGTCTGAACTGCCATGCTGCAACATCTCGCTTTCACCAAGGTCTCTGGGGATGGCAGGTAAGTAGGACATAGTATGTTGGATGTTTTAAATGATTTAAATGATGGTTTTTCTTTTTTTTTTTAGTATATATTTATTGTTTTACACACAATGACAAGACGGATCACGCCAAGAAGGAAAGCAAGAGGCAAAGTCCACCCAGTCCAGTGCGGATTGGGAGGAAAAAGGTAAGATGTCGGCCAAACAGATGTGCAGAGGGATTTATGGTGATTTGGTCATTCTGAGATTTTTCGGGAAGTAGCATCAATGTGCGACGAAGCTTTAAGTCGTACTCACGCAGTGTAGGTGTGTGTGCGTGGCGCTATGGTACGTTGGGTCGCCGTCTGCAGCACCTCAGGTGGGCTCATCATCACGTAAAACTGACCTGGATTTGACGAAACACCACGAGGCGTTAGATCGACAACACGAGCCTGTTTTATTTGACGGTTAAAGAAGTGCTTCTCACCGCCCGCTTGTGTAATTGTTGGGTCGGCGGTGGCCTGCACCGACACGGCCGTGGCTGTTCCATCGCTGACTGTGGCTGCGGGGAAATAAGCGAAACGTGTCTCTCCTCCCACCGTCTCCCCGCCAGGACTTCCCCCGTTGCTGAAAGGATTCTGGATGACGGCCTGCGAAGTCGGAGAGAGAAAGTTTATACAGCTGGAATCATCTCAAATACAAATTCGATTACTTTTGCCACTGGAAAACCAAAATGCTGAAATACAGTTTTCAGAATAAGAGCTCCTTAACTCATGTTTGATATACAGACTGACTCTGTGTCATCCGGTCACGTCCTTGTCATGCACTTTTTCACAGACTGAGTTTTTAAAATGTCACAGTTGTTCATGGTAAAAGCCAAAAATAAATCTATTGTGGTGACACACAGAGCTAAAATGATTAAAATAGGGTCACTACCCAAACGTTTCCAGACTGAACCATATACACTTCTCTAAATAATTACAGCTCGTGTGAAATTTCACGTAGAAGAGGTTGACGTCATGGTGATCCAATCCCCTATTTGCATGCCCCTCAGCCTTCCTGTCAGCCACGAGCTGATAGAATAGTCAGATAAGGAAGCGGGTGTATCTGTGGCTTCCTGTACAGACTGATGGCTGCTGCGTCTTGACTGCAGTCTGTTTTTTATTTCTAGAGCCTTTTGTGCATCCTGATCATCTTGCAGGGTTAACTGACCTGCGCTACTGCCTGAGGGGCTCCAGCAAATGCTGCAGTGGAGACGACGCTGACGGCTCCCGTCCCGTCAGCTGCCGCTTCTAGTTGGTCATCTGTCACCTGAACCACGCGATAGGTCACCTGCAGACAGAGGAGGGCATGAAGTCAGTGACCAGGAGGAGTAGGAGTCGACCTCACACAAGCCTGGTGATGCACATTCATCGTGTAGCCGTCACGCAGACGTTTCATCTTATCATATCACAATATGTGTTCTGAAGATGACAGCAGTGATCCAATCACAGCGCTGCTGGGACAGCCACCATCACTGTTCACAGCCTCTCATAAACTCTCTGATCAGAAACTCTTTGTTACCATATTTCGTGAGTTTTTTTGGTTCTGAAACTTCTCAAGTTCACTTTCAAATATTTGGGTCAAAATTTTAAAAAATAGATTTTGTTCAAAAGGTGTCAGTGACTGTCTGGAGTGAAAACAACAATCGTTGCTAATTTTGCATGTGCTTATCAATCGAATCAGTTACACTTTCACCCCACAGACCAACAGTGACACCCACGTTCAACGACCTCAGGCTGCGTGACTGCCAAAGTTGAATCTGTGGCTACAGCCTCGCTTTTAAAGAAACATAACTGGGATAGAAAGAAAATAAGATCCACAATAAATATGTCAACTGAAGAACAAAATCACTGACAGAGCAACTATATCACAACTGCCCACTCTCCACATATTTATTAAGGTCTGTCTGGCTTTGCTGTAAAGATATCCTCACATCCTTTGTGTAAAACTATGACGCCTGATCCCAGGATACTAAAATCTGTTGTCACAGCTCAGAACAGGAGTCAATTTTTCACCAACAGTAGACAGATGCTCATGCTGCTGATGGACTGCTACCTTTAGATTTTGGCTCTGTGTCTTGCTGTTGTGTCCATCTCCCTTGTATGAGACTGTTATGCTCTCACTGTGAAATTCTGGGCTGATTTACAAATTTTTCATGTTTAAAATAACAATTTGTCTGATAGCTGACGCCAAAGAGTTTTTTACAGTTTTCTCCTTTGGTTGAGGTAAACAAATAATTCTTTCTTATATAAAAATGAGCTGACATCCTTTGAAAGTTTTTCAGCTCCTGATCCAGGGACTAGAAAGAGAGAGCATATTTCTCCTGTATTGGCTTCCCTTCATTGGCTTCCTGTTAAATCCAGAATTGAATTCAAAATCCTGCTCCTCACATACAAGGTCTTAAATAATCAGGCCCCATCTTATCTTAATGACCTTGTAGTACCATATTACCCTATTAGAGCACTTCGCTCTCGCTCTGCAGGCCTACTTGTTGTTCCTAGAGTATTTAAAACTAGAATGGGAGGGAGAGCCTTCAGTTTTCAGGCCCCTCTTCTGTGGAACCAGCTTCCAGTTTGGATTCGGGAGACAGACACTATCTCTACTTTTAAGATTAGGCTTAAAACTTTCCTTTTTGCTAAGGCATATAGTTAGGGCTGGACCAGGTGACCCTGAATCCTCCCTTAGTTATGCTGCAATAGATGTAGGCTGCCGGGGGATTCCCATGATGCATTGAGTTTTTCCTTTCCAGTCACCTTTCTCACTCACTATGTATTAACAGACCTCTCTGTATTGAATCATATCTGTTATTAATCTCTGTCTCTCTTCCACAGCATGTCTTTTATCCTGTCTTCCTTCTCTCACCCCAACCGGTCGCAGCAGATGGCCGCCCCTCCCTGAGCCTGGTTCTGTCGGAGGTTTCTTCCTGTTAAAAGGGAGTTTTTCCTTCCCACTGTCGCCAAAGTGCTTGCTCATAGGGGGTCATATGATTGTTGGGTTTTTCTCTGTATCTATGAAGCGCCTTGAGGCGACTTTTGTTGTGATTTGGCGCTATATAAATAAAATTGAATTGAATTGAATTGATCAACAGATCCTGATCATTTAACCAGGGCGCAACTGGTGCTATCAGTTACCGTGGTTACCAGTATCTGAAGCTCTATTGTTGCATTCCAACGAGAAAATATCTGAATGGCAAATCAGCAACAGAGGAAACGCTGCCTGCAGCTCACCTGTCCGCCGCTGTTGTCTGTACGAAATTGGTACTGCACATTGTGGTCAGCAAATGCAGTCTGAGGGACACCGGTGATGGTCACTGCAGTCTGCTCGTCCGTCCCCACAGCTTCCCCTGCAACACACACACCACCACGTATCAGACCTCGAACCCTAAACAAGCGCAGGGCCGTGTAACGCAGGTCCACGCCTTTTGGCTTAACAGCAAGCCGGTTTTGTTTTTCTGCATACGCAAAAAATCTGCCACTGTCCAAACAGGTTTTGGCCTCGTCCGAACAATTGACTTGTTACTTTCCAAGTGGAGCTTCGTGTACTCACAGTACTCGTGTCCTCACTACCATAAAATTCATTTTTAGTCATTAAATTCCAAGAAATAACAAAACAATATCCACAGTTTTGTTGAATTAACTATATCCAACTCAATCTTCCTTGTGTGGAGAGTCCAAAAAAGGCATTTTGAACCTGGAAAAACTCTATAAAGTCTCACTTTTAAGTGTGTTTTTGTGCCACAAAAAGAATCTGATATTTGTTTCAGTCATGTAGATTACAAGAACAGATGCTCCTACCTTCCTGTAGCTGCACCACCTCCTCTGTTTCCTGTTTGTCGTGACTAAAAACAAAAACAGAGCAGAACTGAGTCAATTTCAAGTATTTCTCTGAAATAAGATCATTAACGCTTTCTGAATAAAAACCCAGCTCTCCTGAACCAACTGAGGAAATACGGCGCCCCCGGGTGGTTATATAAGGGAATAATCATTAAGATATAAATAAAATGAAACATAACTGGCGTCTAAGACTTAAAATCAGTTTATCTGCACTTAAAGGGGGGAAATGAGAATTATCTAAGACCTAGAAGTCTAGTCTAACTGCTCTGACCAGTTGCGCATGGAAAGGCAAACTTCACAAATATACATAATACTCCAAACAACGCCCTAATGTGGTTGGATTTAAGAGTTTTAAACCTTAGAGATGCTGCATCAGTTACAGTAGCAGTGAAGTGCGTTTACTTGTTAGCCTAAAAACAGTCGCAAACTGCAGCTGTGCACTTGTTTTTATTGTGCATTGGATAAAACAAGCGCACAGATTTGGAAAAGGGCGCACAGCTAATGTGTGCAGAAATCCTCTGAGCAAAGTGCGCAGACAGTGCGGGACAACACGAAACAAATATTAAAAGTATACTGAGAAGGCAGGTTATTAACTGCACTGCGCTGCAGGGAGCAGGGGGAAAACAGAGGGGTTTATAGGCCGTGGTGGAGCCATGTCTGAGCAGGAAGCGGGCAGCAGCTTCTCACCTCGCCGAGCTGTCCAGACTTTGCTCCAGCATATCCATGAAGCTTTTGCGGGTGTAAAACGCCGATATTCAACGACACCGAATTACGGAGATGGAAGCGCTGATCACGGGGACAAACACACGGGTCATGTGAGGAAGACAGTCCAGGACACGTGAGGCGCCGACCGGGCAAGGAGCTAAAATGGAGGCCGCTGAGGAGCAGGACGGAGCTGTCTGCGTCTGTGCGGAAAAGTAGAGAAAAAAAAAGAAAAAAAAGAGTCCGGGTGTTTCCGCAGCGGTGCCGAGGCGGTGGAGGGAGGCTGAGCCCTGGATTATGATCGTTATTGTGTTATAAATTCTGATCGGAATGCACGGATTGAGGCTGGTTTGCGGTTAAATTGATTTCTTTATGTCCTCCGTGTCCTCTGTTTGCGCACAGCTGCTGTTTGTCCGCGCAAAGCGGCTGCGACATGCGCTCCAGAAGACACGGAGTGGATTAGTTTGTTCGTTTTTTCACGGAAGAAAATGCGTCTTTTTTTGCTCTAAATGTCGCTTTGTCTTTGTAAGATTTGGGAAGCTTGTATTCACGTGACTCCTGGTGTGCAAACAGTTTGGTTAGAGACGGATTTTCAAGGGATTTGTTTGGTTAATTCTCTATTAAAAACTATTTACTCGTGAATTATTTGACTTTGGATTTAATAGCGCGGTAAATATTGTCGCTGAGAGTTGTTTTTTGTGCTCGTTTTTCTCTCCCAATCAATCAGTTCCTCAATGGGATTTTTTTTTTTTTGGGTCTCTTTTGCCCAGGTGACCACGGAGATCCAATACGGGTTTTCTCACAAACCACATGACAAAAACTGTCTACATAACAAGGCACAGCCGAAACTCGCATGGTTTTAACGCATCGGGCAGCTATGGTGACCATTTCACTTGAAATTCAGACCCAGTTTGTACATCGCTGAGCTGCTTAATGAGTGAAAAAGACAAATAAAACGGGTTCTTGTTTCTTTACAGCCAACCTTCCCATTAATTTCTGACAGTAGGAGGCGATGCTGAGTGTCAGCGGCAGGAGGCACGACGTCTTCCACAGCTGATCTGCGCGACTGAGATCAGCAGATTTTCTTTTACAGTCTATTTAATTCACAAATAAATGCACCTTTATCATACGCAGAATCTCTGAAGCTGTCTATAAAATAAAGCACGAACATACTGAAGCTTGTAAGGCCTCACAAAGCACATCACATTTATTTAAGAACATGTTTTACACATTAGGCCCCTGTTTGTTTGTTTTTTAAATACTTGGTAATTTTACCCCAGATATCCATAAATCCTTTGATTGAAACAATATTCATTGCCGTTTAATTTACTCGCATAAAGGCTTTAACAGTGTGTCCAAAAGTCCAAGTTAAGTCATAATTCGTAGTGTTTAATAATAATAATAATAAATTTTATTTATGAGCGCCTTTCAAGTCACCCAAGGACACTTTACAATAGGATAAAACACTTAGTAAAACAATGGCAGAATAAGAACAATAAAATAAAAGCACAAAATAAAATTAACAAACAGTGGATTCACAGTGAATATGCAGATTTGAACAGATAAGTTTTGAGTTGGGATTTAAACTGTGGGAGAGAACCAATGTTTCTTATTTCTGGGGGCAGAGAGTTCCACAGCCTGGGAGCAGAGCAGCTGAAAGCTCTGCTTCCCATAGTGGTGAGGCGGAAGGAAGGTACAGCAAGCTGGATAGAAGAAGAAGAACGAAGTGAACGGGCAGAACAGGTAGTGGTTAACAGATCAGAAAGGTAAGGAGGAGCGAGGTTATGAATGGCCTTGAAGGTGAAGAAGTTTGAAAATTATCCGGAATTTCACAGGGAGCCAGTGAAGGTTTTGAAGAACAGGGGTGATGTGCTGGTAGGTGGGGGTTCTGGTGATAATGTGAGCAGCAGAGTTCTGAACCAGTTGAAGCTTATGGAGGGATTTTTGGGGGAGACCATGCAAAAGAGAATTGCAGTAGTCAATAAGGGAGGTAACAAGACTATGGACAAGAATGGACGTAGACTGGGTGGAAAGAGAAGGAAGCAATCTGTTAATGTTACATAGATGGAAGTAGGCAGAACGGGTGAGATTATTGATGTGAGACTTATAGGAAAGTGAACTGTCTAGGATGACGCCAAGGCTCTTAACCTGAGGAGAAGGGAAAACTGGAGTTATCGATGGTGAGTGAGAAATGGTTTGCCTTCAAAAGGTTGGATTTGGTGCCAATAAACTGTCTGCCATTTATTACATGTCAGTTTTTAGAGCCAGCCCAAAGGGAAAAATGAATTTTTGCAAGCATAGCTTTAACCCTTTAAAATCCACTATTAAAATGACCACTTCTAGCTTGTGTTACAGGTTATATATGGGATAAAAGTGCATATGAAAAAAAAAAACCTACATACGCACTCATCGGCCACTTTATTAAGTACATCTAGTGGTGACTGTGGAGGTTATGTTATGCTGCTGGAGGCAGTCATCCTAAGATTGGTACACACTGGTTATAAAAGGCTGAACATGGTAAGATTGTGCATTTAAAATGTGCATTTAAAAATGCTTAATTGGTGCCAAGAGGGCCAAAGCGTGCCCAGAAAATATCCACCACGCAATTACAGCATCAACAGCAATCTGAAGACATTTTCTCCCAGAGAAAAATACAGCTCACGGGATATTTTCGGTTTTCCAAAAACCCCAGAGATGGTTGTGTGGTAAAATCCAAATAAATCAGTAGTTTCTAGAATACTCAGACCAGGTTTGCACCATAAGGGCGTCCAAAGAAAAAGACAAACATTTGTTGCTCATTCTGATGCTCAGTTTGAACTTCAGTAAGTTGTTTCACATTGCTTAAATGAGTTTTCATCATGCGATTGGCTGATAAGAAATTTGCATTAACAAGCAGTCAAACAAGTGTTCCTAATAAAATGACCAGTTAGTATATAATCTCCATCAGCTTGTTCATCAGTTTATGAGATTTAGTAAAATGCTTCAGCCTCAGTGTCTTTGTAGTCACTCCAGCTGTCCAGCCATTCATTTTCCTAGTCAAATTTTGGTCTCAGGCAAGGCAGACTGACCTGGCTGATAGAAGAGAGGTGAGATGGAAACGCCTATAGAGGAGCATGTCTGAGGTTCCGAGTGTGGGAGGAGACTGGAGCACACAGGGAGAACCTGTAAACTCCACAGAGAAACACTCCAGCCGACCAGGAGGTGAGTGCTAACATCTGCACCACTGCGTAGTCCTCTCATCCTGCCACACAAAGACAATGTATCATCTGTATCTGTAACACTGTATCTTGTATCTTCTCATACATATTATATGTATGATGTTTAGTGATGTTTAGTGGGCTAAAATCAGAATAATTAAAGGTCTACGAAAGAAAACCAGAGCAAACCTTTGGTACTGTTTTTGTTTTATGACTCGGAATCTCTTAGTTAAGGCTGTCCAAAGAAATACATTTCTGGCCATTTAGGTATTTAAACCAAAGGCTAAGTAGGAAATTTGTGTAAGAGCTTAAAAAAAGATGTTGCGTAAATGCATCCTTACAGGATGTGAAGACTCCAGCTCTGTGGGGTTCTTCTGGGGTTAAAACTTTTGCAGAGTTTTTACAAAACGACTACAATTCAAGTCTCAGCCAACAGATCTGCTTAAAATTATCCCTCATAGGCATCACATGGCTTTGTGCAGAGGGTGACTCATTTATTCAGACTGTACACCCATTACAGTGAGGCAGAGAGAGAGAGACAGAGGGAGGGAGGAACAGCCACCTAACAAGTGCCAAACTTGAGGCCAACCTCTCCTCCCATCTCATTCTTTCCTACATGGGCACTCTGATGGGTTTGCAGACAGCTCAGTTTGCAGACTGAAGAGAGAACCAAGACGAACACTGGGATCACGTAAGGAAATCGTCAAACTACTCTGCAAAGATCTCCAGAGATTTCTCATCCTCTAACAAACTTTAAAAAGGTAAATCGAATTTTATAAGTTAGCATCTTTTGGGCAAGGACATCACTTTAATTTTTGGGTGGAGTTGTTAACCCCACCCATGTCTTTTGATTAATTGTGCTTTGTCGTTTGTGTGTTTAATGTTAGGGGATTAAAAAGAGCTGGATGTCTTTGGAAGTAATCAATATGTTCCAGTAAATTAAGCTTTTTTTCCTTTTTAACTTTGAACTTTGAGCCAAAATGTTGCCTCTTTTTTGTGTGTTTCAATTAATATTTCTCGGGCATATTTCTTTCATCTTATTTGTGACACATGTTCCACGTCGACTGATCAAACTGAAGGGTGTGCATTTGCACTTGAATAAAACCTGCTCAAATTGACTCTTTAGACTCAAATGAATATAATCATATCTGTTTTGACAGCAAAATAAGAAAGTTGCAATGGCGACACCCAAAAACACTCCACGAGGTGCAAACACACCACTTTCTCCCAACCGGATCACCCGTCTCCAGGAAAAGGAGGACCTCTGCAACCTCAACGATCGACTGGCCGTCTACATCGACAAGGTCCGCTCTCTGGAGGCTGAGAACGCCGGGCTGCGTCTGCGCATCACCGAGTCGGAGACAGAGGTCAGCCGGGAGCTGACGGGTCTTAAGGCCGCCTATGAGACGGAGCTGGCAGATGCTCGCCAGACGCTGGACTCGGTGGCCAAAGAGCGAGCACGGCTGCAGCTGGAGCTGGGCAAGCTGCGAGAGGACCACAAGGAGCTGAAGGCCAGGTATAATGTTTACTGTGTTTGCACGTGTCTGCAGGAGCTGCTGAGGAAAAAGATTGATTACTTTGGGTTTGTGCCCTCTCATCTCGGGTCCCTAAATTCCTTAAACTCACCGCTGTGTGTTTGATCGATGTGGGTGTTTTTTTTGTCGTTTTTTTATAGCTATAGTGGGAGTATGTAACTTTAAAAGACAAAATAGTAACAACAAGATGAAATCATGAGCTGCAGAATTCACCCTTACTCATTCCTTACACTCAGGGGCTGTCACAGCATGATTTAATGTGGTATGACCTTTAGCTTCCAGTATCTAATTTCAGCAAGTCTTAGGAGTTTCTTGTCACTCTGCTGACTTCACAGCTCATTTCTGTTTGTGTTATATTTACATAAGCAGTTACTATTATCCCATAATTATCACCTGTCCCACAGTGTCTGCTGTTCAGCTAAAGTTACACGGTACAGCTTTTGAAGTCAGGATTGCCAAACTCTTCGCAGAAAGAACTCTGCTGCAGAGTGTCTGGTGATCATGAGATGTCTCGCTGCTGCGAGGCATCTAAAATCCCCCTTTTCAAACAAACCCTTTCAATTGAAGGCATCTATTTGTCCCTTAATACAAGTGGGAAAGAGTTTGGACTTCAGTGTTGATACATATTAAGCAGCAGTTACTCATAATCTTTTAATAACTGATGTTTTAACTTGGTGATGCACTGAGAGTTGTGTTACCCTGCCGCTGGGACCACTCCCTATAGCTGTAGCATATTCTCCTCATTGCTCACTGGGCAAGAGCTGGAGCGGGACTCCAGCTCTTTCCCATGCTTCCACATCCAGAGGCTGATGACTAACTCTTTCCCCAGCTTCTCCTCCTTCACCAAAGTCATCATTATACACAATACGTGGCAGTGTTTAAAGAGCTCCACTCTTGCCTGGATTATTTTTCCGTAAATAATAAGACGACGACCACAGTGTGTTTGGCAAAGCCAAACCGTTGCCATGGCAATATCTCAGCTAAACACCAACGGCTGTGGCTTGTGGCTACCAGATCCACGGGACTTGATGAAAATCACTGTGGTCTATGAGTCATATGCACCGAGGTCTTTCCCCTGCTTCTGCTTCTTGTAGACATCCTCATTCAAAAATAGCTCATATTTGTTTGATTCGAGTGTGTAAAGGAAACTATAGTAATTCAGTTTTAGGTCTTAGGTCACTAAAGACCTAAGACCTAAAACCTTACAAATGCAGTAAGACGCTTAAACTCTTAAACTATGGATTCTCAAAGCTAATAGAGATAAACATGAATGAGAAATCTTCCCTTGATCTCACTCAAAGCTGTCATAGAAAATGTAAAGTAGTGTGTTCTTTCATTCATGCTTGCACTAAAAATGAACAAAGGCTGCACTTTGAGAACTTAAAGTGGAACTTAGTCCTCCATTTTTGTTTTCATAGGAACACTAAAAAAGAGTCAGAACTGGGGGGAGCCTTGCAGAGGCTCAAAGACCTGGAGGCTCTGCTTAATTCGAAGGATGCTTCCTTGACTACGGCTCTGGGAGAAAAGCGTAACCTCGAGGTGGAAAACAGGGACCTGAAGGCGCAGGTTGCCAAGGTAAAGTCAAACCCACGCTCAATTTAAAACTCAATAGAAACACATCTGGGCTCAATCTTTCTGCAGTCAGTCTACAAGCTCAGAACCTCTCTGTTTGTCCTTCATAATCCTCCTCTCTTTCTTCCAAGTTTTGTTAGTAAATGTCAGCTAATTCAGATTTCAGCAGTGGTTGAAGGACAGCCTCTCTGCATGTTTTCCTGCCCGCATACTCTACTGACTGCTTATTTTCCAATCCGCAGCATTACTTTGTACTCATACTCGGCCCATTTTGTGCTTCTTTTTTAGTTGGATACCAGCTTGGCCGATGCCAAGAAGCAGCTGCAGGATGAGATGCTGAGGAGGGTGGATGGAGAGAATCGCATCCAGACTCTGAAAGAGGAGCTGGAATTTCAGAAGAACCTCCACTCTGAGGTCTGAGCGCTTTTTGCATATGTTCTTATCATTAGTTAATCATTTTAAAAAGTACCCATGCTGGACTTTACTGATAATCATTGCTGGTAAATTTTCAATAGGAGCTGCGGGAGATAAAGAGGCGTCATGAGTCGCGCATGGTTGAACTGGATAATGGCCACCAGCAGGAGTTTGAATGCAAACTGGCCGAGGCGCTGGCGGATATGCGCAACCAGCATGAGCTGCAGATTAAAATGTACAAGGATGAGATCGAGAAGACCTACAACTCCAAGGTAGACCATCAAGTTACTGTTACTAAAGGTTTACTTTGTAGTATTTATGTCTTCTGTTTTGGTCCTCAGTGGTGAAAGAAAGCTGCACTAAATAATTGCGCAGCAGAAATATCCAGTTAAAACATCGTGACATGGTTGTGTAATTCCGAGTTGTTGAGGTTTCGCAGTTTCACAAATTTCTAGTAGAATTTGGTTACAGTCCATGTTTTATCTCCCTCCATCAGCTGGAGAGTGCTCGTCAGTCAGCAGACAGGAGCAGCCACCTGGTTGGGGCAGCACACGAGGAGCTCCAGCAGATCCGAGTACGCCTGGAGTCCACGTCGACTCAGCTCAGCCAGCTACAGAAACAGGTTCTTACAAATAATCAGCACACACTTATCTGCAAGCATACATCGCTTAAAGAAAAGGGGGCTCTTTGGGTGCAAAACATAAGACACAATCGGCCCGCCAAAGCTGTAGAAAATGTAAAGGAGTGCATAGATTTTGAATTTTTAACTGCAGTTTCATAGGTTTTACAGATGTTCCTGGTAATAAAGAGTGCCCACTTTCATGCTAAATCAAAGTAATTAAGCAACTAAATGACAAGAAAGTTTGTTTTTCAAATATTGAGTCCATAGTGAAAAGAACAACAAAAACTTTCTATTTTATCATTACAGAACAGTCTGTGGAAAGAAGTAACATAAATTATTCTGTAGTTTTGCTTATTTATCATGTAATTTCACTGGTCCGGCCAATTCAATAACACTTAAGATCAAAGTGGGGTGTATGTGACTCACTATGCAAAATCAATTTGACATCCATGTTTTAAAGTAAAAACAGACCCCACAGAAATCAGTTTTATTTAAAACAGAAGTTGTTTTTATAGATTCACATGAATTAGGCTCTTTAAATTGATGCAGGCTGCAAACTCCATTAATTTGTTTAAAAGTTCAGTTTTTCATGGTTTCTCTAGATTTTCTTTGTTTTTTGAGCTCAGTTATTAACTGTCTCACTCCTTGATTGCTCCAGACTTGCTTGTTTGATCCTATCTGGCAGTAACTTTGTGACTCTTTGGTTTGATCCAGCTGGCAGCTCGTGAGGCAAAGATCAGGGACCTCGAGGATGCTCTGTCGCGGGAGCGGGACAGCACGCGTCGCCTTCTGGGTGAGAAGGATCGAGAGATGGCAGAGATGAGGCACCAGATGCAGCAGCAGCTCGATGAGTATCAGGAACTCCTCGATGTTAAGCTGGCCCTGGACATGGAGATATGCGCCTACAGGAAGCTGCTGGAGGGAGAAGAGCAAAGGTATGTGTAACGACGGTCATCGTTTCCTCTGTGTGGTTCATAAACTTTTTCATTCATCTCATCATTGTCATCAACATGTTTCTCTCTGCAGACTGCGTCTTTCGCCCAGCCCTCCTCCTACCAGGGCGGCGGGAAGTCGATCCTCTACTTCTGGAGCTCTCTCTCGATCTATCCACCACAGCGCTCAGAACTCCCCTGCTAAGAGACGTCGCCCTAACGACACAGACAGCGAGGCCTCCAGCTTCGCCGGTGGAGCCGTTTCCCGCACTCGCATCACCCAGCAGGCCTCGGCCAGTGGACGTGTCACTGTGGACGAGGTGGATCTGGATGGGAAATATGTCAGACTCAGCAACAAAGCTGATGAGGTGAGATGGAGAAGTTGGAGGTGGACTGACTACATTACTATTTGTAATGTAGTGACTTTGAACTCTGACGTTTTTACCCAACTACCCTCTTGCTCTTGTAGGATCAGAATCTGGGGAACTGGCAGGTGAAGCGGCAGGTGGGATCTGGCACTCCCAGCGCCTTCAAGTTCCCAGCTAAATTCACCTTGAAGGCTGGTCAGAGGGTGACGGTTAGTAGCGTCTTTATTCAGCGATCAGAATCACCAATCAACACCTGGTTAGCACAGATGATTTACTCTGTACTGTCCATGTGGTCAGATCTGGGCCTCTAATTCTGGTGGAACTCATAATCCTCCATCTGACCTGGTGTGGAAGAATCAGCCCTCCTGGGGCACCGGAGACCTCTTCCAGACTACTTTGATCAACACTAATGGAGAGGTATTTTGAATTAAATCAACTTATTGGGCTTGATAGACATTTCATTCAGACCTAAAGTGTCAAGACATCAAAACTCATGGCCAGTATATTTAAAATATACTGAAACTGAATAAATAAATAAGAACTACTACACTTTTCTTTCAGGAAATGGCAATGAGGAAGGTGACCCGCACTCAGTTTGAAGAAGAAGATGATGACATGGTGAGAGAAATTATAGTTTTCCTAGCATGTGCATAATGAGATCATGTGCAGGACCAGAATCCAATTAACAGCATCCACTGGTTTTGCATTGAATTAAAATAAGAATCACATTAATTCAGATGTTAACATTTCAAATGGATCCGTATCACTGTGTGGGGCAGTAACATTGAAACTGAGCATTACATGTTACATGATAAGGTGATGGTTGGTAAGTAAAATAAAGATATTTAAAAGGATGTATGTGTTTTTAGTTAGGTGAAGCAAGGACACAGTGTGTGTGAAAATGAAGAAATACAGCAAAATCTCACACAGTTGCAGCTCCCAATGGATATTTTACATTCTTACTAGAAAAATGATTATCAGTAGTGTCAAAAGAATAGTTGCAAACTGTTTACGCAACTCAATGTTAACTGTTTTTTTTAAAAAACAGTTCACTTATTGTTTTTAGGCTCTTGTTCATTGTATCAGGGCTGCAAAAATACAGGAGACAAAGGCGGGTTTAATAACAAAAGCTGTTACAAAACCAGCCCTCCCATAGATACAGACTATTTACACACACAGGACTGAGTAGATGCTCGTTAAACAAATAAGGGTGGGGCAGGCAGTCACAAAGGAGGGTCAGAGGTGGGGAGGAAGAGACAAAGACAGGAAGTCAATCTCAAGAGACACAAAGAAAAGCACATACCAAAATAAGACAGGAAATGGAAACAAGAAAGACAAAACAGAGACCAAAACATTAGGAAAATATCAGTGAGAAGGAATGAAAATTAAATAAGCACAGACACCACGACACATACTTGACCTTTATTACCGCTGCAGGTTTTTATTTTAAACACACACTAATTAAAAGCTGTGTCTGTGCCTCAGCAGGTGGCTCACAGCACCTGTGGGGACGGCGAGTACAACCTGCGGAGCCGGACGGTCGTGTGCGGCTCATGCGGACTTCCTTCAGATAAATCCAGCAACTGCTCCGTGTCCTCTGCTTCCCGCTCCTTCCGCAGCGGAGGCATCTCCGAGGGTTTACTGCCCCACTCCTATGTGTTCAGCACGAGCACACCTCGCAAGGTGAGTACCGCAGCTCAAACGGGTGATATATGACTTCCCTTTCATGCAAAGATTACCTCTTTTTTGTCTATTAATATGCATGTGTGATAATTCTAATTTTGTCAAAATTTCTTCCTAGACTGGAGGCAGAATGGAGAGCTGTCCAATCATGTGAAGCCCTGGGGCCACTACACTACATTTTCTATAGCTTCTTAGGTATCAGTTGTTGAGTTATCTGGTATAGTTTTTAGTTCAGTTTATGTACTTTCAATTTAATTTCAAGTTATTGAATGCCAGAAATTTTTATACTGCTTTTTATAATGTACATATGCATGAATAAGAATAATTTTCCAGAGCCTAAAGGTTAATTTGGGTTAGCTTTGTTTGTTTTTTTATATATTAGGGACATTTAAGGTTGGAAAATGTAAACCAGTTACTTTAACATTCATTGGTTTTAAAAACTTAATTCAAATTAATTTCATTATACTCTACAGACACTCTGACACAGCGGGGTTGTGATCAGTTTACAATTTTACCAAAATTGAAAACTTTATTTTTCTCATTAAATCTTCTTACACAGTGAAGGTAAAATGAACCCAACCTTGCTACAGATCTACAGAATATTGTCTGGGTTTTTTTATTAAAATGAATAAACGTGTTTTCAGAAACCTGCCTTTTTTCTGTGTCTTTCTATTTACTCAGTTTCCTACAATATTTACTGCCTCACCATAGAATCTAATAGGACACAGTCAGGTGTTGCTATATAGTTCACCTGTTTGAACAGGCGACTGGTATAAAGGTTAGTATCCCCTCCCTGCTTTGTTCTGAGGCCAAGAGTTTTATTGATTTAATAAAAATCAATAATTTTTAAAAAAAAATTCTAGTTTCATTCAAATGAAGAAAAATATGACATTTATATTCAGGTTCAAAATTACATGATAACAATAATATAAAAAAACAGATTATAACTGTTCAGTATTCGTACTCGTCCACGGTATTATAAAACTATAAGGTGCATTTATTTCACCACCTCTTGAACTTTACTTGAGTATTTCATTTATGTTTTTTGTACCTTTGCTCCGCTATTTAGAAGGAATTCCTGCCTCTTGAAATTACAAAAAATAAATAAAGATTTTCAAAATCAAATCGTTCATATATATATAATGAACATTCCAAATCATAAATGAAGTTTCTGCTCATAGACCTTCTGTTTTTATAAAGAATTATTTACTGGAATAACTTTAATGGAAATGTTTTTGAACATTTTGCTTTACTAGTTATATTTAAATTAAAGATATAAAAAAGAATGTATAAAATAGGCTTATATCGTGTGTCACATGGGCCTGATTCTATATAGTGGAGGGATTCTTCTTCTATTAATAACTCCATTATGCTGCCTTTTCATTTATATATAGTAAGGGTTAAGCATATTTTCTCATTTTAATTAGAAAAGTGTGTCTTTTACTGCAGTCTCTCCGCCTAAGAACAGGCTTTTATTTTGGAATCCTGGTTTTCAGGTCGCTTTCAAACCCGGAAGTAGCCTACAAGGTCAGAGTGCAAGTGTTGCTCTTGCACAGCGTCAAAGCTCCAAAACTAAGAGCTTTGTGGTTTAAAAGGACAAAACTGCATGTGAAGCTGTCTGCAAGAAAAGGGGTGTTAAAATTTGGTGAGTGTCGCTAATGTTTTCACACGAAGCGGAGCAAATGCTAAACGTTAGCTAGCAAGTCAGAGCTAGATAACAGTGAAGTGGACATGAGAGTGCTCCTACTGTAGCCCTGCGACATTAATGTGTACACAGTAATATCCACATAACCGTGTAATGCAGATAAAATACATTTTTAAAAAATACAAATGCTAATAAACATTTACAAATAATAGTCGCGTTGATCTGAACATAAATCGAACTGGATGTTAGCAAGTGAAATCTGTTTCACTTCAGTGTTCATAGTTCAGACATTTTTTTATTTCTGTGCAGTCATGTGGATTAATAAGTACACCCTGACTGCTTTCATTGTAATTAAGAGGGTATGTAGCAGTAAGGTGCTGCTAATCAAATGCACGATCATCAGCACCTCTGTAAAAGCAGAAGTTTAGGCACTTTTGCTGGTCTGCAACATTCAGATGTGTCAACACACTACCACAAACTTCCCAGCAAATTCACCAAAAGGTCGAACTGTGCAATGTTGATACTCTACAGGCTTCACTTAAATGTTAAAGCTCATGACAGTACAGTTAGAGAAACACTAAACAAGTCTGGCTCGTTTGGAAGGAGTGTTTTGCAGACACAGGATGTGGTCACCTTACAGTCACCAGGTTGTCTGCACCAGTTCATATTTGATTCAACTGTTCTTTGTGACAGCCAAAGCCTGACCCAAATTCAGTCATGCAACAGGACAGTGATGTCTAGCACAGCAGCAAATGGGTGGAAAAGAATAGAATCAAGGTGTTACAATGGCCAGGTGAAAGACCTCAGCATGATTAAAATGCAGCAGGCTCTTAAGAAAGCTGTGCATTAATAAATACCTGCAAACCTCAAGGAACCGAAGCAATGTTATAAAGAAGAGTAGGACAAAATTCCCCCTTAGTGATGTTAGAGGCTGATAAACTCATACAGGAAATGATTGCTGCTAAAGGTGGTGCTACAAGCTGCTGAATCATGGGCTGTAATTAGTTTTTCACAGAATTGCAGAGATTCCTGTGATAATGTTCCTTTCACATAATTTTAGCGATACAGATAATAGTTTTCACTGTATTGATTATTAGTGTATTTACATAAAATAAGTGACTTGTAATCTGTTTACATTTGTTTTTGTTATTGTTAATTTATTTTTTTTTATGCTGCAGTGGTCTAATTCAAGATGATTTTCTCCTGTGAGAGGAAATAAAGCTGTCAGATCTTCAAATATTACTGCACTTAGATGTTTTGATGGTTACACAGAAAATACACTTTACTATGTATTAGTTTTGTAATCACACAGTATCATTTTAGATCATTTTTGTTGTATAATTTTGTTTTTTAAATGCCTAGTATGGGTTTTTTATTTAGTTTTAATCAACCATGTTCTGGTGTTGCACAGACTGTGTGGGAGTGGGGTGTCTCACCTCTTTCTTTAACGCATACTAAGCAGCAGCGCAGACGAAGGGAATGACTGATTAAAAATGCATTTTCTAAGTTTGCAGTCTGCAGGTGTGAGCAAATAAAAACGCAAGGAAACAGCGAAAGGAGTGAAACCTGCGTCATCAGCAGACTGAACATTTCTCACTGTGGTCCTTTCTTAAATTTCCTCAGGAGCTTGTATCCATCTGGATGTTGAGCGTTCGAGCTCTGTTTGGGATCGGCTTCCTGGTGACCTCACGAGCCGCGACAGCCCTCGCTCAGGCAGGGACATGCCCGTTGCCCGCTGCAGCTAACAGCCACAGAAAGGACTGTTTCAGCAGCAGACCAGCGTCCACCATGGCCCAGGCCATCAAATATCTCGGGTGAAGGTTTTAACCTTTTCACACATAAGAGTAAAACCAGACTTCATGAGTCTAGACTGACCTGTAAATACTTCACAGGCAGGAGGAGGCCCAGCACATCGACGAGGAGCTCTTCAGTGAGTACGGCTTCAGTGTGGATCAGCTGATGGAGCTGGCTGGACTCAGCTGTGCCACAGCCGTCACACGGGTGAGCGTCACCGTGGGCTCTTATTTTTGAAATGCAAATCTAACGGGAGGAATGTTAGTCACTGGACTGGCAACAAACTCTTTTATAATGTAAAATAATTGTTTCAGGAACTAATGTGAGACCACTACCTATTCCAGCTGCTCAAAAATGAGTTTGGTGTCTTTAGGGTTTGAAAAAAGAAACGAGGATCGAAAGTGGGGTGTAGAAATATTTTCGCTTTTTTCTTCTATTCTATGGTTGAGTCACTTAATCCAGTTACAAAAATAAAAGTTTAAACATTGATTTAAATAGACAGCTACCAACCACTTATGCAAAAATCGTGTGATGAATTTCCCCAAAAACTCTGATCTAATCTTACTCGTCAGCCTTTATTTTTCTGTAATCAGATTAAAGTAACATTACACTTGATGACGTTATAGTAATGTTGAAACATTCGTCTTTTTGCACAATCAAAGTCTGAAATGTTTTCACTGCACTTTTAAGTTTGCTGTTGTGGAATTGAGATGCACTTGATACAGCTGCATTTTGCTCGAAGGTGCAGGAAGAAGCTTTACTTGGTTTGCGTAACTAACACAGAACGGGCCCTTAACCTCCTAAGACCCAAACTCTTCCATGACATGTATTTTTAATTTCTCTTTGATATTTGGGCTGATTGGGACCCGATGAATGTAAAAACAAAGAATTGCAGTATTTTTTTTTTTACCTGATTTTTGTTTCTGAGAAAAATTAGAGCCACATATGAGGATATTCGTCTAAACTTTAGATAGAACAGTGGCAGTATAATGTCCTCGTAAGTGGATATCAGGCCCTTGTAGAGCAAAATTTAGTATTTTGGTCTAAACAACCCAAAATGTGATGTCCACATATGTGGACGCCAGGTCCTGAGAGGTTAAATATATCAAAGTATATTTTGCTTTCTTCTTTACCTTCAGGCATATCCACTTACTTCTCTGGTGAAGGCCAGACCTTCTCTGCTAGTGATTTGTGGACCAGGTAACAACGGGGGCGATGGCCTGGTCTGTGCCCGGCATCTGAAACTCTTTGTGAGTGTCTCCCAATTTCACAGAAGAGGAAAAAAAACATTTATTTTCACATCCTCGTTCAGCCTTAAAATCCTAAATTCCTTTTTCCTTCATTAGTACTTTGTGTGTCTGATTTCAGGGTTATGAGCCAACCATCCTGTACCCAAAGAGGCCAAACAAGCCGCTGTTCCAAGGCCTAACCACACAGTGCCAGAAAATGGAGATCCCATTCCTGACTGAGATGCCTGAGGTTTGGTGTTAATAAAATATGTAGCTGCAGCTTTATCCACACAGACACACTGCTTATTGTTTTCTGACTGTGCATTTTGTATGAAGCTGTACAAATGCTCTGTTACACATGAGCAGAGCTAATGTAATTAGGCTAAAGTTTAAATTAGTTGTCTAAATGATACTGAGGGGATAATAGCTCTGTTTTTATTACAGCAAACTAGATAGTGAATAATTTCATTGGTAGCTAAGAGGAGCTTTACTTGATGGATTTACTCACTGAAATAAATGTGCTTTCAAGCTATTGATTAATTCCTTTGAAACTAACTTATCTGGGTAAAACTGTCTCCTCAGGCCAAAGCGATTGATGAAGCATACAACCTGGTGATAGACGCCATCTTTGGCTTCAGCTTCAAGGGAGCTGTGCGAGAGCCCTTTGGCTCCATCTTGGACACACTGAAAAAGTCCACAGTGCCCATAGCTAGCATCGACATCCCCTCAGGTCAGTCCTCACCAGTCCTTGGGTGACATTACTTTGTGAAGTAACTGGTTACAATACAAAATTACTGCCATTAAAAAGTAATCAATAAGGCATGCACCAGTATAGTGGGGCAGGGGTTAGCACATCACCATGAAGATGTGAATGTGAAGTGCTGTTTTTCTTTGTTAGCCATGCTGACAGACAGACTGCTAACCCTTCAACGATATAACCCGCCTCCCAGCTCATGGCAGCTGGGGAAAGCTCCATGTCGCCACAACCTTGAATTGAAATGGCTCTTATAAAAATGGATCTATTAACTTTTGTTAGCATCGCCTCTTAAACTAAACCCAATTTATAGCCAGCTTTTAGCTGAAAAACGTGTGGTTTTGCAGTCCTCCTCGCTGCAGTACGGCATGCCAGCAGTGTTGTGGAGTTCTGCTTATTGTCAGTGAGGATTTATTAAACTGCAGTGCATCTGTCAACAGTCTGGAATGATTGTAATCAATAACTGCATGAAGCCTGGTGCATGTCCGCGCTCCCAAACAGAGGATATTGATTTGGATCTAACTGTCACTAACAGACATACTGCAGATTATCTCAGGAAACAGAAATTTCAGCTGGTTAGTGACAGCCTTTTTTTGTTTGTTTTCATGTTAAAGGTTGGGATGTGGAGCAGGGTAGCACAGATGGACTCCAGCCTGACATGCTCATCTCTCTCACTGCACCAAAGAAATCCGCCTCCCTGTTTAAAGGACGATATCACTTCTTGGGAGGCAGATTTGTGCCACCTGGCTTGGAGAAGAAATATCAACTCAACCTGCCCCAGTACCCCGGCACAGACTGTGTTTTGCAACTCTAAGAGATGTGGGCCATCACTGAAGGGAAATAAGCTGTCACTGGCGTTATAAAGCAATCAGCTTAGCTCAGCACAAAGGCTGTAAACTGGGTGAAACAGCCAGCAGCGTGACATCCGTTCACTCATTAACACGTCTTGTTTGTTGATTTTAAGAGAGCTTATGTGACATAATCGTATGCTGTCATCACACCTGCAGCACAATGGCAGCGTCAGCTAAAGTAAATATGAAAATAAAAAAATTATTTCTCTGACAAACTTTTTAAAGTTCATATATTCTGCTTTTCCCAATGTTTTTTTAACATATACATACACGTATATACGTGATGGGAGAAGGGAGCGGGAGATCGACACACGGATTGGTGCAGCGGCTGCAGTGATGCGGACGCTGTACCGGTCTGTTGTGGTGAAGAGAGAGCTGAGTGTAAAAGCGAAGCTTTCAATTTACCCGTCGATCTACGCCCCTACCCTCACCTATGGTCACGAGCTGTGGGTAGTGACCGAAAGAATGAGATCACGAATACAAGCGGTGGAAATGAGCTTCCTCCGAAGGATGGCTAGCCTCTCCCTTAGAGATAGGGTGAGAAGTTCAGCCATCCGGGAGGGGCTCAGAGTAGAGCTGCTGCTGCTCCACATCGAAAGGAGCCAGCTGAGGTGGTTCGGGCATCTGACAAGGATGCTCACTGGGCGCCTTCTGGGTGAGGTGTTCCGGGTATGTCCCACCAGGAGGAGGCCCCGGGGCAGACCCAGGACACGCTGGAGAGATTATATCTTGGCTGGCCTGGAACGCCTTGGTGTTCCCCCGGATAAGCTAGAGGAGGTGGCTGGGGAGAGGGAGGTCTGGGCTTCTCTGCTTGGGCTGCTGCCAGCGACCCGGCCCCGGATAACAGAAGAAAATGGATGGATGGATGGATATACGTATACTCACCAGTCATTTCATTAGGTACAGCATGCTAATAATGGGTTAGGCCCTCTTTACCTTCAGAACTCCTTCAATTCTCTGTGGCATAGACTCAAAAAGGTGCTGCAAACATCCCTCAGAGATTTTGGTGCATTGACATGAAACAATCTGCCATACTGCTCTTAGATCTGGTGACTGTGGAGGTAATTTGAGTGGACTGAATTCAGTATCATATCTAAGAAACAAGCTGGAGATTATTTAAACTGTGTGACGTGGAGTATCATCCCCCTGGAAGCAGACATCAGAAGATGGACACACTGTGGTCATAAAGGGATAGGCGTGGTCAGCAGCAATTAAGCAATGCTCAGTTGGTATTAAGGAGGCCAAAGTGTACCGAGAAAATATCCCCTGCACCATTACACCATCACCAGCAGCTTAACCACTCACGAGGCAGGATGGGTCCATACTTTCATGTTTATGCCAAATTCTGACGCTGTCATCCAAATGTTGCAGCAGAAACTGAGACGCATCAGATCGGACCATGTTTTTCCAATTTTCTGCTGTCCAATTTTGGTGAACCTGTATGAATTGTAGCCTCCGTTTCCTGTTCTTAGGTGAGTGTCATATAGTGTGGTCTGCTGCTACTGGAATCAACAGGGCGTTTTCAGCCAGAGAACTGATGCTCACTGGGTATTTTCTCTTATTTGGACAATTTTCAGATTACAAATCCAAGAGATGTTTGTGTGGGGAAAAATTCCAGTATATCAGCAGTTTATGAACTTCTTAGACCGCTCCCCCTGGCACCAGCAACTTTCAAAATAAATTTAAAAAAAAAAGTTGTTTTGAACATTAGAAATGTAGCTGGAGCTGAGCAGACCTGACTTGAAGTCTTCATCATAATCATCAATCATAATATTCAAACAAGAATTTTCAACCACATTTTCTCCATTTTTATTAATACATCTTTATTATTGACTGAATCTATAACTAGCAGTTAATTTAGAAATACAGTCTATTGCAGCCCATCACATTCTATTTTAGAAATCACTTACACATATGGTGTTTTTTATACATTATGTGGTGATGATTTAGTAAAAAGCTTTCTTGGACAATTAGCCTCATGGACTCTCCACAACACCACTCATATTAAATGCATGACTACATATACTTAAAGAGAAATACTGAACGTACAGTATATGCTTCAGACAATGTGGCTCATTAATGCATAATGGTTTCTCATATAAGTGCAGAACATGCTTTTTGTGCGCAGGGTACTATATACAGTGCTGGTACCATGCTCTCCTAGTGTGTTGTCCTTTGTTCGGTTTGTTAAGAAGAAGGTAAAATAGAGGTTTGAGATGAAGAGTTTTTCCCTCAGGTTGTCGTCATGCAGGTCGTTAAGTGGAAGGATGTTTTCAGTCCATGAAGAAAGCCTGAGGACAAAGACGGCTCACGTAAATGGAAGTGCTGGCGCAGATTCAAAGCGACTGAGCTTGTAGAAAATCCAGTTTATCTCTAACTAATCCAACCTCTACAGCCACATTTAAATAATTAAAATGATCTCACAGATGTTTTCCATTAGTTTCAGCCATGCACACCTAATCAGTGACAACATATCTGTGTTAGATGGTGCCATAAATAATGCTTTTACACTTTATTAGAGAAAACAAATCAGTTTTATATTTAGTAATGAGGTTTGGAGTACAAGGTGGTGTAGCCTTTTGGACTCCAATAATACTTAATTCCTAATATTTCACAAAGGTTTATTATCGTGTCCTTAGGGGTAGATCATCAACTCCCTAACATCCTCCTCTGTCACAACAACCCTCTGCATGTCCTCCTTCACTACATCCATGAATCTTCTCTGCAGTCTTCCTCTTTTCTTCCTGACTTGCATCTTCAACATCCTTTGTCAGATATATCCACCTTCCCTCCTCTGCATATTTCAGCCTTTCCTTTCTAACTTTGGCTCCAAACTGCCCTACCTGAGCTGTCCCTCTGATGCAGTGGTCTCTATTATAGTCACTACCAATGAAAATGTTAGCATCTTCTTTTTGTTAGTACCACCATCTCCAAAACATGCATCATAGCAGGTCTCACTACCATCTTGTACATTTTCTCTTTCACTCTTGCTTCTATCCTTCTGCCAGAACACTCGCCTCCACCCACTCCATCCTGCCTACACTCGCTTCTTCATCTCTCTTGTACATTGTCTTTTGCTTTGGATGGTTGAGCCCAGGTATTTAAACTCATCTACTTTCACTACCTTTGCTCCTTGCATGTTCACCTCTCCATCTGTGTCCCCCTCATTCACACACATGTATTGCGTCTTGCTTCTACTGCGTTTCATTCTTCTTCTCTCAATTGCATACCCCCACCTCTCCATGCTCTCTTCCACCTGCTCCCTATTCTCACTACCAATCACAGCATCATCTGCAAACATCAGAGTTCCTCCTGCCTGACCTCATCTGTCAATCTGTCCAGCACTACTGCAAACAAGAACAGGCTCAGAACCGATCCCTGATGTAATCCCACCCTTACCTTGAACCAACTGTCACTCCAGCTGCACACCTCACCCCACTAAAATATATTTTCTCTAGATCCACTATAAATGATTGAAGTGCAGACTTTTAGCTTTAAATTAAGGAATGTTATAAAAATAGTGGATTAACTGCTTAGGAATTACAGTGACTTTTTCACACAGTCCCTCATGTGTGGGTGTTAGTCTGACGTCTAAAACACACATTTTCACCTAACTCAAGGTACAGTATTTGTATCACACAATTAGCAAAGGTGGTCCCACTTTAACACTTTAGCTGTGAAAAAATATAGTTGAGCAGAAATTCAAGGGATCCACCTTTCTAACTTTTCATTAATTTCCCTCAAAAATATACTTTAGTGCAAGAACTCAGTAAATCTACAAAGTTTATTTTGCACTTTCTAGTAAATGTTAAGTTAGCAGCCTAATAGCCTAGCTTAGCTTCATGGACATCCATAGAACAACTAGCTTGGCTATATCCATACAAAAGTGCAAAAATTACCCTTAATGACCTTTACATAATGTTTTCAACAAAAGTACAGTCTAGAAACAACAAAACTTTCACCATAATAATAAAATCAGAAAATTGCTAGACTAGATAATAAGTAAAGAGCAATTTTTTCTTTTATATTTTATGCTTGACGTCGTTATCGTTGCTACAGGGACACAGTTTACTTACATCAAACATGATGTTTGAAACAAAGCCGTGATTAGGAGTGGTCAGCTGACAGGGTCTAACGATATTTATGTAGTGTTTCTAATCATTCTAAAATACATTGTAACAGTAGGTATCTTTTATGGAAAGATGACATCCATTTTCATTAAATGATCACAACGTACCTGTGCTATTCTCCGACTTGTACCCCTGCACAGTTATCTTTACTTTCCGAGGCTATCGCTAAATATTCAGCATTTCTAGAAAGGAAAAAAAGAAAATCAGTTCCAGCAAACATCTGCAATGTTTTCTTTCATCACAATGACATGGGTTAAAAAATGCAAAAATAAAAAGATACAGGTTTGATTTTCTTTTCGACTTACAGGAGGAAGGTTTTGGTTTTGACTAGGGAGGAGGATGGCAGGATGAAAACACGACAAGGCGACAAGAGGGAACGGGACAAAGACACACACGTGAACGCACACAAACACGATGGAGACAGCGACAGTCTTATAGTAAAGGGAACAATGATATAGCAGGCAAAGGCAAAAGTTAAAATTATAGGTGTTATTATAGGAGGACAATAAAGAATGGCATGACTCATGGGGAAATACACACTTTTCACAACTTCCCACTCACACCAAATTTGTTTTTGAGCAAAGTGCCATTCACGTCAAACACTGTAAGCCAAACTAACACCTAATAAACAAGTATCAATGAGAAGGAAACCGCAACTGCTTTCACATATCTCTTATCATTTTTGCATATAAATTTGTCTCTTTGGCAGTCTGCCAAACCATATCCCTCTTCTGTGATTCTTCTCCTTTTGCACACTGAGGAAAGTTAACTTCTTAACATGCAACAGGTCATGAGTTAGGATGTGCATTTAGGGTTGAGTTTGGGTTGGGTTAACATCCACCTTTTTATGATGTAATTTTCACCTGTTTGGATTCAGGAGACAAATACCCTCTCAACTCCAAAGAATGCTCTCATTTATTTTATAAAGCTTATAGTTGGGACTGGATCAGGTGACTCTGAATGATCCCTTAGGTATGCTGCTTCAGGCTGCTGGGACACTTCCCATGAGGCACCGAGCAGTTCTTCCCACTCTCCTGGATGTGCTTATATGCAACTACTGCAACCTTTGTCTACTTCCTTCCATACTTTGTGTCTGCTCGTGGTCTCTCTCTGCTTTCCTTTCCTTTCTTCCTTTTACCCTCATCTCTCAACCATTCAGGCCAGGTTGCTGCCCTCCCACAGCTTGGTTCTGCCAGAAGGTTCTTCTTGTTAAAAGGTAGTTCTTACTCATAGTGGATCCTCCGATTTTTTGTGGGTTCTCTCTATAACGATGTGCAGTCTTTACCTTGCAATAAGATAACATAATCTGTGGATTTTGTTGGGCTCTTTCAGTAAGAATTTCAGAGTTTATAGTTGAGGTTTGTAATTATAGCAAAAATGTAACGGATGTGCTGATTATTTCTAGGTTCTATTTCATCTCTAGATTCTCATTTAGTGTTTTAGTTCTTCCTACTTTTGAAATCATTTTTTCTTCAGTTAAATTTACCCTTCATTCTAATTTGTGTTGTACAGTTATTTCATTTTTAACTTAAATTTTTATATTTTATTTTATTTTATTTTTATTCCTTCCTAGTTAAATTTACCCTTTTTAATTTTCATATTTATTTCCTATCTTATTCATAGCCTTTTCCTTTTTTCTTTAGGTCACGAGCAGTTGTGTAAGCATTTCACTGCATATCGTACTGTGTATGACTGTATGTGACAAGTAAAATTTGAATTTGATTTGAATTTGATTTCAACGTTTAGAATACCCCTATACTTGATTTGGTTTGGTTTGGTCTGGTCTCTCTGATGTCTTCTTGAATTTTGTTGTCAATTGTTTCTCTTTTCCGTGGTTTCCCCATTTGGGTACTTCCTGTTTTATTTTGTTGCTTTTCGGTCTCTTGTACATTATCGTTAATATTATTTTCTTTGTTATTGTCTCAATTAGTTTCAGCTGTGCCCTGTTAATCTGGTGTTTCCACTTTTCCTGATTGCTTCCTGTGCCATTTAATGCCTCAGTTTCTATCAGTTTTTGTTCAGTTACACTCTAACCCTGCTGCCCTCTTTAGCTTTATGTCATGTTTCTGTTTCTTTAATTTTCCACGTTGTCTCAATAACGTTTTGGGGTTTTTTCTGTTTAATTAGTCCATCTCTAAAAGTTGCATTTGGTTCAGCCTGAAATCTGTGACATTTAAAGCACCTTGAGGTGACTGTTAGTGTGAAATACAATTATTTAAATTAAATTTTTGCCTAATTGGAACACCTAAAATGTTTTACCCAACCTGCAGACACAAAAGTCTGGAATCCCTAGTTTACACTCACACAGTGTTTACTTCCTTCAGCTGGAGACCTAAAATTTGCTTTTATTTGCACCTCTGAGTGAGTTTATGATGCTGGTGTGACCGAGCCTTAACCCAAATTTGTCTTTCATCAATATCTACAAATATGCATGCCAATAAGTGCCAGAAAATAAGGAGTCTCAGATATGTTTGTTTCCTTTTCAACTGTAAAATGACTTAATTACACATCTTGGTCCACAATAGCAACGCGTAACTCATTTCATTTTGAGCTACAAACTAATATTGGCCAACATATCTGCATCCAGATCATAACTGCACTCGGAAACACACATACTTTTATAAGCCTTTAATATATAAGCACATCTTGTATATCTTTTCAAGCTGAATCAACTGTATATACAAGATTCTGACATGCATTAAGTCAGCATGCATTTAGGTGTAAGAGAAAAATACATACGCCGCTTCTCGTAATGCTTCTTCTCCAGCTGCTGCTATCTTTCTGTAACAGTATATCATCTCTATGAGGAGCCAGAGCTGCAGGCCGATGATGGACACGTACATCATGACCTCTGACACGATGGAAGCTGTACCTCTGGTGGCTGCATACAGGAAACCAGGAAAGACGAGACAAACAGACAAACAAAACAAAGGTGACCTGACGGGGTCGAGAAAAAGCTGAAACCACCTAAAACCTAAAGAGGAAACATCTGTTCTATCTAAAATCTTTTGTTTTAAACTACGGAAGACCACAAGAGCCACACGCATCGAAAAAAAATAATTCTGTGCTTGAATAGTCTTAGTTTTTTCTTGCAGAAGAATCACTTTTGTGACATTGTGCAGTCTGCCTGTGAGACACTACTGAATTTAATCAAAATATATAACATATAATAAAAAAAAAGTTTTCCATATGACTTTAACAGTCTCTCATGTTGTTGCAGAGGAATTTTGGACCACTTCACAACATTGCTTCGGTTCATTACAATTTGCAGGCATTCGTTTATGCAAAGCTCTCTTAAGAGCCTAAATATTTGCAAAATATCTATTAATTAATCATAATTCGTTCCAAAGTTACAGTTAAGAGACAGTTTTCAAAACATATTTAAAGCCTAGTCTTAGATTCAAAGGGAAATTAAATTAAGATCGCCACAAAGTCTAAGACTAGACTTGATGCCTATCTGGAGACTGAACCAAAGAGCGCACTGTTATATATGCTTACTGTTATGCTGCCTGATAGTAATGCATTTATCAGGAAACATTAAATAATTCAGCTAAGCTGCTGAACTGGCAGAGTGTCAGTATCCACGATTAGACATGCTTCTTCCATCTATTGAAAACTGTAGAGAGTAAATATCAGCCACTGATGAAATAGAAGTGAAACAAAGGGAATGTTGCTTCCATTTTAATCCTAACAGAGACTAGGAGGCTTCTTTATTGACAGTGCCAGAATCTTCAACCTCTGAAAATGGAGGCCGGCTGCATTCTCATAATATTAAAGCTCCGTTGTTGTTCAGGGACCTCCAGGTTAATAGGAATGCACACTGCACTCACAGTGAGATTTAAAAGAGTGACGGTCTGTATTGTGCGAGTGTGAATCAGTTTGTGAAATGCTTCTGCAATGACAGAATCTGCTTAAGTCTAATTAAGGCCTGAAAATGCTCAGCCACCTCCACCGTCGATCGCCACATTTACACGTAAGAAAGATAAATGCATTCAAAGAAAATTTCAAAAAATCTAAATCTGACTGCTCAAACCACACTTTTCAACCTTATTTCAATATGCATAATATATTTTAACATTTAGCAATAAATTAGCTTTTTCTTGTTAACTGTCCTCAGATGTCTTTAAGTCTACTTGCTCAAATACTAATGACCTGTATAAAGTCGTACCTTTCCCCACCACACTGAGGTGCACCACTTTGCTGACAACGTCGTTGTACTCGTAGTTTTCGTAGGAGAGGATGCGGTTGAAAAAGCACCGGTAAGTGCCCGAGTCATTGAAGGTGACATTTAACAGGTATATGGATGCATCTTGAATGTCTCTGCTCCTTTTGCTTCCGTTCCAGTCGACGCGATCCAAAAACTGGTCACTCTCAATGGTGGGGCCATCCTCGTTGTAGGTGTACATCTGGACGACACAGAGATCATTTAAGGTTGTGTTCATTACCAGTTATATATTCTTATGCAACACCTTTGCATGAGTGATGGTTAAAATTAATTTTTCATTATTTATGTTATTCTGGGCCTTGGTGTAGCCGCTCAGTTTGTTTCCTCCCTTAAAGAGAACTTATTTCTGATTGGCTGTCCCCCATAAACAGAAGATTGGAACAGTTGTGGGTGGAGCTTCTGTTCTCACAGCTAATACCAGGTGTCTGAGATGACTCTATTAGGATATACGCACTCTATGACATCACACAGAGCCAAGGGTAGAAGAAACTGTCAGAAACAGAGCATTTGGCTCACAGGTGTTACTTTTAAAAACACTGAAACTTTGGCGGTGTCTAATATGAACATCCACCAATGAGCTATTATGTTATTTAGGCTACGATGTTGTAGGTTGTGTATTATTATTATTATTTTGGAAATGTGTTTCATATCTCTTGAAAATCAAGGATTTAGTGTAAAAACTGTCAGTAACTCGTAAACATTTATTGCTAAATGTTTGTTAAACCCTTGAATTAAAGCAGAAAGTCTACACTTCAGCTGTACCCTGATTGTTTGATTTCAAATTGGAAGCAACAATGAAAAAAATATGTCCAGGTTCATGAGTAAAAAACACTCCATTATTTAGATGTATTTTCAGTTAATTGGTTAAGTAAACACACTTGACAGCTCCAAATGGATATCACCTCGTTACCATATTGTAGATGGATGTGTTGCCTCCAATTTAAATTTGTCTACACCCTCAGTCACTCCATATGAAACATACTTTCCCCTGAAACTGTTCAGGCATATTTTTAAAAATTTTGAAACGACTGTTTAACACTACTATACTGAAATCCATCCACAGCTACATTAACACAGCATGCACTGCGGCATCAAACAGAGAATTCAGCACAAGGTCAGCAGAGCTCTCTCTGACACTTTGATGACCTCAGTGGGGTAAAATGTTCCAATTGATTCATCTGAAGCTCATGATGGTGTCATCACTGGGTGCTATTATGTGACTGAGGACCGTACTGTAGGTGTCTATGTGTGAGTAAGTGAGAGCGACAGGAAGGAGGAGAGCTTTGGTGTGCACTATATATAAGAGCATATATAAATAGCTCAAGTCCTGAGAGAAGTAGCCCACAAGTTTGATTTTATGGATGCTTGCGTGACTAAGACTTCCTGCTCCAAACCTCCCATATAGTCAGCAGTGCTGCTTGTTGTGTACAAAGCAGAATTTAAGGTCCAGCAGAGGTGGCGGCTTCGCTGTCCTCTGACAATCTGGGGATGGCCTGTTTGCCTGCAGAGAGCTCTGTCTGTGGGCCACTCTTGCTTGTACTGTTGTTGGTCTGTCACCGCAGAGAAAGTTACAAAACTCAAAGAGCTGAAGTGAAACAATGAAACGTGTCCATTGCAGAACTTTCTGTTGTTTTTCATGCTGTTCTCCTGGTGAACCCTGCTCTCGCTCCCTTCTCTGTCCCACTGTTTTGCCATAAAGTGATTTTCAAGATTTACCAAAATTGCCTGTATTTAAACAGTTGTAAATGACTTGTTTACCTAAAATCTATCAAATGTATCATCGAGTCATTTTTGGCCTGACAAAACATTTTTATCACAAGGTTGACGCTCAAACCAGTTTTTGGCAAAATTACTTTTCTGTATCTTTCATTTATCCAGGTAGAAAAAGTGTCATTGACATAAATGTATTTTTCAAGAGATTTTTGCAGAAATTGCAACAAGCATAAATAGCACCATAGTTCTGTAAAGATATTATTAAATTGGCCAAAAAGGATTGGGTTGATTATAATTTAGGTATTATTTTATATATAACCTCTGTTAATTTACCAACACGAGGAGATATTACACATACATACATCAGAAACATCAGAAATCTGTTTGGTGCAACACCGGCCCACTTGTTGACGTGTATGTCATCCAGTTCAGCGATGCACAGTGAGGATCTTGGAAGACTAAAATTTGTTTTAATCTCCATCATCAAAACTGCAATTAGGAAATGAGAGCTCTTTTCCTGAAGGATATTGCTTCTCCTTCAAATGTACTGGGATCGTTTTGTGTGATAGTAACTGGAAGAAGCTTTGGCTTTTGCAGTTATTTTCTTCTACTTTAACAAGGTGAAAGAAGCATTCTTTAAAGTGCTCCACTGGTTTTATCCTACTGAAAGTGTCCTTAAAAAGACTCAAACCTGACATTATGTAATCTTACATGAGTTTGTCTTTCAGTTATTTTGGCTTTACCTCTACTCCTGACTACAGAAACAGCATGTTTACGTTTATGTAAGTGATTCCCGATTGGTTTGGAAAGATATTTTATTTGGACTCCATCAAGATAATAACGCAAACTCTTGTAAATTTCTGATTAATCAGATTTTTTTTTAAATTCTGTGCCAAATTTCATATTCACAAATGTACGTTTCTAAACTGAAAACGAATGCAGTTCCACAATCATATTCCTACTATCGTCCCCCTTGAAAATATATTGATCAGTGTTTATTTTATATAAATTTTAAGTGACTAATAAAGCAAGTTACTTCTATATTTTGTTCCTTCTTCTAATAAATGTTTATTTTAAAAAAAAAAAAAAAAAGGATGGGGGAAACCCAGACCTGCAGGGCCATAAATCCCACTTCATGGAAACACTCACCAGGAAAAAGTCAGCCTCCCCTTTTGGCCTGAAGTACCATTCGACGCTGGCTTCACCTCTCACCTCACTCCTTCTTTTGCAGGAGATGCAGCCCAGTTTAAAACCCTTTCCTGCTACAGCTTCAGTGTCCGAGTCCACCTCTGCACAGGCCCCGTGACACTGGTACACTGTTTACAAGAAAAGAAGAGAAGTCATCAGCCTGGGTAAACAAGGTGTCATAGCAAAACACTGCCAGGAATCACGCCCACTCACCAAACAGCGTGCAGAAGAAGGAAAACAGCAGAAAACGTAGTAGTGCCATGACTCCAGATGTTTTATCGAAGGAGGCGCCTCAAAAAGTACAACCTTAAGATGGTTCTTGAAGCTTTCACGGAGCCTAGTGACACTCAGGCACTGAGCACCTCCGAGTTTGCAATAGCAGGATGGATATTTGCAAATGTTTTCTTGTAGATTTCAGGAAGCTTATCTGTATTGTTTTTTTTAAGTGCAGGCTGATGTCATGTGTTGGTGGCAACTAGCAGCTAAACATGCATTGTAAAGTGCAAACCGTATACGCGTAAATGTAATGTCCCGTGGAACCACTCAGGTCTTTGGCTCAACAGTTTCCAGAATTCTGGTTGCAGAATTTATTGCCACAAATTATTGCTCCTTTTGAGACAGTTCACCCAAATTACACACCCACTGGCCTCCCGCATCCACGCGGTGACCTTTTCTGCTATCAATGATCAAATAGCTTATGAAACGATCCAGATATCTGTTAACTCACAGTGCTCCCCAGATCCGCACCCTGAGGTTATGATTCTTTTTTTTTTCCTGAGGTCCTTTTAATATGAGATGCAGAGAGCAATCAATACACCTGCCTGGGGCATGCTCCGCTCTAAATGTTGGAAAATTACAGAGAGTATAGACGCTTACGAGGTTAAAATGAATATGTGTTCAAGAGTGCAACATGCCAGCTACTGAATAAACGTCAACAATACATTTACATGCCAGTGCATTTATAATCAATTTGCATGCTCTACGGCAGGAAATAAATGGCTACCTTTTACAGGGTACACGCTACCAGTATTTAATAGAGACCAGTCTAATGGTCTAATGGTAATTATCCTTAATCGGATCAATGAAATCAGAGCCACTGTCCTGATCAGGCCTCCTCTCCTCGAGCAGAGTCGTCTCTCCTGGAAAAAATATAGAAAAATACTGTCCTGTCCAGCGATGGCAGCTATATAATTTTTTGTATAATTTCAGCTATCTAATGACCCCGTGCTCGGAGAAGAGATGTTTCGTTCGCGTTGGCATTGCAGGTCAAACTGCGTGAGCGCACACGCAGGCATATAAGCCAGACACGCAATTAAAAAAAAAACACACAACCCTCAAATAAATCCGTCCAGTGCTCAGTTAATGGTGTTTTCTCCTGCGCCACAGCGGCACCTCTGTTGAGAGGTTGATGCTGCAGATGCACTGCGGTAAAAACAGCCAAGCGTGTGTGAGACAGGGCAGATGCTGCATGTGACAGCTGTTTGAGCCTCTTCTGTAGGTTTTTTTAAACTGATGCTCATTTAACCCTGCCTCAAACCTGCTGCAGGGATCCCGGTGTGCGTTGGAAGCAAATTAAATGGAAAATGATAAATAAGAAAACGAGAACAGGGCGAGCTGGTCCTTTAATTTAACTCCTTGTTGATTCATACAGGGCATCAGAGAGCTTCCACTTTCTGGACTTCTTGTTTTAAAGGGGGCGCTAATGGGATGTGACTCAAAAAATCCAGTTAAAATTCAGGCTACAGTGAAGGAATTTTTCGTGTAATTATTTTAATGTATTTCCCAGTGTTTATTACACATTGATGTTTACCATTAAATATTTATGGAAACTTAAAAAAAAAATTATAATAATTTTGATGTGTGGCATAACTTTATTTAGGTGCAGGGGGTGGGTGGGGGTATTTCATTTTTATTTTATTTTTTTTTTGCATTTTTAACAGTGTAAACTTCATTGAGGAAAATTTGAAATGTTTATGATATTTTGGTTGGAGATACACGTTGGCGGTTTTATTTATTTTCACAGCACTATGAGCCGCTTTACAGCATCCGCCATTTTCCTTTCGGGCATGAATCCACCAGTAGCTGAGAATTTCTAGCAACTAACCTCCTGACAGCGTCCGGTTCAACCACCACAACCATCACACATGTAGTTTTCTGTTGCGGTTTAACTTTTCTTCCACTGTTTATTTAACGCTTGTAAAACCGTGTGTCTTAGCAAAATGCTAGCTTTTGGGCAGCATAAGCTTCTCTGTGGGGACTAACTAAAGGACCAGAACGTCGTTTTATTTCAGTACAGGCCCATTATCGATGAGATATGCGAAAATTAAATTACACATTTTTACACGTTTTGTCTAGAAGCGGTTGTTTTATCCGTGTTGCACTGTCAGCTAATTGAATATTTCCGGAGCGCCACCTGCTGGGCCTCCAGCTGAATTGCAGCCAGTTTCTCGGGGATTGGGCTCTGTCAATACATGTAACAGTGGGTCTGTCAGTAACGTTTAATAATTGTCCATGCAGCTATTGTTTATTCAGCGGCAGGTGAATCAACAGGTTAACGTGTGATGGCGTTTCGTGACAGTTCAAACCGACGTTTACACTAAACACCCACTCACGCCGTGTGAGGATGCTGCCTAGTCAACTGGCTATAAGCAGCAGCTGCGCCTGCGGGCAGGCTGCCGTTAGCCTCGTTTTATTAGCGTGATTTTTTTTGAGATGGCGGTTAGCATGTGGAGTTTACCAGTGACGTTTTGCTGCAAATAGTCAGCGAGGCTCCATGTAAAACAACAGAATCTCGGCTCATCGAAGGTAAAGTCATTAAACTAACGTTTACTGGGCTAACTGTTGACTGGCTAATGTAGCTAAAAGCTAGCTTAACGCAGGGAATATAAACAATGAACCAAAAACTAAGGAGCGAATGTCTTCAGCCCTTCATCATGTGAGTGCCGTCTTTAAAAGTAGATGGTGAAATAGTAGAGCATCGAAGTGAGCAGTAATCACCAGGTGGTAAATTATTTGGGATGAACACAGGTAGTTATTAATAAATCAGCCCTATTTATCCCATATTCGGGAAATGCTATCGTTACAGCACTTAAATTGAACATTAAAGATAACATCCGGATTATCTGGCAGATGGCTTTCTGGTAGGCGGATGTATTGAATTATAAAGTGTGATGGCATGTGGAAGGGAAGATTTTGTGTATCTCTCCTTGTGGCAGTGTATCTGAGAAGCGGCTCTGCTGTCTGTTTAGTAAGTGTTGCAGAGGGTGGTCAAGATTATCTATGATGGATAGCAGACTGTTCAGTGGCCTCGTCTCGATCACAGCTCTTTCATAAGTGTCGTGTGTGCAGCCAGTCACAGAGCCAGCCTGTCTGATCAGTTTATTCAGTATGTTGGAGTCACCAGCTCCCCAGCAGACTTCAGCAAAGTGCACTGTGCTGGATAAAATTGGGTGATCTGCAGCATTTTGCTGGATGCTTTGAAGGATCTCAGTTTCTTTAGGAAATAGAGTCTCCTATTACCCTTCTTGTATACAATCTGTGTTGGTTTTCCTGATTTGGATGCCTGGAGTAGCCCTATACTTCAACACTCTGTCCCAGGATAGGTCTTGGCTATGTAGCTGCCCTCTTCCTTCTGAAGTTAGTCACCGTAACTGTGGTCTTATTCACATTCAGAGGTAGACAATTCCTCCTAGACTACTTCACTGCTGGGCCCAGGGCTTAACAGCTAGTCAATAGTTGTTAAGCCCTGATAGTGTTGAGTTCTTCGGTACAGGAACCAAACAGCATGTTTTCCATAACACTGATATTAGCATAATTTTACCTGACATTTGAGGTAAAATGATGAGGTAAAATTGGTCTACATGAAATTACTCGTAAGCAATTAAAGATCAATCAGAGGATAATAGATTAAAGTACCAGCTGATCCTTTCAGCTGAATGTGAATGTTACCAGCCTTTTTTTGTGGAAAACAGACAGTGTTATTGCATATTTTAATGGCATAACAAAACATATATTGGTCTATAATGCATTATATGTATAAGTATGGATTAGAACAATAATAACTACATGTGTAGTAAAATATGAGAAAACAACTGACAACTTTTGTGCCTTTCCTCTAGGTTTCGCTGACCATGGATCCGACCTGCAGTGGGTCTGTGGCTCCGGCCGGTTTGACGGTCCAGGTGTGCTTCCCAGGCGCCAGAGCAGCTGTTTTGGACAATCTGAACCGGCAGCGGGAGGAAGGCAGGCTTTGCGATCTCTCCATCCAGGTGCAAGGTCAAGTGTTCAGGGCTCACCGCTGTGTCCTCGCTGCATCCTCACCTTACTTTCATGATCAGGTAGGGCAGAGCATATTCATGCAGGGTTGAAGTTGTTGGGGTTTACTGTCTGATGTTGCACTCCAGTAATATAGCACTATTAGAATACCTAAAATCATCTCTGCTTGTAGAGTGGGTGACAAGAGACGAAGGGAGAGACACCACTTCACAGCCTTTATGAGCATATCACCCACTTGTTTTCTACTCCACATTTTGAGCTTTAATATTTACATTTTGGCCACAGCTGGCAAACATGTTTAAAAGCTGTATTATTAACTGTTGGAGTGCAATCCACTGAAAAAGATACCTGCTAATTAATACGTAGTAACATAAGCTGATGGTTATGATAAAATACTTGAATTTCACTCACCAAAACTGAAGCAGAAAATCCTTGGGTGGTCTGTACCTCACAGTAGCTCAGATAATTTCATCAAACAGCACAAACATGGTGGAAATGTCCACATCATTGACTCCAGTTAGTGGAAACCTAGCTTTTGTATAAAAAGCAGGTGTCTTAAGCCTCCCTTATAGTTTCTTTAGCTGTTTTTCTATGTTTAAAATGGCACTGGGTTTGTAAAACACTGGCAGAAAACCTGTTTATGTGTATATTTCAGTCCAGATGTCAAAGTGTGTCTTTGTTTCTGTCTCTTCACAGGTGTTACTGAAAAATGTTACAACTGTCTCCCTGCCCTCAGTCATGGACCCAGTTGCCTTTGAGAGCGTCCTGAGTTCTGCGTACACTGGCCAGCTGAGCATCGTGCATGACGATATCGTCAACTATGTCACCGTGGCCAGTTTCCTGCAGATGTGGCACATCGTGGACAAATGCACCGAGATCCTAAAGAGGCCTCGGTCCTCAGCAGAGGGCGCCTCTGGGGAGGCTGCCGCCGCAGCTCACCCCAGCTCTGCATCTCGCCAGCAGTCCCCGAGCAGCACGGAGTGCCTGTATGCAGAAAGGGAGGGAAGGAGGAGGGAGAAGAAGCCAGATTCACTGCCTCCTTTGGCTACATGGAGACGCCCACAGCAGTTCTCAAGATGGGGACGCCCTCGACCTTCGTCAGCCCAGCACTTGGCTGATTCACAGCTGGACAGCCTTCCTGGCTATGTGGAGACTGATTACACCAGCTGCGAGGAGACATGGGTATCGTGCAATGCTAAGACGAGTCACTTTACTCACGACGGACCTGGACACAATGCCCGGCACCATGGGGGGTTTTCGGGTGCTGAGGCTTTAAAGCAGAAAGTCAGATTTCAACAACGGGGGGCACCACAGACCTCTGATCGACCACTCGATAAGAATAGAGAGAGTGGGGACGGTGATGAGACGCAGGATAAGAGGAGGAGTGAGAGAAGAGAGATTGAGGCGGATGAAGGAGTAGGAGAAGAGACGGGGAAGAAGGAAGGCTTTGCACAAATGGGACACTGTGGTAAGATAGACAAATATAAACAGCATTAAAGAATCCTTTTTAGACACTTTGTTATTAGGATTTTTACTTTTCTTGAACAGCAGTTTTTTTCCAGATATAAAGAAATTTACAACTTTTGTGGGGATGATTTGGACTGACATTCAACAGCAGTGCCCTGACATTTACTGTAAATGTTACTGAAAGTTAATATATTTATATATTGTAAAATAAATACAAGAATTAAAAAATATATATTTATTGGTTTCAATTTAGTAAAATTCAGATTTACGTCAGCAGTGGATTTGAATATAAATAATGTTGAATCTGACCAGATAGCTGGGTCATATATTCTTTCTCTTTGTGCATTTTCCCAGTGAATTTACTAAAATGTGCTTTTGTTCCTTCTTGTGTTCAGCAGACTTTCACTCAGTTTCGAATGAAAATGACGAAGCTGGACATGCTGCAGGGAAGCAGAGTGCAGACGTGACAAAGCAAAGAGATTTGGTAGGAAGCGATCCAGCCACAGACCTGCCCAGTCTTCATGGTTGCCAAACAGGTGACGCAGTTCCAGACCCTTCCTGCCCGTCCTCAGCCAGGCTTCAGTGGCAAACAGGTGCCTGGTCTCAGCAAGAGCAGAGGCCTCAGGAAGGAGAGGGCGGCAGCTGCAGTAAAGATGAGGATGATGAAGACGAGGAAGAGGATGTGGATTTTGAATGTTTCACAGAAGCGACCTATAGGAGAGGCACTTACGATGAGATTGAAGATGGCACAGGACAGGTTTCCCAGCGGCCTTTGGTCCCCGTGTCTCCTGACTTTACAGTGGCGGGCGCGGAGGTGAATTGGCAGGGTGGCTCTTTGGCCCCTACCTCCAGTCGCCATCTGTCCTCATCTTCTGCTGCATTTCCACCACCCCCTTCACCTCCAACCCCATCTTCATCATCCTCAGTGTCCCTCGCTGCTGCGCCCTACACGGGTAAAGTACACTTCTGCCACTGTGGGAAAGCCTACACCCTGAAGAGTATGCGAGACCGGCATGTGAAGATGCAGCACCTCAATTTACGGCCCTTTGGGTGTCCCGTTTGCACAAAGTCCTTCAAAATGAAGCACCATCTCACTAAGCACCTTAAAACCCACGGAGGGCTGCGGCCCTATGAATGCAGCCTCTGTGGGAAGAAAGTCATTTGGAGAGACAGCTTCCTGAGACATCAGGCCCGATGTGAGAGACTTGCTTCCAGCTCCTCGGCGAACAGCAACAGTGCAAGCGCAGCAGCAGATATGGATGATGGCTACAGTTATGGATTTGATGAAGGGGAAGCCTTTCTCCCCACTGGAGGACAGGTGAAAGTTGAGGAAGTGGATTTTCATAAGGAGATAGAGGATGGGATGGGTGGGCTTTTGGGTAGTGTTTCTGGGATAGTTGCTGAGCTAAGAACCCAGACGCAAAACTTGGACCCTGGCAGTCACGTTTTTAAAGAGGAGGCCAGCGAGAGCTTTACCTGAAATTAAACGTTTATGTGGAAAACAGTGATTTAAAGCACTTACTGTAAAGTTTGAAGAAGGATTTTGCTTAAATTGCCATGAAATGTCATCCGATCTTCACACAATCTGAATAAACGAAGAACACAAGCAGTTATACTTTTCATGCTTTTATTTATGAAACATTGAGCAATCACTCAGTGCTGGATGGAAAGAATAAGCGAACCTTTGTGCTAATGAGTTCTCAGAAAAGCTGCTTGGAGTCAGGTGTTCCAATTAAGGCAATGAGATTTGACTTGTGGGATGTAGAGGCACTTGTCCCTATAAACAAATGTGTACAAAGTCTGATTACTTACAAAGCTTTTTCTGAAATTTATATAAAGTGGAAATATAGGACTGGCACTACTCTTTTTCCAAAGGCCACAGAGACCACAATATATCTGCAAACAATATATTTACACTTACTAAAATAATTAAAAGATATACAGAAAACTTGTAGAATAACAAATAGTGTTAATGGAAGAATTCTGCTAAGTAAATAAGTTTGCAAAAGACCAGATGGATGTTCCAAAACAGTTCTGTAATAATTTTCTGAGCACAGTTGAGACAAAAGTCAGTCTTACCATCCACCAACTGGATGCTTTGCAGGCATTGAGAGAGTAATACGCTTATAATTGTTTTTTTTTTTTTTTTACCAGATTTCGCCCTGGAGCGGCAGTTCTAAATCTGATGCTTAGAAGAGTTTGGGAAGATGCAGTAAGACAGGAAATATTATTGGCCTCAATGCTGTTAATGTTTGTACAACTAAATAAATTCAATAGTTTACTTACCGTTTTAGAATAAACACTGTGCGATTACTCAATGTGTTCAATAAAGACATGAAAAGTACAACTGATATTTTCCGAGTTTGATCAGATATTTAGTAATCAGTTAAAGTGTTGGTGATCCCAAAGGATTCGTCAGCTTTCTGCTGTATGTACATACCACTTTAAAAGATGGAAATGTATAACACAACAAATCTTTGAGCCAATGCTTCAGTTTTGTCCTTTACATGTGCATTATTTACAGGCCATGGTTATTTTGAAAAACATGAAACAAAATATTCTAATTTCAAGTGATCCTTTTTTATTTTGCAGCTTCACATAGGCTCAGTTTTTGTTTAGTGATGCTTTAAACTCTACCAAGCAGTGTTGTGAATGTACTTCTCACATTTTGCACATAAATTATTTGCCATTAACCTTTAACATAAAATGAACACAAGGATAAAAATGCTTTTTTCCCGTGCCATGCTGATGTCACTTATGTGAAGAAAAAACAATATCATGGTAATAAAAGTAGTTTTGGTGATCTGTGATCATTTTAAAACATGTCACTGAGGCTCATTTTAATATTGTGTGTTATTTTAGAGCACTGAGGCCATTTTTAAATATTTTGTTAAATGACTTCTCAAGAAAGAAACTTAAAATCAATGGTGATGAGATTACAGCTTTATCTAGCAGTAGCTGACAAAGCCAGTCAGTGTATTGGGGCCTGAGAGGCTAACACTGGGCTCCCGAATAGCTTGTTAGATTTATATGAAGTTTAGCATCTTTTCCAGGTTGAAACAGGTGACTTTGGGTTTCTAGTAGATAAGTACGATCGTCTTCCCTGTAAAGTTACGTTGAAACCAAGCACAACATTGTTTTTCTTGTGACATTACCAATAAGTTTGATGTGTCACATGGCCCTCTTCCTATTGAAAAAACAAAAGTTGTATCCAAGATGGCCGACTTCTAAATGGCCACCATGGTCACCACCCATCTTGAGGAGTTTGCCCCCTCACATATACTAATGTGCCACAAACAGGACTTTAATATCACCAACCACTCCCATTTTATTACGGTGTATCCTTATAAATGGCCCACCCTGTATAACTGGGAAAGGCAGTTGACTAAAAAAGAAGTAATTCCGGTGACTGGAGTAGATTTTGTTAATTTCCTCTGTTGTATTTGGGAACCATTTATTTTTGCTATCAGTATGAGGTCCTTAGAGATGTTGATGTAAGTGAAGGAGGCTATGATTAGACTTAAAAAAACAAAATGAATATCAGAGAGGGATATTATTTTAGGAGTGACCAGTCGACAGTCTGGTACTTTTCTAAAACGAAAGAATGCAGTAAACACAAATCCACAACTAAAGTGGATTCTTGCGGTTTCTTTCATCGGTTAAGAAAAATCCCTTCCTAGGGGAATTTTGACCAACATAAACAAATTGTACATTTTTGAGGAGTTAATTAATAGCCTCTTATCTAAAAGTATTTGAAAAGTACTGTATATGCAGCATTTTCCCACTGGTCAATATTAAAAGATTTTTCAGCAACATTCCACACTGCTGTGTGTTTTTGGAGGACATAAAACACAGAAGTTTAAAGAAACATTGCAGATAATTTTAGAACCCTTAGGCTGATTTGAAACAATCTGGAATTCATGTTTTAAACAATGCTGAGATTGTTGTAGAACACTAGTGTGTAGATCAGGGGTAGGCAACTCCAGGCCTCGAGTGCCGGTGTCCTGCAGGTTTTAGATCTCACCCTGGGTCAACACACCTGAATCACATGATTAGTTCATTACCAGTCCTTTGGAGAACTTCAAGAAATGCTGAGGAGTCATTTAGCCCTTTAAATCAGCTGTGATGGATGATGGACACATCTAAAACCTCCAGGACACCGGCCCTCGAGGCCTGGAGTTGCCTACCCCTGGTGTCGATAGTGGTGGCCATTCTAGAACAACGGTGTGCAACATTCCAGAATGCAGAAGTTGATTTTTAAACATTGATGGCCATTCTAGAACACCGATGCTAATGTGAAACATTCTAGAACTCTGAGACTGATTCTAAACTTACTAGAGCACGGCACATTCTAGAACACAGGTGTCGAACTCCAGGCCTCGAGGGCCGGTGTCCTGCAGGTTTGATGATGTGCCCTTGATCCAACACAGCTGATTTAAATGGCTAAATTACCTCCTCACCATGTCTTGAAGTTCTCCAAAGGACTGGTAACGAACTAATCATGTGATTCAGGTGTGTTGACCCAGGGTGAGATCTAAAACCTGCAGGACACCAGCCCTTGAGGCCCGGAGTTGGACACCCCTGTTCTAGAATGTATGTTTTAAACAATACTGAAGTGCTGTGCATATTGGTGGTCATTCTAGAACAACAGTGTGCAACATTCTAAACATTGATGGTCATTCTAGAACATTTTGGAAACATTCTAGAACACTGAGGCTGATCTGAAACATACTAGAATGTTTTTTTTTAACAATGCTACAAGTTATTATTAGCTAATTGTAGCTAATTGTAGAAGACTAATGCATGAATTATGCTTCAGTGGGAGTAGAAGCGGAAACTCCTGTTAACCCTTCACTGTAACCTTCCATGTAGCCTGATGTGCACCTCCTGAAAACCCGACGCTACACGTCGGGTTGATGCAGGCTGCCTCGACTTCAATGGCATGGAAATGTGGTGGACGGCTAAAAGGAGTTTCTGATTACGATGTAAGTTAGGATGCAGCTTTCATGCAGAAGTCAAAATCGAGCTTTAGGCTCATCTTAAAACCTGGGTCATTTATGGTCATTCTCATAACAGTCTCAATAACTGTTTGTTGGCTCTTAGTCACCTGCTGAGTTGTGTGCATAAGAACAGATTGCTTTTTTTATAGTGGAGAAATTCTCACATTCAAAATTCAGTAAACAGGTGCTGCTTTTGGATATAGTATGTGCCCCATTAGAACACATTTAGAAGGCTGCCTTGCAGCACAATGACAGGGCACAAGAGGTCTCTGTAGCTCAACACTGCATCAAGCCATTCTATTCAAAAACTACACTATCTGTGATAACATGATCTAGAGATGCCAGTGAATGGGACTGCTGATTAATGTATTTGGGTGTTTTCAGAAGGGATAGTCTATAGAAATAGCAAACATGAGGTCCTGACCATCAAAGAAAGAAATGACATAACACAGAAAATACATTTTTGGCTTGCAGAGCTCAATAGCTTAGAGAGAAATGTTACTGCAGTACAGTTAAAAATCATTTTATAGAAATGTTTTGTCTCATTAGACACTTGTATGGCTGGATTAACTGTGAAGATGAACTGGCTGAGTGTACAGTTTGCTCTTTATATGAGTGCTCAAATGTGCGTGACGTAACATGGATTATAGACCTCTGAGCCAATTATTGAATTATTCAGAGAATATGCAGCTCAGTGATTATTCTGCTTTTACGGGCAGTAGTCCATGAAAAGTTCTATCTCACCGTTATTTCTAATGATGAGAAACACTGTTTTTCCCACTTCTCGGTATTGACAAGGGAGTCTAACGAGGATGACTCATCCTTGTTTAGTGTTTAATTAAATGTAGGACAGAGTGTCCTGCTTGATGTAGTTGAGATCTTGTTTTTTTCATTCTGCAAAAGACTTTGATATTGGGATTATCGTCTGACGTAGACGACTGGCCTTGAGAGAATATTTCAGCAGTGTTTGGGAGCTTTTTATGGCATGGATCATCGCTGAGTTACAACAGGGGCTTATCAGTTTACATTTCTTTCCTCTCAGTTTTTGAGCTGCTAGGTCAAACTATAAGCCTTCTAAGCTGCAAGAAGGTAACAGGGTCAAATTTTGTAATTTTTTAAAACAAGTTGACAATTCAACAAAGACTCTTAATGGGTAAAATATTGAAAATTTATGAAGTATGGTTACATATCTTCCAGTAGAAGGCTATTACTTGACCTTAAAATGTCAGAAATGTAATTTTCTTTTTCTTTCATAGTACTAGAAATTTATATTTCTTTATTTATTTGAGTTTATTTAAGACGTTAGAATATATAACTTCATAATAACGGGAAGCGGTGCAAGAAGAAATCTTATAAGCCTGCCCCTTTGCAGAATGCCTCTATGCATACTTGTAAACGTAGCTGAGCATCAACACACATACAACATATACACATACAGAGCACTGTATATTTCATACATTCATGTGCTCAAGGACAAAATAGAAACAAAATAGAAAGTAAGCATGATAAATTGGAACAGAATCATTTTCTACATTATTATTAGGGACACTTTGTGTACATTATCTTTGTGTAGTGTGTCTGTGTGAACTATTGTGTTGTTTGTTTACATTAAACTAATGATTAATTTAATATGTGTGATGTGAGGCAAGATAACTTACAGTGAATGCAGCAGGAAGCATGCCAATGGTACTAAAACAGTCATTTCTGTTCCGAGCTTGTCAGTCTCTGTGTCAAATTGCTTATGTCTCCATGTAGACATTGAGGGTTCTCGGGAGGGGCCGTGCTAACACCTGCTGCTCTCTGGCAGCAGCACCATGCTCTCCCTTGTTTTAAACACACTTTAGAGCAACACGCAGCAACACTACACTTGAGCGGGAGGAGGAGGGTATGGGGTCTTAACACACCCCCGTTCTCTGCTAGCCATCGAGGCGGGGGGGCTGGGAAGAGATGCTGGCTGTCCGATTGGCCTCCCTGCTGCTGCGGAGCCTGGGGCGGTCTGCTTGCCTCCACCCCGGAGGGAAGGGTAACATCTCTTGGGTCTGGGTGCCGTTTCCCCCTCTGGGGGCGAGGATACCTGGACCCGGGGTATAGAGTATGTTTGGGGAGTGTGATTGTGTGTACATGTCCATTTACATTTATTCCTACGTTGGGTGAGTGCTGAGTGTTTGTATATGTGTGCATGAGGGTGGGAATGCATGTCTGTGTCTGTGTGTGCCTGTTTGTCTGTGTCTATATGTCAGGTCGGGTCTTAGACTCCACCTCTCTGGGAACTCCCAGGCCTTCCAAGTGTGGAGGCCTATCTCCCCTCACCACACTCCCTGCCGGTGACTGATGCCCTCAGGGGTCGGTGCATTGTTGGTTCTTGGTGTCCGGGGCTGGGCGCTCAGGTCATGTGCCAGCTCACTCCCGGTGGCTACTTGGCGGGGCCTGGCGCCTGCTGCTCAGTCAGGCCTCTTCCGGGGCGCGGAGGGCCCTCGGGCCTCTGGCCTCTGTGCCTGCGGCTCGGTTCACTCTGGCACAGCTGGCTGCCGGCGGAGCCGGCGGGCACGCCGGTGCAGCCCCCTCTAGTTTCTGCCCGGTGGCTACTGGGTGACCCCTCGTCTGGGTATCCTCAGCCCTTCCCATGAAGGTGGCACGGATGCCCCTCCGGTGGTCCTCCTTGGGCTCTTGCACTCTGGGACCTCTGGATGTCTGGGGCCTGGATCTCCTCCATGCCTGCTTCATGCCCTGAGGGACAGGGCTATGGCTCTCTACATCCTCTTGCAGACCATTACATGGGGAAACCATTTGAATACAAGCGCGCCGACCCACACAGGTGTGCACACGGGTGTTCACTGTTTGTAGACTTAAATCACACCTTTCTTGGCTGCTACTTCAAAGCACATTGTCCGCTGTCTGTCCTGCGTGCTGCACAACAACATTCAATATATTTACTGCTGTTTACACTTAGCTAGATTAATGCGATGGTGTTGTGTATAGTATGTTGCTTTGTTTTGTTTTTTTGTTTTTTTTGCTTGTTTTCTATTCTTTTTCTCTCAACAGGTGATCCCGGAGATATTTTTTCCCCCCCCTTTCTCACTGTCCCTCTCCCCTTCTGTTTTTCTTTTCCTTCCTCTTTCTTTCTCCCTTTCCTATCCCTCACTCATGTCTGTCCCGTCTGTAACAACTGAAAATAAAATAAAATAAATAATAAAAACAAAGGTCGATCAAATGGACCAATACGGCAATGCCATGATGATCCATTTGGAAAAATAAATCCATTGGGTATCCTTGTTGGTCTTCAGACAACAATTCTGACGGCTAAAGAACCAAATGGGACAGGCAAAAAAAAAAAAAAAAAATTGCTTATGTCTCATGCTTTGTGTTTTATTTTGATAGTCCTTGTCCCATGTCAGTGTATCTAGTTTTGCGACCCCTTGTCTCTTTATGTCTCATTAGTTCCAGCTGTGTTGCCACCTGTTCCCCATCCTCTCGTTATCCTGCCTGTGTATTTTAGCCCTCAGTCTTCCCCTGTTTGTTGTCATGTCATAGTGTCAACCCTCCTAAGTGCTGTGTGTGAGTCTTCTGTGCCCCCACTATTCTCCAAGTTCTCTGTTGCAGTGTACTTCCCTAGGTTTCATGTTTCTGGTTTTGTTTTCTTGTATTCAGTGTGGAGTTTTTCCGGGAAATAAAGCTGTTGTTTTAATTTTACTTTTCCGTGTGCCAAGTCCTGGACTTGGGTCCTCATCCTGCCTGCCACACAGCGAAACATGACACTATACAATATTTTATACTGTTTTTTGCATTACTTTAACAGAAAAAGGCATAAAGCTTTAGAAGTGCAGCTATTTCTATGCTCTGTTCAACCTTAAGAATATAGACTGTATATAGGTGGTTATGTTCTTCTTCAAGAACGTAACCACCGTGACATCATCGTATGGTTATTATAGTCCTAATGTGAGGCCCTGTTCTGAGAATTTGTTGCTGTTCCTAACTTCATGAGTGAGAGCTCGGTCTGACTGAGACACCAATAAACAGCAGATACTCTCATACACCAGCGACTTATCATGCATAAGGTAAACATGCCTTAAAGCAGGGGTGGGGAACTCCAGGCCTCAAGGGCCGGTGTCCTGCAGGTTTTAGATCTCACCCTGGGTCATCACACCTGAATCAAATGATTAGTTCATTACCAGTCCTCTGGAGAACTTCAAGACAACTTCAGGAGGTAATTTAACCATTGAAATCAGCTGTGTTGCATTAAGGATACATCTAAAACTTGCAGGACACCGGCCCTCGAGGCCTGGAGTTGAACACCCCTGCTCTAAAGCATCTTGTGTTTTATCCTCCTCCTAAACTCTAGCAGAGACTATATTTCACATATATTTGAAACTACTGACTGAGAAGAAGCTCATCGGGAAAGTTTTTAACTGAGTTCAAAATAATCTAAAAACCATTTTCTCATCACTTTCTATGAAATCAAACCTTATTAAAAGGAAAAGAAAAAACAGTTTTAAGGACTTCTGGCTTGATCTTTATGACTAAAGTCCATCTTTTACATACAGTCTATGCATTTGACTAGTTGTGTCCACTTACAGACTGTACAGCAGACTGTCCCCTTACCACAGACGTGAAAGTGTTATTATCTGGTTAACGTTCAGCAGGAACGCTAGCGTGCACATTCAATGTCACATTTTTTGCTCAGAGCTCATTTGAATCATATGTTTGGTAAATCATAACAATTAAAACGCAGCAAAGACAAGGGAATGATCTGATTTTAAAACATTTAATAACTCTTAAATGTGAAAAAAGTAAAGGTGTTTATTGCAAGTTAGGCTGTACATTACAAACAGGGAATTTACATTAAGAGGAAACACAACACTTATCTAAGTATCAGTTCCTATTCCCGTAGCACCACCACACATTAGCCATCTCATCTTTACAGTGCTTTTGACCATTCAGTTAAAGTGAACATACAAACATCAAGTAGAAATAAGAGTGGCAGTGTAATTTATTACAAACAAAAAAAAAAAAAAATCACAAAATATTTGTCAGAACACATGAATCCAACATCCTGTCCTACAGTCCTGTGCTCCTCGTGCCACCTTGCTGCTTCATCCTTAAACCTTTTGAACCACTTGCAAATTAACCATCAGCTATAAAACATGTCAGCCATCCTCCGGAAAAACACAAATCACCATAAAACTTAAATGACGACAGAACAGATAAAGAAAATCATTAAATGAGGCAAAAGCTACAGAAAAGACAACAGAATAGTTTTAGAATTTCTCAGGTGTGAAACAGTGCATTCGAAAGGGCATTTTTATCTTGTTTTGATAGAGTTGGGAAGCATCAATATCATACATGGTGATTAATTACACTGAGGCAAAGAAAACTTAAGCAGTGGTGTTAAAAACAATATTAGAGTCCACTACTTCTATAGGTTTCCAGTTGCATTTTACAAACGTGTGGCTTTGTGACATGCTCAAGCAGAAACGGGACCACCCTCTGTCACGATTTCACATGTGAAAGTTTGTTTGGCTTGTGTGTCGTGTGAGCTGTGTGTTTCTAGGAAGCAGCGAGATCCATAAAGCATCAATCGTGTACAAAATGCAGACGACAGCGGACATAGAAGAAACAAACACCTGCCATGAACAAACCTCAGACAGCAGACACTAGCACCATCAGACAATGATTTTTATGGTAGGAGACTTTACTAAAAGCATGACTGAACCTCTTACAAACAGCTAAATAATTCCTCAGAAGTAGGATTAAAAATAAAAAGAGGATTTTTATGTTGTGTCTCTGTCTAAAGATAAAGGAGGATCGTGTTAGTTTGTTAACATCTCTTGAGGTCGTGAGTCTGCCGCAGGCGTATCTGTCTCTTCTTCTGGTCTCATCGGTGTCGGATCTGCGGTTTGGTCCTCAGTGGAGAGCTTAGAAGATGGTGCTCCAGCGTTTAGAGGGTGCACGGGACTTGCCTTCTCCCTGGAGAGAAGAAGTGGACATGAGGTTGAGAAGAACATTAGTTTTCCTGCCGCAGCCACAGATAAGAGCAATCTGGGAAGATATTTGGTTAAAACAGTGTTGAAAGTTCATGAACGAGGTGATTGTCAAAAAAACGTTGCATTTAGTGGCGCTGATCCACACTGAAAATAAAGCCTCAAAAACATCGAGGTAGATGGCTTTGGATGAATTTGGGCTTACATGTAAAAGTGAAAATGTGGCTCTAAAGCTTGTTAGTTTATTATGATGACAGGCTGCGGTAAAAGCATGATGATGAAATGATCGTATTTACATCCTACTCACTGATCTCTGACGAGAACATCACTGTTGCATTTGAGCAAACACAAACAGGAAGCAGTGCTCGTGAAATCCAGGTTTACAGGCAGAAAGGGGGAATTCTGGGTAAAGCAAAGAGGCAAACGTTCTGCGAGCTCACCAGGTTGAAGAGTCTGGACAGCGTGCTTTGGTCTCTGCGCCTTCTGATTGGTGACTTTGTGCTCTCGGCACGCGGTGACGTGGCCTAGAAAAAGATGCCTTATGAGCACAGGTGGAGAACTGGAACCAGCTCCAGAATCCAGCATTGCTTCACTGCATAACCTTTAAGCAATTCATTTTACATCGACGGCCTTTTCCTCTCCATGAGATTAAAGATATTTCCTCCCAGACAATCAGAGATATCAAACTGCTTCAACAAAATGCCAAACACACAAAAAACAACTTAACATTTTGTTACAAAGGGCGCCGTTTTTGCTGTTGCTGCACAAAAAACACATAACCACCGGTAATATGACTGCAAACCTTCTTATTAATGATTTCCATCCTCTTTAATAAATGCATTAGGATGGACTCCTTGGTATTTGGGTTTGTGCTTTCATTGTGTTTGGCTACGAGTTGAATTTCCTTCTTTGATATTTAAAGTGAATTGGTGTGCAAAATAACAAAGTGCAGGTATGTGGTTTCTCTGCAACAGCAAAGAAGAAGGTTGTCTTTGATCTGTTATTGTGAGTAGACATGAAAGGAGAGAAATATGAATGTGTGACTGGACCAGATTTCACCTAACAGTAACCTTTAGGGGAAAAAAGATGGATGACAAGGAGAAGATGGGGTCCATGAGAAGAGACACTGACACAAAGGGTGTAAGTGGCTGATCAAATGACACACAAAGAGGTGTCCACAGTGGCTGGACAGATAAGAAGACACAAAGGAGGTGGCAGACCAGAACAGATGGATCGGTGAGTCATCTCTGGAGAAGTTGATGAAGGTGTTACAGAGAACTAGAGGTGTGAAAGAGGAGAGGGGGGGGAGAGGTCCTAAGAAAAAAGCGTTTACCGGCTGTGGTTCATAAATAGTTGAGCGATTTCAAAGTCATCCAGAAGCAGTGAGTCGCTCTGGATTGAAGCAAAGAAGGGAGGGAAATTGAAGTGTAATGAACTTATCAATAAGTCAATAACTGTATCAATAATTTCCAAGCAGCAAGTCAATGAATGAAATTGATTTTCTGTGGCATTCATCCAGGCTGATCTGCTGTAACTGTGCCTTTCAGGCCTTGTGTGTGAATGCTGGTGAATCAGGACGTGAATGTGACTTGATTCATTGTGCTCCGGTATAAAATGTATTTCTCTTCAGGGAGGAAAGCAGTGAAACACAAAGTAGGTTAGGTAACAGGTGCACTGCAGACAAAGGACATGTTGCAAAGAAGAGGTTGACAGACAGGTTTAAATGGGATGATTGCAGACGCACAGAGCGGCGCAGTCAGCAGTGGGGCTTTTGTATAATATGAGATGGATCGAGTGACGTACCAAACCCAAGACGTCTCTCCACTGGACATGAAAAAGAAACAGATAACGACATGGTGAGATGAGCAACAGTAAGATTATGATGCCACCTGCACTGGTCTCAGATTAGCTTTGTGGTAGCAGACAAGTCGATGTGAAAACTCTGATTTTATCCAGTCCCTCCACGATCTCCACTGCTATGATCTGGCTTTTAAAAAGGTTTCGGTAAAGGTTCCTAAAAAAAAAAACATAAACAAACTGAAAATGGATGCACATATAAAAAAAAAAGAGAAAAGGTTTCGTTTCCTGTCCAGTTATCTCATGATCCTTGATAATGTATTTATCCAGTACCAGAGTGGGAATCTACATTTTAGAGGAATATGTAACCCTCATAAAGAAGATTGCTTTGCAATAATAGGACAAATATAAGAATACAGTTAGATCCCCACACAGAGGATTACTAATAATCTAGTAAACATCAGCATAAATAAGATGACTTGCTATAATATTTTTTTTCCAGATATTCATTCAATAAATGTATGAACTATAACCTTAATATTACATAATGGCACCATCATCAGGTCAGTCTTGGTTTGCTCAGTTATAACCAATTATCTATTTGTCTCAGTAAAATCAGCCTCAGCTTTAGCTTATGTTACCATGATAACACCAGGATAGCAACCATGGCGATGTGTGAAATTAGGTACACATTACATTTTAGCTTTCATTAACCCTTCAAAGCCCAAACCGTGTTTCTGAACCCTTCTGACAAATATTAAAAAATACATTAAATATCATTTTTGTGCAGTTTATTGCTGACAGTTTGTGTATCTTAAAAAGAAAACCCAATAAGTGGGTTACGGTTAAAGAAAATCTCACTGGTGATGCAGAGGTCTCTATCTATTATGATCTTATTATCTGATATTTTCTTATTTATGGCTTATAGTGCTGTCTGTGATTATATCAGCTTTTTCCTTTGTAGGACATTTAGATAATCTCTGTGAACACAGGTGAACTCTGTTTCATCCATTGGTATATGGGTGAAAGACCCACAGCTCACATTTAGATCCACAGGACACTAGATGGGCAATTCATGGCTCTCCAATGATTTTGTAACCATTACATGAAGGCACCTTCAGCAAAAGGCTGAAAATGAGTAAAGTGAATTTCCACAATAAGATGTGAGATGCAATTAGCAGAAATTGTGGTGGGAAATTTGCAGTCATGACAGTATCAGTAAAGTAACCATTGAGACAGATTTTAGGTCAAATATCCAAATCTCATTTTTAGGCTTCTCTAAATAAAGAACTTTGATTGTGCTGATTTTATAGCAGAGTGTATTTATATCGGCAACAGTTGAGTATTGATTTCAGTTTTACTTCTTTGAAGTCTGGGTGCATGTGCAGTTGGTGCATTCAAGACACAAAAAATGAATTACATTTAAAAAAATAAATAAAAATAAAGGCAGGACTGCAGATGTCCTCATAGACCAGGGGTAGGCAACACCAGGCCTCGAGTGCCGGTGTCCTGCAGGTTTTAGATCTCACCCTGTGTCAACACACCTGAATCAAATGATTAGTTCATTACCAGCCCCCTGGAGAACTTCAAGACATGTTGAGGAGGTAATTTAGCCATTTGAATCAGCTGTGTTTGATCAAGGACACATCTAAAACCTGCAGGACACCGGCACTCGAGGCCTGGAGTTGCCTACCCCTGTCATAGAGCTTCATTATCTAATGCTAAAATTTGTATCTCTCAGGCCTGATCAGACCCTAGCAGACTCACAGTAAACATAATCGATGCCTGCGAAGTGCAAAATTCTTGATGTAATATTCAACAGTAAAATCTGCTAAATTGGCTAATTTTAGCCTGCGGTTTTGTACCTCCATTTTTTAAGATAGTATTAACAAGATTTCTGAAATAAACTCAATTTTGAATTAAGTATTACCCAAAATAAGTGACTGAGTCCACAGACTCAGGAGGAAAGTGTTTGCAGAGGTCAAAAAGGGAGTTTTCATATAAACTTGTATAGGACCTAAATCATTTTTGCTACTACAACTGTCGCCATCTTGTGGTCTTCGGATAGAATGCAAGTTTTAGGTACTTCCCCTTTTGAGGTTAGGAAGCTACATTCATGTTTAATGCTATCTAAGTGACAGCCAATCAGAAGAGGTTTTGATTTAAAAAAAAAGGTGTGGCCTTAGAGGGAAATGAGCTTAAACAGCTTAAGACAAAGGAATGAACTGAAGGGCTTTTCTAACATTCAGTCTATCTCACTATATAATGTCTTTGTCTCTATATTGATCCCTTCTCTTTCTTCTCCTTCACTTCACCCCTACAAAGACTGCAGCATATGGCTGCTCCTCCCTGAGCCTGGCTCTGCTGGAGCCCTCTTCCTGTTAAATGGCAGTTCTTTCTTCCCACTGATGCCAAGTGCTTGCTCACAGGGGTTCGTCCGATTGTTAGGCTTTCCTCTTTAAAATGATCTCTATTTAACTTTAAAAAAGTAAGGTGATTGTTTTGACTTTGTTTTGGCACTTCATCAACAAAATTGAATTTAAACCTGAAATGATAAAGAGTGATTATTTTAACCTTTGATTTCTGCAAAAACACTTTCTCTTTATCTTCATCCTGTGGTTAAACCTTTGGAATAATTAAAAACAGATATGGCGGTAAAGTGGGACTCACCCTGGATTTAGGACGAGGAGAGGAAACCTGAGGAACACCAAGCAACAACAACAACAACAACAACAAGAGAGTGACTGATTGTTCAGAGCAAAAAAAACAGAGCAACAAACTCAGATATGAAATAAACAAAGTGCTGAGCTGCTGATTGAAATTTCACCCAAATCTTTTTTATCGATATGCAAAGTCATAGCGGCGCGCTAATCACTGAGATAGGCGAGGAAAAACAATTTAACCAGCTGTTTTTGAAACATTGCCACACTGTTGATGCCAAGAGTTAGAGCCCAAGAAAATACTGGAGGAAATTGGTTTATTCCGCATTATGAGTTATGCAGTTTTTGGCAATTTCAGGGGATTACATCAAACACATTTAACTGAATGAAGCTCGGCGGGGTTAGTGTGACTCAGCAACAAAAAATTGCTTTTATAAAGGTAAGTAAAACATGTATGTTCCATGGAATGGCATGAATAACGTGTGCGTGCAAGTGGAACTTACAATGCTCCTGAAGAAATGCACAACAGCATTTTCATTAGTCCGACGGCGGGAAGAGGACTGCTGGGGTGAGGCGGCCAGATGACCCCGGAAAGACCCCTGAGAAGATAAGCAGAGGTCAAGTAACTGCATATATTTGTTTAACACATGTTCACCTGACTGTATGAAACATGCATTTTTCTGCAGTATGTTCATGATAGAACAGATTGGGATGAGCTCACTTTCTCTGATGAAAGTCAGCACCAGCTGCAGAATTATAGCTTTGATATTTCCTAATTGTTGTCAGATCTCAGTGACAGAGAGGAAATTATCAAGATGATGTTTTTCAGACTGATGATACAGATTAAACCTCATGTATGCAAATCAATATTTAATGATTTTGTAAATGTTCAAGGGTTCAAGGGTTCAATAAACACTCCTTTTAGAAAATAATTGAGTGTTCTGGGAATTATTTAATGGTTCAGACTTTAACGTATTAAAGGCAAAAGCAATGAAGACAATGAGAGGAGATGTATCCCTGACGGTCATCTAAGGCGAGCTGTGAGATCAGAAGCAACCCCTACATATTGCTGTAAGCCTCTGTTTATGTGGGAAGCCAATCAGAAGAAGGTTTCTGCCTCTATGACAGTTATTGGATTTTTTTTTTTTTTTTACTTGGTCTTATATTTAATGAATGCAAAGAAGTTCGAATAAAGAAGTGGAATATGTGCAGGCACACATCTCTTTGCTTTCTGTGGTTTTCTGTCTGTCTTGCAAATGAGTCACAGAAAGGCTGAAATACAAGAGTGAAACACACAAACAATAAAATCCAAGAAATCTCTGAGATCTGGCGTCCTTGCACTCTGCCTACTCAGAATAACAGCCTCAGATAGCAGATGAAAGCAGTTTGAAAGCAGCAGAAGGGCCCCTCCCATCACATACTGTTGAATCTTGAAATCTGAAAGGGGCTTTGTCTGATGTTTTCTATCTGCTGCAGCTCATGGTCAGACAGATATTACAGACTAGATTTACCTGCAAACATTGCACGGTACATGAGGCCTGTTTTTCCCTTCACAAGATCTCAATGGGACTGTATTAGAGCCTTTATATTAGATTCTTTGCAGCATTTTGCAAGATAAGAAGAAAAACTAAACAAAACAAAGCTACCAAAGCAACTGGATGGATTTTTGAGTTACTCATACCCTCCAAAAAAAAAAATAAATTAAAAAAAAAAAAATATATATATATATATATATATTTTTTTTTTTAAAAAAAGCTCAAGATGGGAGGCAAAAAAAATCCACAGCCCACAGTACATACAGTAATTCTGAGTGTGAGCTTTTACATAGTGCAGTACTCAGTGAAACATTCCAGAGATGGTGTCTGACATACAAAACAACCTCAGTGCTTTAGGACACTGACGCTTAAATAAGTGGATTTTCATTAACAGATAAGGTCTGCCGGTGAATGTGAAGTACGAGCAGTAAAACCAAAGAAATCTCAACTCTGCTCAAGAAAATTCAAAATTGCTTAAATATTTAAACCAAACTGTAATAATATGAACTGCAGAAGTGAATTATCACCTCCCTTAACCTCTAATCATCCACAAAGTCTCACTTTAGTTTATGAGGACATTTCTTTTTAATATTTCACTTTTTATGATAAAAACACAAATTATTAATAATATTAATTGCATTATTATTGTAACCATATTATTATTTATATGTAAAAATTAATATATGCATGAACTGGCTTACAGACCACAGACCACAGCTTGGCACAAAGTATCTAATTAACTAAGTAAAAGTTTAAAACTGGGTTAAGCTGAGGATGAAACTGTCCTTTTAAATGGATGGATGCTCACCTTGCTCCTCTTCTTTTTGTTTCCTCCAAAGAATTTGCTAATCTGATCGATCAGACCGGGGTTCTTCTTTTTCCTCCCGAGCCCGAAAGCGCTCTGCCCTGAGGTGCTCGCTGTAGCCATGCTAGCTGCTGCTGCTGTTTGGTGGCGTTGACCTCTCTGTTTACTCAGTAGTCCTCTTCCAAGCTATTCCAAAGCTCACAGTGCCAAAACCCGTCTCTGCTGCTCCTTCAGGGTGGTTTGCAGCCCATCTGACGCTCAGGGGCTGTCTTTGAAGGTGTCATCCCCTTGGCCCAAGGGCACCATGGGACATACTGAGGGTCAGGTTGGTGAGGGTGGGGGGGTTTGCATTGGTGATGTCCATGGTTCTGGCTCAGCTCCAGGCATTCTTTGGAGCTTCAGTGGCTGTGTCAGTCACTGCCGCCCTCCGCATGGGCCCGGCCATTGTTCCTCTCCCCATCTGCCTCACCCCGGCCGCAGGGACAACAAGGGTTATCTCTGAGTCTGAACTCACACCCTGATGCAAAGCAGCCCGAAGCACTGTGGGGCCATTGTTGCATCGGCCCCATATATCTTCTTCATGCATTGTGTTTGAATTGGATGTACAGTCACCAGATTAAGAAAAGGAAAGACTATGGTGTGAAAGAGACAAAAACCTGTGAACACAGGCCAATTATCTGTCTGCACAGTAATAAAATAAACTTGAGGTGACTTTGCACATTGCATTTGCTCCGTTTCGGTGTCTTTAAGCCAAAGCCATTCAAGAGCTCCAGTTATTTCAGTTTATGACTAACAGGAGAACAAGATCTGTGCCATGGACTTGAAAACTGCAGCTTTATGCTTTAATGCCAATAAAAGTACAAATGCACCAAGTTGAAATCTGCAAAAAAATAAATAAAAGGTAGCTGCCTTGAAAGCATCTGCAGCTTATTGATGACTGAGCAAACTGCATTTGCTCCTGAAGACCTTGGAGTGAATATTTTTGTTGGCCGTCAGTGTTTCACAGAACGATCCATGGCTGTTTAGCGGTGTAGAGTGTAAATTTCTTTTCTCATTGTACCACTTAACAACATTACAAGGAGTCCTGCATGTGTTGTTTCACCCAGAGCGGCTGCGGCGGTCGGCAGACAAAGCACGATCTGTTGAGCAGCGAGCTGTGTTAGAAAACACCCATGCAGCATCAGAATATTAATATTTTGGAACAGATGTCGTTTTGTTGTTGATTGTTTCTTATTTCAAGTCAAGCAGAAATGTTTATAGAAAACAAACAGGTTAAACTGGAAAAACATGGCTTAAATTCATGTGTTCATATCGCACAACATAAAGCAAGTGAAAAGTGGGGGTTTTGGCCACTTTACTGAAGTGGAAGTTTTATAGCAGGAACAGTCTCCACATTTTTAATAACAATGTTTTAGTGTTTTAATATAAATAGTAAGACATTCTTTCAAGCTTCCGAACATTTTCTAAACTTTGTATCCAATTCAGATTTACTACTAAGCCAGAGATGCAAATAACACACACATATGGCGAATGATTGAACCACCAATGGCATGCATGTCTAACATACCACTGTGGGAGGAAACTGGTATGCAAACATGCAAACTTCACAAAGAAGCAGGTTCAAACCCAGAGCCATCTAACCGCTACAACACCATGCCACCCATTTCTAAACTCTGAACTAAACGCTGAACTAAATTAATAGTTATGATAAAGACAGACTGAAAATTTGACTTTGAGGAGTAAATGACTTCAAAAACATCAGACAACGTGACATCAGATCGAGCGATCAATTCCCCAATAAATTCAAAGTGCTTTTGCAGTGGGATCAGGCAGAATCTCCCTGAGTGGTAGTGCAGTGTGAAACTAAAGGTTAGTGAATTTATCTTGCACAGACCAAAAGACAGGCACCAGCACCTGTACCATACCATCTGCTATTTGGTAGTATTCATCAGACTGCACCCCCCCCCCCCCTCCCCCCCCACACACACACACACAATTTCATTCCCATCTCCCTCTCTAGGTTTTTTTTTTTTTTTTTTTTTTTTTAATTTTGGGACTGTGCAAGGAAAAGGAAGAAAAAAAATCTGCCAAAACAGTTAATACTGCCATTGTGGTGCAACTTTTCAGCTGCCATGGCTTATAAACCCCATATAATAAGACAGAGCTGAGTTCTGGCTCCTCACGACAAAGCAGGCAAAGTAAAAAGACAAAGATTTTGAGGAGAGATGCTGAATCGAGCTGATTTCTATTTATTCACAAGTAATTTTCCGAGTAATTCATATGCCAACCTTGGGAGCCCCATTGGCTGATAAACACATGCAGGTAAATCACACATTCGCCTCAGCAGCTGAGATCTATAGGCTATTGGTTCCTGCCTTTTTAATAATCTACAATCTAATCAAAACAACCATCTGCAGATCACTTGCACACAACAAACATTTTATATTTGTATATTTCAATAAAAACCTCTATTATGGTAATCACAGATAAAAAGACATGTACATAGTGCATCTGTGGATACCAATGACAAACCAAGCCAGTTGCATATCCAGTGGGTTGCAGAGGCAGGCCTCTAAATAACTTGGATGTTGAATGAATGGCCGAGCTTGATGAGTGGGTGAGCTGTCATGTGGCCTGATAATAAAGAGATCCTGCTGGCTTCTCAGTTTCCACCAACAGTCTTATTTTTAGCTTTTCTTTATCATGTGATCACAAATTTTAGTTAACACATTTTTAGTATTTATATTTTACTTATTGACTAAACTCTAAATATTATGTACCACAAATATATATTTGTGGTATTCTGGTCTATTTAGTGTTGACTGTTGTGAGCTGCCTGGCTTGCGCACTTTTTGGTTTTACTTTTAAGTAATATGTGTACGCGGTGTGCTAAACGTGGAAATAAGATTTAAAAAAATCTTGTTCTGCTTGATGGGCATATAATTTTGAAACAAACAAGCTTTGAACTGTTTCTCCTCACTCGTGCTGTCATATTGTTGTGAATCATTACAGGATAATGTGTTTTGGGACTCATTTCTATTTCCTGCTAACATCAGAGGTTGAATGTCTGCAGACAGTCTCAGTCTGGGATGTTAGGGCTTGTTTTGTTTTCCTGCTTTCACCCAAATTCAGAAAATCTAATCATGAAAGTCTCAGCCTTACAGCAGTATTTCTATTTATTTATCTTTCATATCAGTCCCTGTTTTTCAGCAGACTGACTGTTATCATGTATATATAAGAAAGAACTTGAGAAATCTGACAATCCCCTATGAGCAACACTTAGCAAACGTTGAGAGGAAGAACTCCCTTTTGACAGGAACAAACCTCCAGCAGAGTCAGGATCACGGAGAGGCAACCACTGGTCGAAACTGGTTTTGGGGTGAAGGGAAAGCGTAGACAGAAAATCAAATTAAGTAACATTTTCTTTAGCAAGAAACACATTTTTAACTATTCCAGCAAGATTTATGACTCGTTGAGTTTGCTGTTATTTTTATTCTTTTATTGATTGTATATTAGCTACATCCTAGGTGGCTGTTTCTGGGGTCTTTCAGCTAATAAAACTAAAATAAACACATTGAAATAAAGAGAATTGAAAGCAAGCATGAAAGTTAAATACCAACACTTGAAATTTGACTATATTTAGCACATCTTATATATCTGAAAATTAAAGTTTATTTAACAATAATAATTTAATTCTGACATGAATGTTCAGGTTTGAATTTTGTTGATTGCACCATTAAATGTGACATGGATTTTGTCAGTGACCATTGAAAGTTTTTTATTCAAATCAAATCAAAGATTGAAAAAATGAAAGATACATTTAAAACTTCATTATTGTTTTTTCCCCCTTTTTGTAGAATGTGAGTTTCATTTGTAATTGTTTACCTTTGGGTTTGAATGATGTTTATTGCTCCGAACTCACTGAGCCTCGTCTCAACTGGAGCTCGAGTTGCATTCCAACTAATGCTAAACTGGCAAATAACGATGACGAGCATGGCGCAAAAAAAGGTTGAAAATAGCATCCAGAGTCTGGAGCCCACTTGATGATGACTTGACCTTTAGATGCAGAAGGGAACATTGCTGCCTGTCAACCTGTAGGTATAATGAAATGTTATGCTTGTCTTTGAGTACAAAGTGAACTATTCTTGGAGGGTTTGCAGATGCATATACTGTCATATTGTGTTACTTTTGTTGAAAGTGAATGGCTCAATAAATCAACCAAAAAATAAAGCCCTTAAATTCATAATGTAAATCGGCCAGATTTAGCTACACTAGCTAATGTTGATCTGCAGTCCCAGGTTGTATTTAGGTTTTTAGGTTTTCATGGCTTGCTTACAGATTCTTTCGACTCATTGTGATGTGGTTTCATTTGTCTGTGTCCAACTAATGAGACAAAAGGTCATAAGAGAGAAACGTTTTGAGGCCTCAGTCATTAAATTGTTCCCAACAAGCCTAAAATTTGCCAAACCAAATTTGACTATTCACAACTTTTTTTTTAATGTAAATTCTGGATCTATTATTATACCTAAATATTTATATTTATCACCTGATACTGACTGATGATGAAAGTAACTGACAGTCTTGTCCCTCCTACTAATTACATCTGAATCACTATTTCAGGACAGTGAAAAGAAAACACAGTTTAGCTGAAATTAAGATGCAAACATGAATTTGGCAGGCAGTTAGTTACATTGATCAGCGTAACTGACAGTTCTTCAGCAGCCTGGTTCTTGGTTTTAGCATGTAGCTATATAAGCACACAACGACATATATCTGGCAATATCAGTAGGTGGACAAAATACAAGTAAGCCATTCATTTACAAATAAATGTAAAGCAGATGTTGCTATTGTTGATTATGCAAAGCTAGCTGAATAGCCCCTTGCAGCTAACTGCCCAATAAAACACCAGTTGCCAAACAAAACTTGATCATTTAAGACTAATCGCATAACTCTAAAGTGAACTTGTTATGATTTCTTTTTACGTTTTCTGTTACATATAAATTGTTACAATGATGGATACCTCAGATTAAGCATCGCCGAATTTAAAATAATGGGATCAGTGTATAGACAAGTATAGCCCGTGAGCACAAACCTCAGACGGCTCTGAACTCTCAGTTTCAGAAAGTTTTTTCTACTCCTTGGTCTTGGTGATGTCGGTAAGAATGGAAATCCTAAATACACCCACTTACTACTCAAACCGTTGGGTTTACAGATTGTCAGAATAATAACGGAAAAAGTTAAAATGGCTTTTTTCAGTATGTATTCAGTAAGTGTAGTACATCCTTTTTTCCTTTTTAAAGTACAAACGTTAAATTTAAGCCATATATGTGCAGAAGGAGCAAAGAGGAGAGATTATTTGTTGATATCAGTTTAATCCATAAATCTGATTAGACTGCCACCATATTTAGGGCTAAAGTTGGCTGTTTTGGGCACTCAAAGCTCAGTTGAGCCTCTGACAAATGTTGTGTGGACCGAATGTCATGATAAACCTGACATCTGGCCAGTGTAAGATGGATTTGTGGCTAATGTGAGTCACCCTGAGTCAACTCTGTTAGTCATGGTAAAATGTAACCTGCAGATGTAAGCTAAATTTTGGCTGAACAGTCACTACTTTCTGGGAAGTTGCTTGCTTTGTACATTTGCTAATCCAAAATGACGCATTAGTTGAAACAGTGATGTCTTTCATTAATATCACTTATCGCTTACAGGTTTTCCTCCTGATATAAAAGCTAATGGAACCTTTTGAACTCTTGCAGCTCTAAATGTTGCTCATTCACTTAAAACTGTGACTCGGGAAATCTCTAGTCTCGTAAAAACGTAGAAATGTGAGGCCTTTATCTGAACTCATCCACTGCGGAATCTCGAATAAGTGGGTGAACGTGCCCTGATATCACATACCACTGCCCGGGCAACATGGCTGCCCAGTTTCCTGTACAGAGAGTCTAAAATGGGGACATGGGAGACATGTTTGTCCACTCTGAGCTGTACACTGTATTGTTTGTCCTGCAAAAAACGATATCAGTGCAGCACCCACAGGCCTGTCAGAGGTAGGGTGCAGGAATGCAGAGAGTGGGCTGACCACACTGCTTGTGCTCTCGTGTCCAGAAGAGTCTTGGATTTGTTCCTGGGGATGGATGGCTGAGGACGGAGCGAGGACAAACAATAGCAGCCATGGAAGAGAGCTGTGGGACACAAACACGGGAGAAGATTGAACCCCAGCAGGAATGTTAATCTAAACCAAGTCACCCACTCAGAGCGAGCAGCCGAATATCTATCTGCTACTGGAGAGAGGAAGAAAGACGGCCTCTGTTCCATCACATGTACTGTAGAAGAGCGCATGAAAAAGTCTGCCTTGTTTTACATTATTAAATTAAAACTGTTTTTATGACTTTTGCAACCTTGCAGATGTGGGAGTCAGCCTGAGAGGTTCCCAGAATTAGTCTGACATTGTCACCATTTTAAAGGCTTGAGGTCACTTGAGTTATAATTTGGTAAAGATGAGCTTAAATTGAATTTTGGTTTTTTTCTGGCACAGTTTAATGAAAAGACCAAACCTGCCACCCAGAGAGGGGCCCTGCTATTTGTGAGTCTCTTCAAGACATAAAATGACAAATCACAGGGTCATAAACACTGTTTCTGCTTGCTTTGTACATTGGCTGTTGCAGGTAGATTCCAGTGGAGGGCACATCAGAGATCCCAGTCATTGGAAACCACACTTGAAACCACATTATTTTGGAAAAACGGGTTTTGATTTATAAAGGTACTCAGCAAAATAGTTGCCTGAAGACTGGTGGACAAAATACACCATCATCACCGTTTCCCCTCATTTTTTAAGTAGACTGACTTTTTTCTCCCGTATTTTTGCAGGTTTTCTGTTCACTTTTTGCAATTTTGTCAAGTATATTTGTCCTTGTGCAGTAGCAATGGCTCACTGTATGTTTTAGTCTTGAACTTTGTCTTTTTTTTTTTAAGAAAAGAAACAATCTGGCATGTGTATTGCTGCTGATGCGCCTTCTGAACATGTCAAAAGCCCATATTTGTGTTAAAGTATTTGGAGTGTGACACTAACCCTCTTATTCTGAGGGCAGCAATTTCTGGGGTGATGGACGCTAGATGTTTGAAATTAAAAATGTGATGGTCTAAATCTGTGACTCAAAGTTAACCAAGATATTAAATGTGCCCCATCATTGCTACAGCTCAAGAAACTCTTAATAATGGAAATATAATTAATTACAAATATCAAATCCAAAGATGGGATTCCTGAAAAAATAAACAGAACAAAAGAGCCACCCACACATTGAGCCACTGGATCAGGCTTCTCGCCTTTTATTATTATTATTAATAGATAATAATAATCAGAACCAAAATAAAACAGGATAGCTGTTAACTTCCAGCTCAACTGATAACTAATAAAGAAAATGACAAATTAACAGTAAAATCAGACCAATGCTAGTGGTGGTGAGGAGAGGGAGAGGAAGAAACAACCATCATGCTGCACCTTGTCTAGCTTTCTGTGAGTGCAGGTGAGTCTTCTGCAGCATATCGGCAGTAGGAAGAAATGACACAGGAGACCAGTTTAGTAAGGACAGAAGAAAAACAACAGCAGGACGAAATAGCCCAGGACATTGAGGCTCGTGTAAGGAAAAGCGTTATTATTTCTTTAGACTGGTTTAATGTGAGACCAGTGTAAAATGTAACTTATCCTGGAAAGTGTTTATGTTGTGAGGAAACTATAACTACAGACGATATTTACTGGTGATTCGGAAAGCAAGCTAGTTAAAGGAACATGCTATTAGAAAGCTGCTATTATTAATGCCATGTGCTTTTTTGTTGCTTGGCCTGTTGTATGGCTGATGTGTTCATTGGGTTCAGTATAAGATCGTGATTAATTTCCATTTATGTTTGTACATTATACTGGGAAAAGAGGGGTCAGCAATGTGATTTTCTTGAAGTCTAAAAAAGCATCAAACCCGTCACTAATAAAAGAAGCAGTATTAACAAAACAAAAGATTTTTATTTGATAAATACATTCTCATCTCAGAGCATCAAATCCTGACATTTTTAAGATGCCACTGCATTGCTTATAAATATTTATATGTTGTGATGGTTGCCTTGGAAATTGAAACTGAGAGATAACAGTCTTGTTTTAGACATCTACTTAGACATCTACTTAGACATCTACTTTATCACAGTAGATGTCTTTCTGAAAGTGCTGTAACTAAGTTTAAGAATTTAATCCAACCATTGCTATCGTTGTCAATGCCCTGTACCAACACAGAGCAGAGAAGCTACCTGAACGCTACTCCAACAGAGGTCGATCATCTTGTTAATAATTTTACCTCCTCACTACGTACGACTCTGGATACTGTAGCTGAAAACTAAGGCCTCAAATCAGAAGTACCTGACTCTGTGGTATAATTCTCAAACATGTAGCCTAAAGCAGATAACTCATAAGCTGGAGACGAAATGCCATTTCACAAATTTAGAAGATCATCATTTAGAAATAGTTTGTTGCTTTATAAGAAAGCCCTCTGCAAAGCTAGAACATCTTACTATTCATCACTAATTGAAGAAAATAAGAACAACCCCAGGTTTCTCTTCAGCACTGTAGCCAGGCTGACAAAAAGCCAGAGTACTGTTGAGCCAACCATCCCTTTAACGTTAACTTCATGAACTTCTTCACAAATAAAATTTTAATCATTAGAGAAAAAACTACCAATAATCATCCCACAGATGTAATATTATCTACAGCTACTTTTAGTACCATTGATGTTCATTTAGACACTTTTTCTCCAATTGATCTTTCTGAGTTAACTTCAATAATTACTTCATCCAAACCATAAACATGTCTTTTGGACCCCATTCCTACAAGACTGCTCAAAGAAGTCCTGCCATTAATTAATGCTTCAACCTTAAATATGATCAACCTATCTCTAATAATCAGCTATGTACCACAGGCCTTCAAGCTGGCAGTAGTTAAACCTTTAATTAAAAAGCCATCTCTTGACCCAGCTGTCTTAGCTAATTATAAGCCAATCTCCAACCTTCCTTTCATATCAAAAATCCTTGAAAGAGTAGTTGTCAAACAGCTAACAGATCATCTGCAGAGGAATGGCTTATTTGAAGAGTTTCAGTCAGGTTTCAGAGCTCATCACAGCACAGAAACAGCTTTAGTGAAGGTTACAAATGATCTTTTTATGGATTCATCTGTGCTTGTCCTGCTAGACCTTAGTGCAGCGTTCGATACCATGTTGATCATAATATTCTATTACCGTGATTAGAGCACACTGTAGGTATTACAGTTACTGCGCTGCAGTGGTTTGTATCATATCTATCTAATAGACTCCAATTTATTCATGTAAATGTTGAGTCCTCTTCACACGCTGAGGTTAATTATGGAGTTCTTCAGGGTTCAGTGCTAGGACCAATTCTGTTTACATTATACATGCTTCCCTTAGACCATATCATTAGAAGACATATCATACATTTTCACTGCTATGCAGATGACACCCAGCTCTATCTATCTATGAAGCCAGATAACACACACCAATAAGTTAAACTGCAGGAATGTCTTAAAGACATAAAGACCTGGATGGCCGCTAACTTTCTACTTCTTAATTCAGATAAAACTGAGGTTATTTTACTCGGCCCTGAAAATCTTAGAAATATGGCATCTAACCAGATTCTTACTCTGGATGGCATTACCTTGGCCTCCAGTAACGCTGTGAGGAACCTTGGAGTCATTTTTGACCAAGACATGTCCTTCAATCCACATATTAAACAAATATGTAAGACTGCTTTCTTCCATTTGCGCAACATCTCTAAAATTAGAAATATCTTGTCTCAGAGTGATGCTGAAAAACTAGTTCACGCATTTATTACTTCCAGGCTGGACCACTGTAATTCATTATTATCAGGATGTCCTAAAAACTCCCTGAAAAGCCTTCAGCTAATCCAAAATACTGCAGCAAGAGTCCTGACAGGGACTAGAAAGAGAGAGCAGATTTCTCCTGTTTTGGCTTCCCTTCATTGGCTTCCTGTTAAATCCAGAATTGAATTCAAAATCCTGCTCCTCACATACAAGGTCTTAAATAATCAGGCCCCATCTTATCTTAATGACCTTGTAGCACCATATCACCCTATTAGAGCACTTCGCTCTCACACTGCAGGCCTACTTGTTGTTCCTAGAGTATTTAAAAGTAGAATGGGAGGCAGAGCCTTCAGTTTTCAGGCCCCTCTTCTGTGGAACCAGCTTCCAGTTTGGATTCAGGAGACAGACACTATCTCTACTTTTAAGTTTAGGCTTAAAACTTTCCTTTTTGCTAAAGCATATAGTTAGGGCTGGACCAGGTGGCCCTGAATCCTCCCTTAGTTATGCTGCAATAGACATAGGCTGCAATAGACTGTTGTTGTGATTTGGCGCTATATAAATAAAATTGAATTGAATTGTTTTGAAGAGCAGAAAATGTCTGCATTAAGAGGCAGTAAAGCAGGTGGAGGCACATATAAACACTCAGAGAGGGCAACGCTTCCCGAAGGGCAAGTGCTATATCAAAACTTTGATGTTTTATGATGTCTTTATTACAACACGCTGTCATCCGCCTGCTTTTATAGCAACACACTGATGTTTGACCTTTGACCTATGTCCTTCAAAGATTGCATACTAAAATTACACATTTTATTATCTTTAACCATGTTATTGGAGCAGAATGGGCTGAAGCCTTTGGCTAAAACTTCAGATTTTAAGATATACAAATACAGTGTAATTGTGCAAACCCCTGGCATCATTGTAACATATAAAAAAAATAAAATGTGTAGTCTCTCCGTGCCCTTTCATGTGATAGAGTACCTGATATAGTTTTGTGAAATTGTTTCTCAAGGTCAGCTTTGACCCTGGACACTAAGATTGATGGTTAAGGTCAAAGCCAACCTAGGTACTCATATCCCCTAAGGTCTAGTATGTTTTTGCAAATAGTATAGAATAGAATAGATATATACAGACTAGATGAATATACACAAACATGAGAAAGGCACACATTTAGAGCAAAGTTTTTGGAAGTAATGCAAAGGACTTGGTCTAAGTATTGAGTCTGTATGTGATTGTGGGTTACTGTGGGTGTGACTGTGTGAAAAAGTAATTAGCACTATTGTTAAATCATGAATTAACTGGATTAATCTCATTTTTTTGGGAAGCTAAGTTCACCTGTTTACTGGCAGACTTGTTGGATCAAGAACTCACTTAAATAGAAATTGTCTTATAAAACTGAAGCAGGCTAAAACATCTCAAAAAGCAACACATGATGATATAAATTAAAGAAACAGCTGAGGAACAAAGTCACCGACATCTATCAGTTGGGAAAGGATTACAAAGCCATTTCTAAGGCTTTGTGACTCCAGTAAATCACCGTCAGAGCCATTATCCACAAATAGAGAAAACAGTGACGAACCTTCACTGGGGTGGCCGATATACCGAAATTACTTCAAGAGCGCATCAGCGACTCATCCAGGAGGTCACAAAACATCTAAAGAACTGCAGGCCTCACTGGTCCAAAACAGTAAGGTTTTGGAGTGGCCTTGTCAAAGTCAAAATTTAAATCTTATTGAAACCCTTTGGAATGACCTTAAATAAGCTGTTTAAGTTTAAGTCCCTTCTTGTGTACAAACTTCCTGCAGAGATCTGAAATTACTTTTTTACACAGGGTCAGGTAGGTTTGGATAAATATTTCCCTTAATAAATGAAATCATCATTTAAGAACTGTCTTTAAATGAAACCCCAAGCGCTCCTTAAAGAGTGTTTATATTGAATTGGAAGTGACAGACCCGCCTTAGTGTTGCTATAAACCATAGGTGTCAAACTATGGCCCGCAAAGCCATACCAAATTATTATTAGAGCTGGCCTACTGGTATTATACAGCTAATATATATATTGTTTAGTATTAAGCTTTGCTTGTTTCATATTCAACTTTTCAGCAAAACATGTTTAAGTCCATAAGAAAAGATTCATTCTTATATCTGGAGGAAGATTTTTTTTTTCAATAAATATTAATGTTAGCCCGCGACTTTGTTCCAGTTTTAAATTTTGGCCCACTGTGCATTTGAGTTTGACACCCCTGCTATAAACTGTGTCACGGTACTTATGTTTGTTGTAAAGCACGTCTTGCCTGATGCCAGCTGCTTTGACAGAACGGCAGAATTAGACATCCTGGAAATGAGATGGATCTATGTTTTGTTCACAGACAATTTCTGTCCTCAAATAAGTCTTTGAAGATTCAAATTTGTCTGAAATTACTTTCTTTTCATTTCTCTTTAATCTGAGGAAGACAATAGCCATGGTAGAAAAAGGAAGAATGAGATGTTACTCTGTCTCATATAAACTGTGATCCACTAATAAGCCCCGAGAGTGAAAAGCCTTTGTGCTGCTGCGTCTCTTCGTCACCCTGGATGACCTCTTCGTATCGAGTGGCTTCCCTGTAGATGCACATAGATGACACCATTGCTTTGAGGCTCGGCAGCTGATGTCGCCATTTAGCAGACACTTGGCTGAAAAAGAAAGAAAAAACACTTCCTGCACTTTAAAGTAAATATAATTGTGTTTCATTTTACATCTAGCGTTTCATAATTCAAGATTTAGTCTTTTAAGTCAATTATCACTAAAGGGATAATGATTTGCTGATTTTTCTGAGGCAGTTTGTCTCTTTTCTGTCTTTGAACATTTCTATTGTTTGAGCTAATTGGATCAGCTGTAAGATATGCTCCCCCCCCCCCCAATCGCAGTGCGTCCTTGCAGCAATCCTTTTGGCTGGTAAACAACTCAATGCAAATGTCTTGGTGGTTGAAAGCCAATGATTCCATCAACATTTGGCAGGAGCCACAGCGCAGGGCTCCAGCATAAAGCGATCATTTGTTTAGCGACTCAACAATATCGTGCTCTCTTGTTTCAAACCGAAGCCTGGAGGATCTTTTTGAGCCACCGCCGCTAACTGCGCTCGAAGGGGATTTTTGCAACCAGAGACAAAATAGAAACAGAAGAGAAGTCTGTGATGGAAATGTTTCTTTGCAGGTTTTCTATCTTAAATATCACAGCCAGCCCTTGTTTTTGCAGCCATTGAAATATAATCACTTAATTAATTTATTTATTTATTGGTGATACCATTATCCCAGTAAATGTTTCATGTTTATGTCACCTAAAATTTGTTTAAATATTGCTACGTGTTGCCTTACAGTATTTCATCTCTCTTCCTTCTGCCTTACCCCACACACAGATAAAGTTTATGCACTCTGCTTCGTATTTATTGGAGCCACTGATGTGTTAAAAACATCTCCTGTGCTGGGTAAAGACGGCCTGTTATGCACCTAGTTTCCTCCACAGAGAGCAGGTGACCATTCGGCTGGTTTTCAGTAAATCTCCATCTTTGCATTCATTATGAAAACAGTGAGTCTGTCTCTCAGTGCTGCATGCTGATCACATAAAAGAAACTCTGACAGCGATGTATTCCAGTTTACTCCACTCTGTGGGAGTGTGACAGAAACATGTTGGTAGGCAGCGAAGGTCAGTGAAAACAACAAGACACTTCACAGGAGTGGACGAACTGCAGACTGTGTAATACAATTTCCCAGTTTTATCTTTCTGGAGTAATCAACAGAATTGATCAATCTATCACTGGTCTGCTTTTGTCCCATTTAACGCATTCATGAGATTGGCACGGCGTGAAAGAAGCGCAGCCATGTTGTTATCATAATAATACTGTGGCAATATTTTCCACTTCCGTGCCAAAAAAGATTTTACGGATTTCACTCATTGTGCCTGCGATGGCTCAAGTGGGCCAGCTGCCTGCTGTTTCCATTCATTTCAAAACAACATGCAAACTGCATCTGCAAGATCCTAACATCTGTCACAGTCTTATGGTTTTACTAAAAACATATTCAGGTGTTCAGTGAATAGATTTAAAAATATTATGGTTTAGAAATAAGACAGGAAAAATCTCCTTTTTCTTACCCTCAGCTGTAGCTTGAGCCACAGAAGAGAAGAAACCCAGCTGATAAAGTCATCTTGGACAATTCAGCAGTCTGTCACAGGGCTAACACAGAGACAGGCAACCATTCACACCTTTAAAATCACCATTCACATGGATCTCTTCGGACTATAGAGAACATACAGACTTTGCAGGAATCCTTCCTTCAGCTGCAGCCATGAATTCCTGAATGCTGGAATATAGCAAGCTGTTCATTTCTGGTTCTTACATGGGTAACTGCTTACTGTGTTCAGCATTAGCTGGAATCCTAATTCTGAGTAAACACAGATTCAACACCACATTTGAATGCATCTCTTGCCTTTTATTTTTGTCTTCCTTTGTTTTAGATTCAGTGCCAGTAAAAACACACAACCCTGCCGTTACTTTTGAAAAGACTGCGAGAAGATTTTGTTTCCTGAAACCAAGCAGGAATAATGTGAACCTAATATCACTTTTGAAACCTCTCAATTCCGAAGGTTTCTCTCCCTTCAGTGAATCCCCATGCTGCTTTCCCTCATGTTTTACTTTCGACTGTTATCCTTCTCCCTCTTCATCTTCGCAGCCTCCTTTCACAGCAGAACTCCGGCTGCTTGTTCCAGCATCTCCAACTTGTAGCTACCAATAGCTGAAAGAAAAGTTCCATGTGCCTCTTATTTTGCTTCATCTTCCCTGGAGATGTGTCTTGTTTGTTTTCTTTTGTCTGATACAAGTTCCTTTGGTGTTGTGACTTTCATGCATTTATTTCTGAATTTCCTTAGTTTCATTCACTTAATCCCTTTTTCTTCAGTGCTTGTTTGTGACAGTGCTGTGCAGATGAAACTCCAATTTGAAAAGTGTGGTTCAGAAATTTGGTCAAACCTACAGCTCAACTGCAGATCAGACATAACAGACATGTTATGTCTGATCTAACTCCCAAAGTGCCATACCCTCAGCCATATTAAAGAACAAGTCGTGTCTTCACAGCTGCAAGTCTTCATGTTTATCATCAATCTGAAGCCATATTTGAAATTTAGAACTAGTAACTTCAGATGGCACGATCTTAAAACAGCATGTTCCCAGTAGCAATTAATAGTTTATCTTAACACTTCTTGTTGTTTCCTGCTGTGTGCTGCATGTACAGTAAACACTATGGAAATGAGCATGCTCAACTTTGATCTGTGTTTACTCCAGCAGTGCATCTCAATGACCAGAAGCAGCACGCTGTGGTCATGCTGAGCGGGTCTCACGTGGGTCTCGGTGTGTTTCTGTGATCGTGATTAAATTTGCACAGGTTCCTGACACTGGATGCAAAATAATCTGAGCCAACAAGGCCTTAAAAAAGACATTTCCTCTGGCTCCAGATAAATCAACAGGACTGTTTGACTTTGCACTTGACAGTGGCACTCATGATTGCTGAGGCAAACCTCGATCACTCCCTCTGCTGCTGGTGTGAGGAACTGTGACTTTGATGAATATTTATTTTGCCTTACTTAAGTGTCAGAATGTGTTAATTTAATTAAATGGTAAGATTTACTATGACCCTTCTCAGAGGCTCAAGAAAAACACGAAGAATTAAAGAATATATTTCACATATCAGCCTACCACACTGCATTCTGCTTTATCGCTAATAGAAAATTTAGTACTCATCACTGCTTTCTGAATAATGAGGTTGGATAAGGTAAACCACTGAAAAAACAGAGTCCAGATAAGGGTGCCAAATACTGTTTTATCAGAACTAGGATGGTATAGTACATTAAGATGTTTTCTGAAATGCACTGGACGCCGGTGTCTGCAGGGATTTTTTCATTATTAAGTTTTAAAAATATGCTGTTGAGCAATTAGATACCATCAATTAATTGGCTAATTTATGAAAGTCTTTGCAAAAAACAGTTCATTGTATGTGAGCATTGCTTAAGACAATCAGTGGCAAACCTGCTTTTTGCAGCAGAAGAATTTATACATGCATCATCAGACTTTTAGTCTAAGGACCTTGGAAAGAAAAGCATCTGTTGCTTGAAGATGTTTCACCTCTCATCTGAGAAGCTTCTTCAGTTCTAGGGTCAAATGGTGCAGAGTCCCAGATTTAAGCCCTGTGAGAGTATAACCCGAGAGGGACAATGGACCCCTCTACATAATGAGCATGAGCCAAGGTGTGAAAACGGGTGTAGGTCACAATCAGTCAAGGTTTCGGGTGAGCTCATTGTGAAACCCGGCCCCACCCTATCATGTGATTTCCTGAGGTCAGATGGCCCAGGATGTGAGAGGGCATTAAGGCGTCTGGGAAGGGACCTGAAAACTGGATTATAGATGGCAGACAGTTGGTGTCGTAAACCACCGCCTCTGTTCAAAGATGGTTGCTCACAGTGGACATAAATGGCCTCTTTTACTCCTCTTTCAAACCATCTGTCTTCTCTGTCCAAAATGTAGACATTGACATCCTCGAAAGAGTGACCTTTATCCTGTAGAGACAAGAGATCCCTTCCCAGACGCCTTAACGCCCAACTCGAAGAATTTGCTGTCTTCAAGTTTGGAAGGTTGGGTCCTCACTGTCAAACAGATGACTGAGTGAAAACATCAAATAAAAAGGACAACCAACCTGACATAGTATAGGACAATGCAGTACACTTTAAACAGCCTTAATTCACTGAACAAAACACCATTCAGTGCCACAGACAAACGTGGACACCACTACAAATACTTAGTCTAGTCTCAGCAGGATAACAGGCCCTGATACAGAAGACAGCAACCCTCATTATATGCAATTAGTACAAAGCCTGCTAAATGCAAACCTACAAGTGCCAGTCTAATGTAGCATAAAACCCAGAGAGCAGTAAAACTAATAAAGCAATAACTAACTAAATATAAGAACAAATAAAGCAGGGGAAACGAAGGTATGTACATTCCTGCCACATATTAATACAGGGAGGAAATGAAGAATTCCAGTGCTACCAAAATATTTCCAAGTCTGTTGAGCCTCAGCAGCTGGTCGGTCAGTCGTAAACATCACTTTTGCTTGAATTCCTTTCAGCACAGTCAGCAGGCTGATAATTAGCTTCCACCCTAATTAAGGAGAGTCCATCATGGGGTGCCTGCTACAAAGTCAAAAGGTTCTCAGCTGAAAACCGAGGGCTTCCACTTTTTATCTGAACTAATCCCACAAGCTATTCAACTGTCATGCTAGGCTACTACAGCTATTTATTAGCACTGTTTATGACAGGTAGGTTTAAAAGCTAACTTTAAAAATAAAATAACACTTTTTAGCTTTTAACAATTTCTGTCATCAACAAAAATATTTTAATTTATCCCAAAATCTACATCTTACAGCTAATCTCTTTATATTAGCATAGCTCTGCAGCTAGCTACAAGGTATCTCTAGACGCCACAACCTCTGGTCAGTAGGGAAAAATGCGTATTTCCCCAGCTGGTAGCAGCAAATGGTCGTCCCTTCCTGAGCCTGGTTCTGCCGGAGGTTTCTTCCTGTTAAAAAGGAGTTTTTCCTTCCCACTGTCGCCAAAGTGCTTGCTCATAGGTGTTCATATGATTGGTGTTTTTTTTTCTCTGTGTGTATTATTGTAGGTTCTTCCTTACAATATAAAACACCTTGAGGTGATTGTTGTTGTGATTTGGCGCTTTATAAATGAAATTCAATTGAATTGGTTGATGAGTGGTTGCTGGAGGCTGCTGGCTGGCACTATATGAAATTAGTCAAAGAGGTCACTGCACTGAAAACCTGCTCTCATCATTCCAGATTGTTGTCATCTTTAGTTTGCATGGAAGACACTGATTTGTCAGTAAACACTTGTCATCATCTTGATCTTCTTGAGAATGTTCACCTTCAAGGTAAAAGTTGAGCCTTACCACTGAAACCAAGACATTTCAAAAGGCACGATTTTTACTTTGAAGGTCAACGGTCTCTATTCCAATTCAATTCAATTCAATTCAATTCAATTCAATTCAATTCAATTCAATTCAATTCAATTCAATTCAATTTTATTTATATAGCACCAAATCACAACAAAAGTCACCTTAAGGTTCCCAGTTTATGCTGCATTTTTCACAGTTTCACTGCCCCTTAGCAAGTAGTTGGCAAGAGTTTTGTCATGATTTGACATCTTTACAAGCTACGGCAACCACACAAATTTGCAACCAATGCACTGGCAAGGAGGTTTTTGGTGTAGTCCTGTATACTTCCTTGCAACCGCGAGCCACTTTCCATCCAGTCAGAGTATTGTCTCTAGCATCTAATTACTGTGGTTCTGGTCTTACGCCTGCATGACTGAAGCTTTAGCACGTGACTGACTCACGACTTTTTGCTGTGGACGCATTGATACGGAGCTGTATTATAGCATATAGAAAAACAGCTGCACAGATGATTTTTGTGACTGTTTTGAAAACTCAAAAGTGCCTTTTAATAGCCACCAGGGGGCAATACCTGTGACTGCAAAATCCTTTGGCCTTATAAAAATCCGAGAGAAAATGGCCTTTGTAAACACTTTCCTGATGGATTTATGGGCTCATTCACTCATTCCAATAAAAATGTAGTTTATTTTGTAAATTATGATCATTATAAGGGCCAACTGTTATGTTGTATTATGTAATGCATGTGTTGGGTAAATATACTGTAACCAGCAAGGGAAATTAAAAAACCTGTGAACCAATTCAGGAGTGAAAATCGAGGTCAAACACACTCGCCCGATGTATTCTAGGGACCTTATTACCACCACCATGTAAGCCTCTTAATGTGGACAATGTGGATCTTTGAAACAGGACTATTTTCAGCAGTTTTCATTCAGCATCTTTCATTTTGTTGCAAAGACCATGGTCAAAGAAACCCTTAATTGTGAGATGTAGGCGGCTTCTGACAAAACTGCACTGAGGCAAGAACATGTTGCATCTTTCATGATATAAAACCACTATTTAGATTGTTTTGTTTTTGCTGTTAAAGCCTTGAAAATATCTCACATCTCCTTTTTTCAATTTATTCAGCTACAGCTCACCACCATACATGCTCAACCTCTGACATCCAAAAGAATATGACACATTCAGACCATCCGCTGACATAGTCATCACTTTAAAAGAGTGACCTCAAGCTTTGATTGAAGACTTTAAAGCTCTACTACCTAATGTCTTTTTTATTACGCTCTTAATCGTCTTTATGTTGGGTTTTTTATTTGCACACATGCACAACAGCATGAAACTAGATAATAAAAACAAAACGGATGTGACAGGAGATAACATGTACTCTCACGTATCCACAACTGAGCGCTATATTATCTGAGGGATGTTTAGTTTTCTCTATAAGGGGATGCTTTATTTAGTCATTCCACAAGAAGAAGAAAAAATCAGTACTGAAGAAAAAAAGGTGAGTTTTTATTTTATTCCCTGAGAAAAAAAACAGTCTTATCTTACTGAAAATTGATGTTAGTTTGAGGAGGAAGGCTAGCAGATTTTGACATCATCATCCTCTGCATCTTCAGGGACTCAGAAAGACCTATCATTATCCAGAAAAAAAAATGAAGGCAAAACAAAACCCAACAAACACTGTGGTCTTTGAAAAGTAAATCACCAAAATGACAATCTGAGGCTCCCAACTAGTTAGCAGGAGAAGTAAGCTTGTTTCAAATTATTGGTATAAATGGATGTGCTGTTGCTGTGGTCTCCTCTCATGGCTCAGTGTCATGGAAACAACAGGTCTGACCCCAAGCTGAGGTAAAGGGCTAACCACCTGAGAGGGCAAGCAGCAGAGTCGAAAGCAGCTTATCTCCTTATGTCTCTAATAAGGTTGGTAAAGAAAATCACAGAGGTGGGAGGGGAGACGATGTTGTATAAGATCACGGTATCGCTGTGAGATAAAGCTGCGGCAGAGGACTTCATGCATCACACCTTAATGATTGTGCCCTTTAGGACTCCATTACTCCTGCACTGAAACAAAGGCTCACATGGTTTGTTTGTGACGTCCCTTCTTTACAGATTTCACACAATGTCACAAATTAGTGTCACAGTACTTCAAAGAAAACACATTTATTTCAAATATAGCTGAGGATATATGGGACATTACACAAAAAAATCACCTCCAATAAACACAAAGCAATAATTTTGAGTAAAATGCAACCGAAATATATGAAATCAAATGTTTATTTATTCAAATAATTATTCATTAAGGAAAATATGCTGGGTGTCAACTGAGTCTGACACAGAGAGGCAGACACTCACGCTCTGGTTAACAGCTATAGCCAGTTAGGATTAATCAGTTAACCAGACAAGCTATATTATCTGAGGGAAGAAGCTGGAGCACCTGGAGAAAAGCCTTTTAAGCACTTGGAGAATATGTAAACTTGACACTGTAACGCCCCCTGATGGGTTTGAACCAGGACCTCTTGCTCTAAAGCAACAGTGCCAGCTCCTTTTCACCGCACTGCCCTAAACAACCCATGTAACACTTGGAGGACTGATCATCTTGGGAAATATGATTATGTGTTGTTCTGAACTATAACATCCATCCAACTGTAATTAAAAGAAATTCTCTTGCTGTTTTGTTGTGGTCACATCTTCTTACCTCTCTGATCTTTGAATTTTGCACACTTCCATTCGATCCCTGCGATCTACTGAACAAACGCTATCTTGAAAAAACAAACAAACAGAGGAGGTCGCGTTTTTGCACTGACTGAAACAACTTCTCCTTCACATTTTTTTTCTTTTAAAACAGACTGAGTTTTTCTTTTATTTACTTTTGAACAGTTCTACTTTATTCATGTTTGCATGTTTTGTTTCCTTTTTTCAAATTTTTTTTATTTTGTGTTGTTTATGAATGTGCTTATAAGTAAATTTGACTTGACTTGTTGTTGTGGTGTTTAAGTCTCAGTCAGAGTTACTTTTTGTGCTTGGAACACATGTGTTATGACCCCTCTGAGGTCTACAATGACTTACACCTCAGGGCCACGGTCATGGCTTTGCTGATTTCTGGATCTGTTTGGCTGATGATTGAAAGTGCAGCAGTGGGTATATCACATCACCATATTAATGATGTTTACCTCTAAGGGTCATTATGAAATACCTCTTTAAAGGGAACCTGTTATGGTCAGTTTTCACCACTGTATTTTTGTTCTTGGATTGGGCTGGAAGCTTTGAAACATTTGCAGTTTAAAAAATACAACTTATAGAGATTTTACTGGTACTCGGTGCAGCCCCTCAGTTAGTCTTCTCCCTGGAGAAAAGGCATTTTAACCCTCTCCCTCTTGATGATAACCCTAAACAGAGGTAGGTAGCCTCATGATCGGAAGGTTGGATGTTTGAATCCACCAAACGGCTACCGTGAGGTACCCTTGAGAAAGGTACCGTCTCTACACACTGCTCCCTGGACACTGGATTGGTAGCTGCCCACCGCTTCACTGAGTGAATGGGTTGAATGCAGAGGACCACAAAGTTTCCCACATGTGGGATTTAAAATTTAAAAAACTATCTTCTTGAAGGCCAAAAAGCAAATTTTTAGAAGAAAATGTGGATAGTTTATAATGCACATCAATTATATAGATTTTTTTGTTTCAAGACTACAAAGACTGGGAAGAAGAGTTTAATAAGTACAAACATTATGTAATCTTTTTATTATATAGTTCCAATGTACAGCACTTTGTGTCAGCTGTGGTTGTTTTAAAGTGCTTTGTAAATAAAGGTGATGATGATGTAATCTGATTACCTATGGTTGGAGTTAGGGTTGAGCTTCTCACTGGTGATAATTTAGATCACAGAGGGTTAAAACAGCTACTTTAAATTTTTACTTTACTTTACCAATACTGAAAACACGAATAAAAAGTATTTGTTATTGGTATCAACTGGAAGTTTTAAAAATAAGTTTTTGTAAACACTTAGAAAAAGGAAGTTCTTTGTAATTTTTTTTTAATATAGAGAAAATTCCTCCCAAAATCCAATGACTTTGGGAGTTAGATCAATGTTAGATTAGTTGGTGATTGTAAATTGGCAGCAGGTAGATGAATGAACGGTTCATTTAAAAATTAGACCCCAGACTTATGATGTAAATGTTTGTCTTTCTTTTATTGTACTATCTAATTTAATAAGTAAATATATTATAATAACTTTTATTTCTCCTGATTTATTTGTATGGTTAGGTTAATAAAACAATCAAAACAAAACATTAACTATAAACATTGTTAAAAGGCTTTATTTAGTTTTAAACGCACAGTATTTTTATAAAGTTAAAACTAAAAACAGTTCACATCTATCAAAATCAATGCACTACAAAAAGGTCCTAAAGTAATGAGTGCAAGAGGAGCATTTCCATTTCTATGATCATTATTATTATTATTATTATTAAAGCTTTCCTACACTTGAGAATCGCCTTGCCCATTTTTTTTGCTTTTGATGATAATAAACAAACGCACACGGTACAATTTAGATTCATATATTAGACATCTAAACTGGACATGCTTTGCAGGTTGACAGGAGATGAACTGAAGAATGTAACAAAACACTTTGCATTTTACAGCTTTTCCGAGGCTTCAGTATCACTTTCTTTTTCCCAGCAGAGAAAGGGATAACATCTCAGTCGCTGGAGTAAGGAGTCACCATGGAAACTTGGGGCTGCTTCAGGACACGAGCTGAGAAACCAATTACAAAACATCTGCTATGCTCCCAAAAGTATAATAAAACCCCTTAATAAAAAAAAAAACATAATGACTACTACTGATGGTGAGAAAATGCTAAGTGGGAGAATTGGTCACAAACATTTGTCTTCATCTTCATCATCGAATCTGCCGCCATCATTAACATCAGTATCACTGCCATCGACGATAACAGTCCTGAGATGTTTGAGACTAAAGGAGTAAAGTTTCTGTGTTTTAGCAACATGATTAACACCAGTAAATTAACCAAACATGTAAACAATAACAGCTTCAGTCATGGGCAATAAACTGAGGATAAGATATCATCAGCCTCTGTTCTCAGGTTACATAGCATGTGCATCATCTCTGTCGTCATATCCAGATGGTATCCCTCTAAGCAGATTTGGCTGATACTCACATGCTTGTATAATGATAATAAGCTGCTTGGAGACCTGCTCAGAGTAGATCAATAAGTGAAAACAGTCGACGATCAATGAAAACCCTTTTTCCAGTGCAGTCTGTGCTCTTTTGGGTGTTTTTTTTTTTCAAATTTTTATTCATCATTTAAAAACAACAACAACAAAAAACTGAAACCAACTAGTGATTTGTTGAATTTTCATTAATTTGAGGATCTTTTTTTTCTTCTGGTGGTCAGTCTCACCGTACACTGTGCACATTCTCGTGGTGTTCTGCTTTTGATAAAGTGATGATGATTATTTTATGTATTGTTAACAATATCTTGACAACTTTATGATGGCGTCACAGATGAAATTAACCTTCTAGGACCTGGCGTCCACATATGTGGACATCACATTTTTGGTTATTTAGACCAAAATACTCAATTTTGCTCTACAAGGGCCTGAGATCCACTTACAAGGACATTATACTGCTACTGTTCTATCAAAATTTTAAACGAATATCCTCATATGTGGCTCTTATTTTTCTTAAAAACAAAAATCAGGTAAAAAAAATCTGGTGATTCTTCGTTTTTACATTCATCGGGCCCCAATTAGCCAAAATATCAAAGAGAAATTAAAAATGCATGCCGTGGAAGAGTTTGGGTCTTAGGAGGTTAATGTTAGTTCATTGTGCCCACAGGATGAATCCTGGGTATTTTCAGGCCTAACCTCCAGGATTACTAGCAAATTAGATTTGATCTTTATTGTGGAGTGCTAAAGTGCTAAAGTCATGTTCTCTACTTGGTTGTCTGAGTGCTTGTAACTGGCTATAATATCATAGACCAGTCATAGTCTGTTTATTTAAAGTCCCCACTCTCACTCCTGCATTTCTTTTCTCTCTCGCTGCCTCCTAACATGCCTTCCCCCTTTCGTTTTCCATTATCTTCAGCCAACAGTACCAACATCCTTTTGGCCAGCAGCACTGGAGCCAGTCGTTAACCCTGACATCTACCAATCCATTATGGAAATCTTCTTTATGATTCCACTTATCCAGGCTTGGGACTGTCACTGGGAGTACAGCTTGTGTCCTGCTCATTGTTGGGTTGTTATTGGCTATTGGACATTTGGAGCATTTTAATATCACAGTGGTCAGCTTGCTTAAATTTATGTTCCTAATTAGCAACAGCCTTCATAGCTAATGGTAAAAGTGAGTTGATCTCCATAGGTTCCAGTGGTAAAATCCTAAACTGTAGAGCTTTAAAAAGCATGTTTAGAACAAACAGTTTGGATAGTTTTACCTTTCATAACAACAATTATTTGCTAGTAGATGGTCAAATAAATGAACCATTTGTTAACTGGTAGATCTTAATGTGCAGCTTTACTTAACAGTTGTGCTGCAGCTGATAGCTTTCTGCTAGGCTTCATTTGCCATCAAGGGACCTTTTTACCATGTTTCCAATGTTTGTGCTTTCTGGAATTACTGTTTATGAGATTATCTGAAAAATAACATGGCTTGCTGTTTGGAACAGACTGTCCAAGAAGTTTATGCTTAGGTTTTAGTCAGATTTCTATTCTTAAATTTTGCACCATGACTTTGCATTACACCTGTATAGTTTATGGATGCATGAGGTAGCTATCAAAGCTGAGGTGACATATTATTCACCAAAATCACTTCTGGCTATGAAAAAACAAAACGATACTATCAAAACAAAACAAAACAAGCCCCAGAAAAAACAAATAAAATACAAAACTAAACAAACCCCTTATATTTAGGGTGTGTCATTCATGGATTGATGATGTCACAGCACATATGTCCATCTTTTACATACAGTCTATGTTAGCTAACTACAGTATGTCCTTCATTGCACTGGTAAAGCTCCAAGAAAGACAAGTCAGATCCTGCATCCCTCTAAAAAGCTGTTTGGTAAATGTTCTGAAACTGTTACAAATAGTACACGCTAATATAGATAAGCAAGGATTACAAATCAGATACTTTATTAAAATTTTACAAATGATAATGACAAAAATATTTAATTAAACCTCTGTTTTATTTTGTTTTTTACTTTTGACTGTTTCTATTACATTGTAACATGAGTTTTCTTCTGTCAATGGACACTTCATAAAAGTATAAAGAAAAAAGGAATAAGGAATCTATGAAAAGACTTAAAAAGTCTCAGAGCAGCATAATAAATTGTCATGCTATCTGTCCCTGAAAATACCTAAATCCATTTATTTTTGCTTGAAGTGAGCTTCTGGGGGAGATAATACATGCCATATTTACAAAAAAATTACTTATGTATGCATGTATATGATCTGTTTCCTCTCATATAGCATCTTCCATGTGCCAGCATGTGTTATTTTTGGATTTTCCTGGTTTAATAAAGTGGTACTAAATACTTCCGGATGTGGCTTGTTAACGTGAATTCTTAAAGCAGTCACTTGGTTTCTTTTTAGTTCTGGTTCACTGGCTATATGCCGCTGAAAAGTGAAAAGGTATTGGTGCGTACAGTAGGGTGACGTTTCTCGGGAAGGCAGGCAGGTAGGGAGGGGGTCAGCCTGCAAATACATGAGCTCTGTCCTGTCTTTACTCTAGAGGAAATCTATCTTCAGCTTGAGCCTCATAGAGGTTATCCATCCTTCGTAAAAACATGTAACTTTTCTTCACTGGTGGAAAATCATGGAGCTACAGGTGGAAAACCAAAGTCAGCCTTTCGCCACCAACACCATGAGGCTGCCAGCTAAAATCATCCTGGAAATGGGAGTAGATAACTTCATTTCTCTTCTAATATTTGGACTCATTTTCATTCTTGGTGTGCTTGGGAACACACTGGTCATAACCGTGCTGGCGCGCAGTAAACCCGGACAACCGAGGAGCACAACCAACATATTCATCCTCAACCTGAGCGTGGCTGATCTGTCCTACCTGCTCTTCTGCGTACCTTTCCAGTCCACCATCTACATGCTGCCTACGTGGGTGCTCGGAGCGTTCATTTGCAAGTTTATCCACTATTTCTTTACCGTGTCTATGCTGGTCAGTATTTTCACTCTGTCAGCAATGTCCGTGGACCGTTACGTGGCCATCGTCCACGCTAGAAAATCCTCCTCGATCCGGGTGGAGAGGCATGCCATGCTCGGAGTGGTGCTGATCTGGACACTGTCCGTGGTCATGGCAGCTCCCGTTGCGCACTACCAGAGCATCGTGGAGAGGGAGAACAACAACACCTTCTGCTGGGAGGTCTGGCCGGAACACCAGAGGAAAGTCTACGTGATGTGCACCTTTGTGGTTGGATACCTTCTGCCTCTCACTTTGATATCTGTCTGCTATGCAAAGGTGAGCGCGCACGAACCAGAGTCAATATGTGACCATGAATATACAGTGTAATAACGAATTTTGAAAGTGTTGAAGAAATGAATGCGTTAACTTGTTATTCAGATCGCATTTCTCTCTTTTAGTGTAAAAAATACTTCTTTTTTTTTAACAACAATGGATTGGTTTGTAAAAAAGGTTTAAGTGGTCCTTCAACATCTGCCCAGATGTCTTTCTGAAAATAAATAAACGTGAAATAATTTGGCAGCTCCTTGAAAACATTCACATGTGCGTTTTGTGTTTTCAGGTTTTAAATCATCTGCACAAAAAGCTCAAGAATGTCTCAAAAAAATCCGAGCTCTCCAAAAAGAAGGTTGGTGGAAGCAATTTTCTTTTGCTTCTGATTTCTCACTAAATTACGAGTCGTGATTGAACAGTTCGCTGGCTGAGAGGTTAATGTGCTCTTTAGGTACAGATAAAAATGCCTGCACTCTTGAACTCCATTTACATCACTTATGTGTCAGCATAAAAATCTAGACTAAATTGCCCAGTGGGGTTCTGGTGATGCTGTGAAGTGTCATTTTATTGCATTTGGCTCAAAACTCGGCACTAAGCTATCCACTAACAATTCTTTTCCAATAATTTATACAACCTTGCTTCCAAAAAAGTAAATGTATAAAATCTAAATAAAACAATGTGCAAATTTTCTGCATTTATTCAGAAATCTTTATAGGCTGTCTTAGATCTTTTGGTCTAGATGACACTGTAGTAAAAAACTGACACAAATATTCAATTTACTGCATTGGCTCAGCAACACTTTTGGTGAAACAAATGTGTGGAAGACTGGAACTACCAAAGAATTTAGCAATAAAATTTAAAATTTAAAAAAAAAATGATTGAATAAAGATATAAAAGAAAAAAAAAAGAAAAAAATATATGTCTGAAGTCTCGATATGTCTCACAGCTGATAGATTAGTCAGTGCCTGTGTTTAATTTGGTATTATATCTCATGCAATTAATGGGTGGCTCCATAGTGGTCACCACATTCACCTAATATGCAAAAGATCCTTAATTTGAGACTGTGAGAAGGGGCAAACCCGTGCAAGCATTGCATCAGGAAGAGAATCAAACATGTGGATCCATCTGCTGTGATGACCAGAATAGGGGAGCAGGTGAAAGATGCTTTGCTGTCTGATGCATTTAAAGACATATTTTTATTAAGTTATTTGTTTATTTATGTTTGATTTTGGCAGTATTGGTCCACCATAGACTCTCTGGGTCATGTGCTTTTAATGTGCAGTGAGGCAAACTAGAAAACTTTCTTGTGGTTTGACCAATAAAAATTTTAAATAGTTTTTGGACGTCACGAGGAGAGAGACCAAACAGCTTGTCAGAGTTCAAAGACAGCATTCCTGATAGTTCACATGGCATGGATAACATCTATGAAGGCACCATTATTGCTAAATGATACACAACGCTAGGACAACAGCTTCCATCCTGAAGCCTTATTTCAGCGAAAAAATTCCAAACTGTGTTTTGGGAATATTCAAACAGAATTGCTTCTGAGTATAAGAGTTAGGGTTTTAAAGTGCCTGCAGTAAAGACCTGACAGTATATAGTAAAGCATATACAGTGGGGCAAAAAAGTATTTAGTCAGCCACCGATTGTGCAAGTTCCCCCACTTAAAATGATGACAGAGGTCAGTAATTTGCACCTGAGGTACACTTCAACTGTGAGAGACAGAATGTGAAAAAAAAATCCATGAATTCACATGGTAGGATTTGTAAAGAATTTATTCGTAAATCAGGGTGGAAAATAAGTATTTGGTCACCTCAAACAAGGAAAATCCCTGGCTCTCACAGACCTGTAACGTCTTCTGTAAGAAGCTTTTCTGTCCCCCACTCGTTACCTGTATGAATGGCACCTGTTTGACCTCATCATCTGTATAAAAGACACCTGTCCACAGCCTCAACCAGTCAGACTCCAAACTCCGCCATGGCCAAGACCAAAGAGCTTTCGAAGGACACCAGGAAAAGAATTGTAGACCTGCACCAGACTGGGAAGAGTGAATCTACAATAGGCAAGCAGCTTGGTGTGAAAAAATCAACTGTGGGAGCAATCATCAGAAAATGGAAGACATACAAGACCACTGATAATCTCCCTCGATCTGGGGCTCCACGCAAGATCTCATCCCATGGGGTCAAAATGATCATGAGACCGGTGAGCAAAGATCCCAGAACCACACGGGGGGACCTGGTGAATGACCTGCAGAGAGCTGGGACCAAAGTAACAAAGGTCACCATCAGTAACACACTACAACGGCAGGGAATCAAATCCCGCAGTGCCAGACGTGTTCCGCTGCTGAAGCCAGTGCATGTCCAGGCCCGTCTGAAGTTTGCCAGAGAGCACATGGATGATACAGCAGAGGATTGGGAGAATGTCATGTGGTCAGATGAAACCAAAGTAGAACTTTTTGGTATAAACTCAACTCGTCGTGTTTGGAGGAAGAAGAATACTGAGTTGCATCCCAAGAACACCATACCTACTGTGAAGCATGGGGGTGGAAACATCATGCTATGGGGCTGTTTTTCTGCCAAGGGGACAGGACGACTGATCCGTGTTAAGGACAGAATGAATGGGGCCAAGTATCGTGAGATTTTGAGCCAAAACCTCCTTCCATCAGTGAGAACTTTGAAGATGAAACGAGGCTGGGTCTTCCAACATGACAATGATCCAAAACACACCGCCCGGGCAACAAAGGAGTGGCTCCGTAAGAAGCATTTGAAAGTCCTGGAGTGGCCTAGCCAGTCTCCAGACCTCAACCCCATAGAAAATCTGTGGCGGGAGTTGAAAGTCCGTGTTGCTCGGCGACAGCCCCAAAACATCACTGCTCTTGAGAAGATCTGCATGGAGGAATGGGCCAAAATACCAGCTACTGTGTGTGCAAACCTGGTAAAGACCTATAGTAAACGTTTGACCTCTGTTATTGCCAACAAAGGTTATGTTACAAAGTATTGAGTTGTATTTTTGTTATTGACCAAATACTTATTTTCCACCCTGATTTATGAATAAATTCTTTACAAATCCTACCATGTGAATTCATGGATTTTTTTTTCACATTCTGTCTCTCACAGTTGAAGTGTACCTCTGGTGCAAATTACTGACCTCTGTCATCATTTTAAGTGGGGGAACTTGCACAATCGGTGGCTGACTAAATACTTTTTTGCCCCACTGTAAACTCTACAGAGTGTTGTTAGAAGAAGAGGGGATTCTGTTAGGATCAAGTTTAAAATGAACAGATGTTTTGCAAAAGCAATGGCACTTGATTGGTTGCACTTGTAAACTTTTAAATAAGTATAGGGTTTAAGTGTCTAATAAATATATTCACCTTTTATTTACATTTTACACATGTTCCAACTTTTTTGGAAATGTGTTCATACCATTATGTGACACGTGACCTGTGATCATCTCTTTTCCACAGACTGCTCAGACTGTCCTCGTGGTGGTTGTTGTCTTCTGTCTGTCCTGGCTGCCTCATCACATCGTCCACCTGTGGGTGGAGTTTGGCTCCTTCCCTCTGAACCAGGCCTCCTTCGTGTTCAGGATGGTGGCTCACTGCTTGGCCTACAGCAACTCCTCTGTTAATCCCATCATCTATGCCTTCCTGTCTGAGAACTTCAGGAACTCGTATAAGCAGGTTTTCTGGTGCCGGGCGCCCAGTGAGTGTCCGCTGAACGAAAACAGAGACCCCCGCAGCAGAATGGAGACGGCACCTTCCACTAATGTCAGCGTGTCTTATAAAGGTCACGACTCTCAGATCAGTAAAATGCTTTGATGACACTGGCGGTGCATCCTGAGTACAGCCTGCCGGATAATGGATTTTTTAAAGGCTGAAACTACTGATATGAAAGTTTAACCAAGTCCAGAGTTTCATATATCGACTTATATTTGTATTTTGAAAGACTTTAAAGAGCATGTTTGATTTGGGTCTTCATTCCTCAATGTGGCACATTTGCATATCTCATGTATACACAAGAAGTAATCATTTTAAATGTCAGGAAATATTATCCCATTTCCTGCTCAAACAGATTACAAGAGGAGGAAAAAAAATCTGTGTAATATATATAGTCTGTATATAAAATATGAACATGACTAAATGTCACCCACTGATTTGTGAAATCTCATTTTGAAGACTTGTTGTAAGTATCGTGACTGTCAGTGTTTATGATGCCAGAAGTGAGTATACGTTTGTACAGGATGGTGAAGAGTAAAGTTATCAGGTAACGCTAGCAAGATTAGCATCAATGCACTGGTTGCACAGAGAATGATTATTGCTAATTGGTACTAATTAACCAAAATACAAATATAATACTAAAACTTCACTCAACACAACAGCAGCATGGATTTCTCTGACTGGTTCTTTGCATAATTAATAGTTCTTTAATTCAAGTTAAATGTGCTGAGTTATAAAATAACATTCCCATTACATTATCGAGATCAAAGCTATATTTCATACCACTTTTTAACCTTTTATTTTCTTTACTACTACTGAACATTTTGAACATGGGAGTTTATGGGGACTGAATCACTTCTGGACTTAGCATCAATGATACAGGGTGTATCTAAAAGAATCATTCAATTTCAAAAGGCAATATATTTTTTTTAAGTAATGGATATAGAAACTTGCATGGTTGAATATAAAGTTTTACATACCAAACTTACAATGTTCACAAGTGTTCAAAGTGTCCTGAGAGTCAAACTTGTTCCGTACGTTTGTGAGGATGTCACTGCAGCCATTGCTGTTGTTATGATGTCTACTGGCAACTGTGTGAAACTCACAAATCTCCTCTTTCTATCAGTGTGTGTTTCGATTGTTACTGGTGAACAAAGATTAAAGCACCATGAAATTATAAGATGCTTTTTGATACACCCACGAATTTAGGAACTACATTTTTGGCACTTCCTATTGGCTTAATTTTCAGCCCCAGAGATGGCTGCCTTGTGAATATTTACCAGGATCAGTCAAAAGCTGTTGGACAGAAGCTTCTAGATATTGCTGGAAGATCCAGTGATAATTGTTATTTTGCCCAGCTTTAGATGATTAGTTTACAATTTAACTCTGTCTGCCTAATGGAATGTACAAACTGTACAGGTATACCAGAGATATATGCACGTAAGTGATAATGGTAAATGGACTGGTTCTTGTATAGCGCTTTCTACTCTCACTGAGCACCCAAAGCGCTTTATACAACTCATGCATTCACCCAGTCACTTCGCATTCACACTCCGATGGATGCATCGGAGGGCAACATGGGGTTAATATCTTGCCCAAGGATATGTGGCATGTAGACTGGAGGAACTGGGATTGAACCACCAACCTTCTGGTGAGTAGGTGACCTGCTCTACCGCCTGAGCTACAGCCACCACAAATGCAATAATGCATCATTTAAATCACATTGTAGATAACAGTTCTGCTCTCAAAGATCAAAGGTGAAGGTTAAATATAGTCTCACCTGAGCTGCCACAGACCTTAAGTTTCTCTGTAATCTGTGGCTTCCTGTGTGTTTTGAATGGATTATCCAGTGTGTGTGTGTGTGTGTGTGTGTGTCTACCTGTTGTGTAGTCTGTTTTTGTTTAGGGGGAACTTAAAGGCAGTGTCTTTGTGTGAAGCGTTTTCACTGAATGTGCGGAAACTATGTGCACCAACTGCAAGCAAAGAAATGTCTAAAACCAAAATGTGTAAGTGTACACATACAGTATGTGTGTTCAGATTGTGCAAAGACATGAATAATTTATGTTACAAACCAATAAACTCTTTTTAATAGCTCATGTGTGCATGAAACATGTTTGATGTCATGAATTTGCTCTGATATAACCAGAGCAGCACTGAACTTGCTTACCTGGCTTCTTTATTGCACAGATTGCATGCCGTTTCCTGTTTATCCCCCGGGCTGAATTTGATTAACTTTTGCAAACAGGTAACTGTGCATGCTCCTTTCTGCAGTATTGTCTGCCCTCTGCAGGCATTATTACACTGAAAACTGGGGCAGTGCAGACTCAAGTGCTGCCTTAGAAAAGAGATAAAAAAGCATTTGCACACAAATACAAACAATGCACACAGAGAATGAGGAGATTTTAGATCTAAAAAGTGGATTTGCTTTAAAGAACCAGTAAATAGATCACCTTTGGCGACAGTTTCCTTTAATGTGAACACTTCATTGGTAGTTATACAATTTTGCTTCTATTGTTCTGCAGTGTACATGATGTCCTGTTGCTGTGACTGCGAGTTAAAGCAGGAACACACTTCAAGTAGCAAATACTGTTCAGAATACAGATGACAAACTTGTGACTGTCAAGTCTAAATTTATAGTAATTTAACAATAAATACATCTAAATATATTTATCCCATTTTATTTAGTTTCATTTCATTTCATAAAAACTCTTACATCATGTGGTCGACTGCTCCCATAAACAACTGAATGAAACATTCACTTTATAAGGTTGATCAATAATAAATACAAAATTCCATCCATCCATCCATTCGCTTCCGCTTATCCTTTTCAGGGTCGCGGGGGGCGCTGGAGCCTATCCCAGCTGTCATAGGGCGAGAGGCGGGGTACACCCTGGACAGGTCGCCAGTCTGTCGCAGGGCCAACACACAGGGACAGACAACCATTCGCACTCACATTCACTCGCACATTCACACCTAGTGGCAATTTGGATTTTCCAATTCTCAGGTATACAAATACAAAATTATTTTTGTACAAAATAATACAAAATTACTTTTTATAATTACAAATTTTTACAGTATTTAGTACATCATTTACTTTTGTACAGTTTTGTGGCTCCACAGTGTCGTTAACACATTTACTTGGTAACCAAGAGGTCTCCTATTTGATTCCTATAATTTTGAGGTACTTTTACTGTAATTGATCTCCACTCTGAGTCACTTTTGGTTCAGTCTTTTTCTAATTGTGCTGTCATGAACTTTGTTTGTTTTTTGCAGTATCTCGGAGCATTGGCGGGTCTGACCTTGGCTTGAATTTGTTGGACCTAGATTGCGGGGCTGTGTTAATGCTGAATACTTCAGACCAGCAAAGTGCAAACACTTCTGCTTTTTTAGTGGTGGTCACACTTGCTTATCTTCAATCAAGCACTTGATTAGCAGCACCTGACTGTGACTTACCCATGTAATTCTCATAAATACGAACACGAAATGGTAAATTTTATTCCTTCTTTCATGATTTGATATTCTTTACTGTGGTGTTATTCCTGAAGATAACCTAGAACATAAAGTATACAGACCCAAATCATCATGTCTGATGACTCATTTCACTCTAATCGTTTTTTTCATAATGGACTCTGTTATGTAATAGGCTCAAATGATGCTCATCTTATTTTCCATTAGCTGAAAACTGAGTTAAAGGCGCAGCGTCACAGTGAGGGAGGATGATGAAGAGCTGGTTTAACTGCAGGTCCCTCAGTTATGTGAAGAAAAAAATATATATCTCAGCCTAATCCCCCGAAGAAAATGACTGCATCTGAGGTCTAAAAAAATCTGAGGATGAACGGACACGTTAGTAAAGGAAAATGTAAGAAAACCGATTTTCCTGATGTTAATTAAAAAGCTGTTTTAACCTCAGTTGAACAGCAGAGGTCAGGCTTACACAAGTGTTGATATTCAAGCCTCTCTTTCTCTGCTCTGTTTAATTTGCATCTTCTGCAAAAGTATTCTCTGTTTAAATTTAATATTTCTGGATTTTTAAAGAGCAAATTTTAAACATTTGGGATAAATAATAATTTAAGAATTTCAATCAATCAGATTATTTTGGTGGGTACTTGTATTTTCTCCTTTCTCCTCCATCTAAATTAACTTTAATTTCTCTGCTGGTTGGAAATTCATTTCTAGATCTTGTATGCTAATCAGTTCCTGAAGCCTCTCCCATTTGTCATTTCCCCTCTGTGGCAGCTGACTCCTCTATCCCTCCCCTGAGACTCCCACCCAGCCTATTGAATGTGTCATAAATAATAAGGGCTAATTAGATATGAATTGATCGTCTATAGGTCGCAGGCATTTTCATCCATCACTCTAAAAGCTGTTTAACAATAGATTACCTCCAAATAATCCTCCATGGAGCAGGTGAATGGGGCGGTGGGCCATTACAGCCTTGTTTAGTACGGGTCGCAGTTGGAGTCATAATTCTCCCGAATAATAAATATTGCCTTAGTCTGCTCTTTCACTGCTGTAGGTGGTGTTTTAATACAGAGGAGGATATGAATCATTTCACGATTTCACCAGAGGGTTTTAGGCTCCAGCTTAAAAATTTGTGATCATTTCCCTGCTTCTTTTTTTAAAAAAATGTTTTTGTGGATTTTTAAAATTATCATTATTATTTTTTACTCCTGTTAGCTTCAAATTCTAGATTTTGGTCCTGCTTTATCTCACTGATACATTGTGTTGTATAAGATTATGCTCCAGAGAGAACATTAATCAGTGTACAAAAGAGCCTTAATGTGTCTTGAGGACAGAAGAGTCAAAACGTAGTTCAAAACTTGAATTGTCTTTTTTAAATGAATAAATAGAGAGAATGATTAGAAAACCTGTGTAAGTACCTATGGAAAAATAAACTCTATAGATCAGAAAACACCAAAGCTAACAGTGGGTAGTGGTTTAGTTTATAGACTGTATATAAAAGATGGGGACAGCAACACCAATGTGCCTTAAAGCTGCGTTCTGACTCCTCTTCTTGCACGCTGAAGTCCTGGAGTAGAGACATCTCTGGGGAAAAGCTGGGTATGATTTGGTGTGCAGCTACTCTCAAGATGTTAAATCGTAGTCATACTGACATGTACTGCCAATATCCCACATTTTGTTAAAACGCCTATGTGTTTGTAGCTCTGAGTATTCCAGTGTTTATAACACATTTTAACCAATACTATTGACCAAAGAACTGCACATCGGCTGTGATTTTCTGCTTATCAGCAGATGCTAAAAGGCTAAGCATAGATGGTGAATTCTACTTTTAAGGAAAAGGTTAATTTGCAGATGTTAACCTGGCATGCAGTGTCGCAGAGTTGCTATGGCAGCTGCTTAAATATGAGCTTTTCACATAGTCATTGCACAATGCATGGTATCAAATAATTGTTTTTCTTTTAGTATTTGATGCTTTCCTTTTATATTGATCTCCCAGTTGCTTTCTACATTAATTTTATGATGTGTAGAAGTGTTGTAGAGATGCATGTGGATGTTTTTCAGCAGAGCTGTGAACTATATTACTCTAAATTAACAAATATCACCTTGCAAAAACACAGGCATGCTGGATTTCAAACCCTTAAGAGTAAGAGACTGAGAGCTTGTTCTTGTTATTGAATACCCCACTGCTGAAAGGTCTTATGATCTAGTGTTGAAATGTTTATTTGAGTAAAAACTTCTCGTGAAAGCAGTTTTTAGGATATAAATATCTCATCCAGTGCTGTGGCAGACCTGAAGTTTGATCTCTATCTACCTGTCCTGGACTTTTCAGTTTTCCCACTTTGGCCGATGAAAAGATGCGGCGCTCCGGGCTGAAGACGACCGCGGCAGGCCTGGCTGTCACCGTCTCTGATTAATGGCCCTGCTGAAACATGTCCAGTCACATTAGAGCCCCATGTATCTCCCAGAGTCCACACAGGCCTGGCTCTTTGTTCTGATGGGAAATGGTGTCAGCCGCTCACTGCTGCTCGCCCAGAAACAGATAAAGATTTACTGTCATCAGAGGCCAGATTAAAGCACACAAACGCAGACATTGATTTCTGAGAGGGAGAGAAGAGGAGAGGTGGGGAAAAAAACCTACACATTTTGGGGAGGAAACTCATTCCAGGGCCAGCGGAGATATGATCAGCTTATTTGGGAGGTGGATAATATGGAGCCCTCTCCCAGAATGAACTTTGAAAGAAGTAAATTGTAAATATTGATTTCTGAAATGAACTGTCAATCTCACTCGGCGAGATTATTCCTATCATCTTGTTGAGAGGGGGCCAATGAATTCAAAACTGCGGACAAAGAGAGGGGCCTGCTGGATTTCTGTTAGGGGGCACTCAAAAGGGCTTTATTCGCTTAGTAATGGTTGTTCAGTTTCATCAGATAACAGCTGAGATCTCATCGGTGCTGAAAAATGAAATGAAGTGTGACTTCAGGTCCTGATTGCTGCTCCTGTCCACAAGGACGTCATCAGAGAGGAGCTCTAATAAACTCTTTCCTTTGTGAATCTGTGGCACATTGTCCCAAATCTAGATCAACTCAGTGTTTCTGTACAACAAAACATTTCTACTGATTACTCTGGAGTTGATATGAGACAGATTATAGAGAAGAATGATTATAAGGATCCAAAGCAGGAAAACAAAAACACGCTGTTCTGTTTTATACTGATGAAACAAAATCATTATTGCAGTACATCCCCGTTTTCCCCCATATTGCTGCATATACACACTTCCTGGTTTCTATTTTTGAAGTCTGAGATATTCTGAGCCTTTGGAAAACCAAATGAATTGATTTTGAAATATGGCGAGGAAGTCTCATAAGCATACGTCTGTTTAAAGCCTTTGTTGCAGCAATAAGCAATAATCACTTTAAATCCATCAGACTACTGTGACGCTTCCAAACATTCCCAAATTTCACCTGAAAAGCTAAAATGAATAACCTCTGGCTCTATGGATAGAAGACATTTTAAACAGTCCAGAGTCCAAATTGAATAATCTAATTGAATACAGACAGTTTGAGTTTTACCCAATCGAAATTATGAATCAGAAAGTAAATAATAGCCTTAAAACTGTGACTCAGTGACGCCGATTTTATTAAATCTGCTTTAAAAATACTCAACTAAATTTGATTACACAAAAAATAGATTCAAAGTAAATATTACATCAATTTCAGTCATGGTACTAGTCGGTGGCCTCTCCATTGAATATGTCATGCTTGGAAACCTTCAAAAGTGGTGCTAGTACAGGGGGCTCCAGGTATCAACTGTTGACTATACTTTCAAACTGACCAAATCTTAATGTTCACATTTATGAGAGCTGAAGTGTCAACAATGTAACAGAATAATAGATCTCATTGTTTCCCTTCATGAACAGAAGGAAAAGCTGTGTAAAACTGAGCATAGTGTTAATTCAGCTTCGAGGTTCAGTCACAACCTCAGCAGATCAGCAGATGTCTTCTGCAGGGCCAACTGCAAGCTGCTTTGCAACCCTGTAATAAAATGTATATGATTCTCAAAAGTTTCATTCCACATCAAGTACATCAACTTTGGGTATTTTAAAAATATTTTGAATACACGTTATGTGCACTATTAAGCTGCTTAAGTGGGATTGTAACTTTTACTGAAGAAAAAGGTACTTTTCTCTTTGCAAAACAAGTCTCCAACACACAGTGTTATGTTTAAATTCTTGCATAGCCAACACCACTACTTAAATAACTAATCTCAAATAGAACACAGAGTTCCACACGAGCCCGAAAATTGTGATTTCTATTAAACATACGTTACAAATTTGTTACAGAGGTGGGAGTACTAGAGAATAGTATTTTCCTTCCTGTATATATGCTCTATTTTGTAGATATGTATGCATATGCTCAAAATGATCAATTAACCAATAAAAGCTTGTTTCACTAATGTTATTTCAGATTAAACATTCTGATTCGTCTTTAGTCCCATCTGTGCCATTTCCTTTAAAACACATGGAAGTGCGCTGAAGGGGCAGAAAGGTCTCAGAACATAGTGACACCACCAAAAATAAAAGACTGTAGATGGAACTAAAATCTTCTTTTAGTGGGCCCGACTGAAAGGGTAACAACAAGTAAAGTGCTGGTAGATTGTTCCCAGGCTACCACTGAAAGAGTCAGAGGGGCAGAGTTACAGCTTTGCACTTTGCATTTAAGGTGAAAAACTTTGTTGTATTTCTAGTTGCAAGTGCAACTTTTGACTATCCAATAAAATCACTGCTGCCTCTGAGACTTCCTTTAAGTCCACAACACACTACAAGCTTATTTCTAAAAGCCAGTTGGACAAGGTTCCTTTTTTTCTATTCTTTCTTATCACCTTCACTAGTCACTTTATTGCCAAACAAATAAATGTTTTTGTTATTATCGTAGTTATTACTGAATTGTGAATGCTATTCTTATTTCTCCTCATTTCAGTTGTTTTGCATATAAACTCTCACTAGGTGGCAGTGCACTTCTATGCATGCAAATCATTTGGAGTTTCCCTGCGCTGTGTTTGCACTCGGTGCTTGAAGAGATAAATCAGTGAGGATTTGCACCACCTCTCTGTGCATCTGTTGCTGTTTGATGCAGTTGATTCTTCTGCCTTTGTGCTCCTTCGCCCCTTCGCCTTCTTCATCAGAGCAGCAGCTTCGCGCAGACCCCCACCCCTTCAATTAGACTGAGAGCTCTTTGAGTTAAAGTAAAACTAATGATGCTCATTTTCAGCAGCACACCACAGCAGTTTGGTCACCATTTCTGGCATTCAGGATTTGATTTTGATGAAACGGGCTCAAATGTTTCGTTTTTGGGTAAGAAAGCAAAACGTGTTTAGCTCCAGTGATTCTCGTTTAGTTGTTCACTTCTATTTGCACTTCCCATACACATTAAAGCATTTTTATCCATATGGTTCAGAGGGAGTGGACTAATCGCTCTGATCACTTTTTTTCCATTATGCTTAATTGATTTAACGCATAGTGCCAGATCCCCCCCGACCCCCGTCTCATTTTGACAAATGAGTGTCAGAGGCCAGCGGCTCTCAGCAGCTGTGTGTGTTCCTATCAAAACCAGCCTCGTAATGCAAGGACAGCGCCTGCAGCACTTAGTGTCCTTTAATTGCCATTTACATAGTAGGCTAATCATTATTTTTTATGTCCTCTATTAACCACTATCACCACTATCTCTGCTCTCTCTGGACTGAAACAATAAGCTGTTTGTCAGAAGTGATGCTCTGATGGACGGGTCACTGATGGAGGAAATGATACTGAGGGGAAAGACGAGCACATTCAGTTATATTTAGATAAAACACATTTTCATTATTTAAAAACAATGCAACAATAAATGAATGAATGAATCCAATTCATTTGTTTATAAAAATCAGATCAGCCCATAAACAACTACAACTTTAAATAACAAATATACTGGTTGTAAATACTTTTAAGTGTAAAGAGTTTAGAAAAATTGGCAACACGTGATGTCTGCAAGTTGCTTGTTTTGTCCAACCAAAAGTCTAAAAACCTAAATGTGATCAATTAATACATTTATAAGAATAATAGAATAGAATAGAATAGAGTAGAATAATCCTTTAATTGTCCCACAAGGGGGAAATTTGGTTGTAACAGCAGCCAAAAAGACAAATATACAAACAAACAGTACACAGGACACAGAACAGAAACATACACAATTTTTCTTACATATTTACATTAAGGACAATGGTTACTATAAACAGATTACTGTACAGTTATTAAATAAAATAAAAATAATTACAGGTAAGAGGCAAACCAGGTTGTAGTGCGAAAAAACTGCTTGACCTGAGAGTTATGTTGATCCAATTTAACCCTCTACTTCTTTAACTAATACCTTCAGCGGTGTTATTGTAGGGTCTACCTTGCAATATAAAGCGCCTTGTTGTGAACTGGCGCTGTATAAATAAAACTGAGTTGAATTGAACCTGAATTTGATGCTCTGTCTTTGGTTTCATAATGTGGCGTGTGGGGTCCAAAGAAGACTTTTCTTTGTTTAGGTTGTGTCATTGATGAAAGATCAGAAGAGGCCTGAAGGCTGAAAACCATTTAGCATTTCATAAAAAAAAAACAAAACATGTAAAGCAGTCTCAAAAGAGACATTTGGAACAAGCAGGGATGACACTACATTTAGAAATAAATGAACAGATTTAAATGCCTCCCAAAAAGTCCCATTATCCCTTCTTATTTAGTATACTGTCAACCCAAAGGGGAATATCACCCACTGCGGTCATGACATTTTAAATTTTTCTAACAAACAAAACCAAACTGCAGCACAATTTATTCTCATTCTTTCATAATCATAATCTCATTCTTTTTTGATATTATTACCTTCACTAGTGACTGAGACAAAACCAGAAAGAGAGCAGGAGAATGAGGAGCAGTGGCCTGCAGGAATGCTGAAGCCATTTTTTGCAGAATTATATGCTCGAGTCTGGTGCTGACAACATATTTTTGACAAAATAAACTCATAATAGTCTTTCAGCATATTATAATTGAAGTGGTCTATAAATTAACTACCCTCCTGCATTTATTCCTTTCTGACCACTGGTGTAATTTATTGAATGGACAATGGGAGAAAAGATTTGAATCCATAGACTGTATATAAAGATGGACATAGTTAATGTGACATCGCCCCGTGGTTAATGAAGTCCTGACCATAGTTCACAAAATCAACTTCATGCTTTATTGAGTATCACCTGAAAGAAGCGACTCAGCTGATATAAACTCATCAGGAAAGTGTAAGGACGTCACAGAGGGAGTCGCCCCCTGCTGGCCAAGGCATTTCTGTGTTGGTTTCAATTTTCAGATCCAAAGCTACGTCCGTCTTTTATAACGTCTATGTTCGAATCGTCTGGTGGGAGGGGCTAAGAACAGCTTAACTTCTTTTGCCTTTTCCTGATTTCATCCTACTGCAGCTTCGAAATAGACCCGTGTACAAAAATTCAAACCTTTTGTTGTCTGTCTGGTCAATGTTTTGAAAAAAACAACAACAACAACCTGAAAACCACTTGGTTATATTATGTTAATCAAAAGTACTTTGTTAGGTTTATGCAACAAAAACAAATTAAGGTTAAGACTATGAAAAGGTTGTGGTTTGGGTTAAAACATTTTATCTTTATCAACAGTAATCCTGCTCATCGGGAGTGATCAGTCACTGTGACTCATAATCCAGTGCAGAACACACATCAAAGGACACTTTGGATACAGTGCCTCAAGTAATGTCAGTTATGTCTTAAGATCTAAAGGTTACATGTCTTAAAATTACAAAAAATAAATATATGCTGGTGTGGAATGAGAGGTGAACTAACCAGAACTCACTTCAGGCTTTGGGTTATATTTGCTGTTATTTGCAACAGTTGACTTTATCTTAATGTAATTTTGACAAAATAAAAAATGTGCCAATAAATAATAATTTTATTAATTATTAATAAAATCTTCATCAGCTCACGTTATTTAAACAAAACAGTCCCGTTCTGTTTTTCTCCAAATACAGAGTTTGGGTCGAGGTTAGGGTTACGTGGTCATTATGATTGGAGGCCATGACTTAGACATCACAGAGTTAAAGTGCCTGTTTTGAGTCTGCAAAGTGGATCTGTAATTTCAACTAAGATGATAATGAAATTAATATACTATAAATGTTAACCAAAACAGACGTGCTTCAAGCGGTTGAAACATCAAGTATTTGATTGCAAGATGATATTCATATATAATTTTTTCTTTAAAATCTTAATCTAAAAGGCTACAAAGTAACTGAACCTTTAGCTGTGAGATACATGTAAAACTCCACAGTACCTGGAAATTTAGTGGGGTAGAGGTATAAAACATAAAAGATGTATGTAATTCTACCCTAAGAGCGGTACTTAAAACTCCACCACTAAACTAAATCTCCTCTCTGTCTGATCAGAGTTTGTATTTGCACTTTCAGAGCTG